>NC_132784.1:116256263-116569096 GCF_048418805.1 Vulpes vulpes
TTTACCCTTTCATAGAAAAAGTAGTGAGATGTTGAGTGTTTTGTAATGCATAACATCCAGCACTGGTGTAATGATCATATGGAATAGCTACATAAGAATATTTAGTGAAGTGTTGAATGCTACAAAAAGTTAGTTTCATTTTCAAATTTCTTGTGTTTTTTAGAAGGATCCAGTTAACGCATGACAATCTCCATTCTCCTTAACTTTAAGTATCTAAATAATAATAAGAAAGGAGGATATAGCTAAGGTAAAATTCACTACAAACAGGAACTGCACTGATAAACAGCTGCGATGCCTTTGAAATGATTTTGAAATTTAATAATAATGAGATATACCTAAATGATTAGACTATTTTTAAATTATTAAAAACAGAATAATAGGTACTTGAAGCTGGAATATGTAATGAAGTATACAATTCATATAAGTATGAATATAAGTATACTATTCATATAAGAATTTTAATGACCTTTAACCTATCTTCATTACTATTTTTATTTTCATGTTAATAATATTTAAATGATTTCTAATAGTTGTAGACCAGGGCATCTTTAACAAATTGATTAATCTGGTGAATTTAGACACTTTGCTCAATCTTTTTTTTTTTTTTAAAGATTTTATTTATTTATTCATGATAGACACACAGAGAGAAAGAGAGAGGCAGAGACACAGGCAGAGGGAGAAGCAGGCTCCATGCAGGGAGCTCGACCTGGGACTCAATCCCGGGTCTCCAGGATCAGGCCCGGGGCTGAAGGCGGCGCTAAACCGCTGAGCCACCCGGGAATCCGCACTTTGCTCATTCTTTTGCAAAGTTCAAAAAGCTACAAGTATTACCCTTCTATAGAAATGTATAAAATAAACTGAGACTTAAGTGACCAAGTGTTCCTAGAAGAGTCCGCATCTATCTGAATTTATCATCTTTTTAGAGATGTGGTGTCTTTCTCAGAAATTAGGAATAATTTACCTTATGTTCCGTTTTTCTTCTGTGAGTCACTTAACATTATAACTTCAAGATTTTATACTTTTAAAACTGATGGTTAATAGTGTTTCTATTAGTGGGTTTTACTAGCAAGTCACAGGGAAAAAATGGAAACATTTGCTATATTTTTCTAATTAAATAGAATTAAGTATTATTAAATGGTACTATTACTACTAAGAACACAGTCAATAAAATAAGCAAAAATGTCTACATTACTGAGAGTCCTAAAAAGAAGTACAGTATTCTTGCTTTCATGGAAAATAAGTTAAATGGTGTAGGAATATGAAGGTGACGTTGTTAATCTACCATCTGTTAGATATCTGATTTATTTTTCCTATATATATTATGCATTTTACTAGGTCTCCTTTTCAGTTATCCTTTGTTTATATTAGACAGCTTTTAAGGATTTTGGTGTCATATTTGGTTCAGTAATGAGCCTGCATAACCTAATTACTGAGTTTTAAATATCAGTAGTTGTAAACATACTACATTAGCGAAATTAGACTAATAAAATTGCTCAGTAGAGATCTTGTCTAGAGTTGCCTTAGTGAAGAAGTAGTATAATCCATACATTTACTTTTTTTTAAGGATTTTATTTATTTATTTATTCATGAGAGACCTAGAGAGAGAGGCAGAGACACAGGCAGAGGGAGAAGCAGGCTCCCTTCAGGGAGCCCAACGTGGGATTTGATCCCAGGACCTGGGATCATGCATGACCCACGCCAAAGGCAGATGCTCAACCACTGAGCCACCCAGGCATCCTACTCCATACATTTATTATCAGCATGTATGACCCACTTAAAAATAAAGTCCAAAGTGCCCTCTTGTGTTGCTTAGTTTCAGGGAGCCTTTTTTCACATACTGTGTTGACAGTTGAACCCATGCCTGATGATATCATAATCTTGAATTGCATTTAAATAGTCTGATTTTCTTTGATAGAATGTATGAAATCAGTGAAATTCATACTCCCACTTTTTTGTTTTTTTTATCCTTATCGTAAAGACCAGTCTGTGCCACATGAAATTCAGGCGTTCTTGGGTTTCGGTATTTATCATCGTTGCTTTTGGACAAATGTTTGCACCTAATATCTGAATTTATTGTTCTCTGAAAGAGAGAAGTGTTTTCTAAAATGAATACCAGAGGATCCCTGGATGGCTCAGTGGTTTAGTGCATGCCTTCGGCCCAGGGCGTGATCCTGGAGGCCCGGGATCGAGTCCCGCATCAGGCTCCCTGCATGGAGCCTGCTTCTCTCTCTGCCTCTCTCTTTCTCTGCCTCTCATGAATAAATAAATAAAATCTTTAAAAAATAAATAAAAATAAAATGAATACCATTCTTCTTTGGAGACACTTTGAATTTTGAAATATAATACTTCATCTCAAAGATAGATATTTGGAGCTCTTAGAATGCTCAGTTTACTTGTAATGCTAAATATTGGGTCAGGAGAAATTAATACTAATTGGAGTTTTTTTGTTGAAATTGGACACATGGTTTTTTGGAGATCGTATATTTTTATAGTAATTATTTGCATCACAGTTATAGCTCCTGATCATTACTGAAAAACTAGAAAATATAGATAAGCATAGAGAAGTTTTAGTGAAACTTTTTTCATAAACCTACAAATGTTAATTCTTAGCTTAAATATGAAATTTATTGATTTATTTATTGAACATGAAATTTATTTGAAAAAATAAATGCTATATGTGACACTTAGTGCCTAGGTCTTGTTTTCCATTCTCTAATAAAAGGAATTCTTGGGGAAATGACTGATTCAAGAACTGGGGTAGGAAATCTATATCCTAAGCCTAGAGCTTCTTGTAGCACCAAAAAATAGAGAAGTGCTTAACACACTCATACACACCACCACCACCACCACCACCACCACCACATGCACGCAATCATAGGATATGTTAGAGAGATAGAGGAGACAACTGAAAGAGCTCCCAGTGGCCAAAGCTGAAGTAGTTTGAGCAAAAAATAAAAAAAGGAGAAAGAAAGAAGGAAGGAAGGAAGGAAGGAAGAAAGAAGAAAGAAAGAAAGAAAGAAAGAAAGAAAGAAAGAAAGAAAGAGAAAGTTGTGTGAAGTATAACTCGAAATAGAAAATAAATATCCATGTTAATATAAATAAATGATTGAATACATTATAAATGGAGAAGAGACAAATCTTTCATACAGAATTTTGAATGATTAATGTAAATACTCTGTTCTCAAAGAAGGGGAGCATAACTCCCTATTTCTGAAGCAGAGACTGGTCTCTTCCTCCAAACAGTACAGTATGGAAAGGAGGGAATTTTTTTTTTTTTTTTTTTTTTTAGGGGGTAAGCAAGCCTGACAAACGCTCTCTTAGCCAGGTGATCAAGGTCAGCCTCAGTCATAAAGCATGTTGATGGTGCGTGCTTTTGATATGGCGGGATAAAAGGGAAACTTGTAATCTCTGTCCTGAAAACCCATAACCCCAACACAACCATGAGAAAAGCACCAGACAACTCCAACAGGGGGCCAGTCTATAATATACCTGATTGGTGCTCCTCAAAGCAGTGAAGATCATTGAAACCAAAGAAATTATGAGAAGCTGTCACAGGCAGGAGGAAGGAAGCCAAAGGGACAGGGACTAAATGTAATATGGTATCCTGGATGGGATCCACGAAAAGAAAAAGAACATTAGGTAAACATTAAGGAAGTCAGAATGAACTACGGACTTTAGTCATGTAATATATCAGTATTGCTTCATTAATTATAACAAATGTCCATAAGATGTAAAAATAATAGGGGAAACCATTATAGGATGTGGGTTTAGGGAGACTCTGTGCTGTCTTCTCAATGTTTTTGTAAGTGTAAACTGTTTTAAAAATTATATTGGAAAAAAATTATGTTTGAAAGCATATAGAGTAAGCATGGTGAGAAACGGTTGAAGACGGGAACCATTCTCTGCCAGCTAGGCTGATGTCATTCCGTTAAATGCTTAGTGTCGTCACCTAGGTCAGGATAGGACTGTTCTGACATATTTTTGATGCTAAATATTATATATCTTACTATAGTAAACACATAATTGGAATTAGTTGTTCTTCTCATACTTACTTTTTTGAAAGAAAATGTGGTATTTGGATTACTAAACAACATCCAGATTACCGTTATTATAGGTTTCCATGCAAAGAAAGCTGTGTATTTGTCATGTCCTATGAATCAATCTTAAATATTAAAAGAGAGGGCAGGGCAGCCCAGGTGGCTCAGTGGTTTAGCGCCGCCTTCAGCCTGGGGCATGATCTTGGAGACCTGGGATCGAGTCCCGCGTGGGGCTCACTGCATGGAGCCTGCCTCTCTCTTAAAAAAAAAAAAAAAAAAAAAAAAAAAAAGAAAAAAAATAAATAAAAGAGAGGGCAAATTTTTTTCTACTTCTGTCCTCACTGTTTTATTGATATTGACAAGATCCATTGCCCGTGCCGGATGTCTTCAGTTCTAGATGATGCTTATGCTTCCAAAATTCTTGCCAGAATCATGCAAAGACTATTCTTTTTATCCCTCGTTGAATCTCAAGGATCTCTGCTGCATTAAGTATGTTAAATATTATTCCCTATCAAATCCTATATATGTAATACACGTATCATTACTACTTTGAAAATTCTAAATATACTTAGGAGGCCTCTTTGTTTCACGAAAACCCCCAGAGGCTGAGACTCCCCTGCATCTGAGCCAGTGTAGAGTACGGAGGATGCCCAAGCTGCCGTTTCCCTTTACGAGTCTGTGGGTTTTCACCGTGTGTGTTTCTCATGTTTCCCTCTCTATAAATCATGTTATTCCTTCTCTTCCCTGTGTTCCAGATTGTTTCATATTTTTTAAAAACCCGAGTTTTACTCTCTTGGAGTAAGCTCTTCTTACAGTTGGACATACCATACTACCTTTCTCATCTAAGCTTTTATACTGGCATCTAATTTTTTTTAAGATTTTATTTATTTATTCATGAGACACGCACACAGAGAGGGGGGAGGGCAGAGACACAGGCAGAGGGAGAAGCAGGCCCCATGCAGGGAGCCCGACGTGGGACTTGATCCCAGGTCTCCAGGATCAGGCCCTGGGCCGAAGGCAGTGCTAAACCGCTGAGCCACCTGGGCTACCCTGGAATCTAATTTTTGAGTGTTAACCTCGTATTTATAATTATCTAACAATTACCTGGCTCTGTGCTTCATAGTTAACTATAGTTCCTGCTGAATTTGTGTTCTACTGTGGCAATTGTTGAAAAGTTTAGCTATGCTTTTTTTTTTTTTTTCTGTTTTTAGTTTGTATGAGTCATAGCATAAAAAATACATTTGAAGAACTTGTTCAGGAAAAGTCATGGAAACCAATCCCAGAATATGTGACCAAAGGCCCTCTTTTTTGGGTATGACCCCGCTGAATTTCCTGAAGTAAAGAAAGTGTCTGAGAAAGACCCAGATCAATATGACTAATAGGTTCCGGGTTCTCACTAGAATCTTAGATTCAGGGTGTTCATTTTTGTTACACAAAAGAATACATTTTTTTAAAAAGAGAGATCCTGCTGATGGTAATTTAACCCAGTCAGAAAGAGGAATAGAGAAATCTAATACTCTGACCCAAATCTCAAAATGTGTGCCAGAGACTATCCTGTCACCTCCTTTTTTACTTTGGATCCATGTCATTGATGGCTTTTCAAGTCATTGATGGCTTGTGAGTTATCAGTAGAGTACATTTTTAAAAGTCTTTGTAAATGAAAATAATCACCTAAAATCTTACCAATTTTGAGATTTGACTCTGTCAGATGACGAAATCCTTACGTGGTGCAATTGTATACTTACTAGTTCTATCATTGACGTGCATACGGATTCAGAATCCACTCTGTTGGCCCCACTTGCGTCGGTCTCATAGTTTCATGTATTTCCCTTATTGTAATTGAATTAGTGTATCACAGGTTGCTCTCCTGGCTGGACGGTAGGCAGTTAAAGCCAGACAATTCTGTCTGCAGAGGTATCTGCATGATGAAATCACGTAAGATGTTATTTATAATATTAAAATGGGAAGTTAATACAAATCAACTTTTGAAGTTAAGACTTTTATCACCTGTAAAGTAGCTGTTCAAAAGCATTTGTGCTGGATACACAGATGAGAGAATAACATTTCACTTCACAGAGCCGTGGGGATTGTTGTCTTAAACTGCACTGTGATGAGGTTTGGCAGAGAATGTTCATTGTTCAGGTTTTAAAAAGGGCAAGTTTTTGGCAGGAGTAGCTTGCATAGAAAAGAAATGCTCTGCGTACACATGTGCACTTAATAAACCCTTCAGAGAGCTTGGGCTGAGATGTTATGGATTCCTCACTCCACCCTACCCCCCGTCTCTGGATGTTGACTGTTTAGGAACCTTGTGCTATGTTACTATCATATAGGCCTTTTCAGATTCCCAGAAACGGTACTTTGGGCTCACATTTCAAAAATTTTTAGGATATAGTGAGTAGTCATTTCATATCCTGTGCACTTTCACTTGAAATTTATTAAAAATAACAATTGCATTCAGATCTACTTTTCCCTAATATTTATCAGTCACACAACCATCATCTCTGTGACAGCCAGCGATCATCCTTTCTATATATTTGTGACCCTTGGTTATTTCTGATAATCAGAAATGAGGGTGTAGAATTTCCTTTTCTTCCTTTAATTTATTGCTTACAAGCCATGTTGAAAATGTTGTGCGTTAAGTAGATAATGTATCAGGACAAGCAAAACTGAAAAGTCTTGTAAATTCCCCAAATCAATAAGCAGGCCAAGCCAGCATCAACCTCATGGGCCTGTGTTCTCTGTACTCCTTCCTCATGGGGCTTTGCACTGATTTCTCCTTCCACTTGAAATGATTTTGCCTTTTACTGCCACCACTTCTCCGGGCCCCTCGCTGTTGCCCATTCTCCCTGCACCTTCACATGTGTCCCCTAAATCTTGCCTGAAAAAGTGCTTTATGCTCAAATTCCACCTTATTCCATCCTTAAGATCTTTTCCAGTTCCCAGTAACTATCACCCTCTCTCTTACTTCTAGGATCACAAGACTAAGTTTCTCAAGGATAAGGATCGAATGGTTGTTTCTGAGACATCATATGTTTCAGGTTCCCACGGCATATCACCAAGCCTTGTGTATGACAAGTGTACCATCTCTAATACTTGAATTGAAATTATTCCATTCAGAGGGCGCCTGGGTGGCTCAGCGGTTGAGCACCTGCCCTGGGTCCAGGGCGTGATCCTGGAGTCCCAGGATCGAGTCCCGTGTCGGGCTCCCCGCATGGAGCCTGCTTCTCCCTCTGCCTGTGTCCCTGCCTCTCTCTCTGCCTCTCATGAATAAATAAATTTAAGAAAAAAAGATTCCATTTGGAATCTTTTGCCTCTGTTTTTTCCTGCTCACTGCTCTAGATATGTAATTCATCATAAAATTCCTTTCACGTGTACATTCTTTCATCACAAAGGTTATTTCACATGTATCCATGTTACTTTTGAGTCTTCCTACGTCTCCATCCCATTCCATTTTCTGCAAAGTATTTGTCCAGCGCTTGTACTGGGCACTGTGAGAGTCGCTGATGAAAGACAGATGGAAACCATGGCTCCCCTGGAGTGGACAGTTATAAAAGAATTCATTATCATTATGGGTCAAATCAAATCTCTTTAGGATCTTAAATACAATAAACAAAAGGGTCCTATTCATATTGTTGGTCTAGAGCCTTTTGAAAAATTATGTCCTCTTCTTCCTTAACTTCTGCTGTTCTCTCTGTGTCCCAAGTGTCATCTCCAGCCCCAGGTTCTCTCTTGGGTCCCAGTTATTGCACCACACTGCTTCAGCGCCTGTGAGTTGGCCTTCATTGCTCAATATTCCACTTGTAAAGGAGGTTTCTCTGGTAGCTGAAAGTTTCAGAGCCTTTGATCAGTGTAACTTTAAACTGAGGCTTTAAAGTGTGGGAGCGAATGTGGTGCAATAGTGGCGACTGTGCCCCGTGAGAGAGACGGGTGGGCTCGGGTCTCGGTACTGCGCCTCCTGCACCTGTTTCCCGGCTTTCGTCTGGGGGGTGATGGAAGCGCTGGCCTCGTAGGGGCATTGCGAGGATTAAATGAGTTAATCTAGGAAAATCAAATGCTGCATGGCACATTTATCTGCGAGCATTCCCTCTCCTTTACCCTTGTTCAGATGCTGCGAATTGCACATCAGGGCAGATTCTCACGCTATCTACAAACTCTTCCTAGTTCCTTTTTGTTTTTTATCTGCTGAATTCTATTCATTTCATTAAAAAACCCATCCTTTGGTGACCTCACTGTTTTGTTCCTGGATAGTAGAGTGACCTTTTAGGACTGAACTGCTGCCACTTCCTTATTTTGCACAGAGGTGCGTCTAAAGAGACATACAGTTGGCCCTTGAACACCATGGATTTGAACTAAACAGGTCCGCTTAGATGCACATATCTTTTCGATAAGTTTATCAGAACATTTTTCAGAAATTTTCAATTTGAGAAAGTTCACATAGCATAGAATAATTGAAAAATTAAGAAGTTATGTTGTGAATGCATAAAATATATGGAGATGCTAGTTTATCATTTACCACAAAATATACACAAATCTATTATAAAAAGTTAAAATTTATCAATTTATCATAGTGCCATTCACACTCGAGAGAAATGTAAACAAATGTGAAGATGCAGTATTAAATCATAACTGCATAAAATTAACTGTAATATGTGCTGTACTACTGAAAGAATTTTGTAGCCACATCCTGTTGCTGTTGCAGTGATCTCAAGTGTTGGGAATATCCACTAAAAACTTGATGTGACACTAACCATCTCCATGTGAACAGTTGGTCTCTTCAGTAAATTTCATATCATAGCAAAAAGTGACCTCTTGTGGTTCTCGCATACTTTTCATGGTGTTTAGTCCCATACCGTAAACCTACAATAAAACCATGGAAACCATATGAAATTTAGTGATGCTGGAAGTACCCTCAGGAAGCAAAGAAAAGTCATGATGTTACAAGACAAAGTTGAAATGCTTGATATGTACCACAAATTGAGGTCTGCAGCTGCGGTTGCCTGCCATTTCAAGATAAATGAATCCCGTGTAAGGACTACTGTAGAAAAAAAGAAAAGGAAGTTAATGAATCCATCATTGCAGCTATATCAGCAGGTGCAAAAAAAACCGTCCACTTTTTGAAGAACAGCTTTTTAAACTATTACTGAAAATGTAGCCCCCCCTCAAAAAAAAAAGAAAAGAAAATACAGCTTTTTGTGGGTGAAGTGTTGCTATAAGAAAGGCATACCTATAGACTCGAATATGATTTGAGAAAAAGTGAAGTCATTATATGACAACTTAAAGCAAAAAGAAGGTGAAGGATCTAAAGCTGGAAAATGTAATGCCAACAGAGGATTTCATAATTTTAGAAAGAGGTTGGGCTTAAAAAATGTCGAGGCAAGAGGAGAAGCAGCTTCTGCTGACCAAGAGGAGGCAGATGAGTTCCCAGACACCACTACAAAAATTGAGAACAGATATCCACCTGAACAGGTTTTTAATGGAGATGAAAGAGTTTATTCCAGGAAAAAGTGCCAAAAAGGACATTTGTTAGCAGGGAAAAGAAGTGAGCACCAGGATTTAAGGCAAGAAAAGATAAACTAACTCTACAGTTTTGTGCAAATGCAGTTGGAATTATGATCAAGACTGTCCTTATCTGTAAAGCTGCTCACCCCTGAGCCTTCAAGGGGAAAAGATAAACATCAGGTGCCAGGCTTTGTTTGTATAACAACAAGTCCTGGACAACTGAGAACCTTTCTCTGGATTAGTTCTATCCATGCTTTGCCCCTGAAATCAGGAAGGACCTTGTCAGTAAGGGACTGCCTTTGAAAGTTCTTTTGATAGCCACCCAGCACCCCATGAACTTAACACCAAAGGCATCAAAGTGACCTCCTTGCCCCCAACCAAATGTCCCTAATTCAGCCTCTAGATCAGAGGATCTTTAGAACTTTAAGGCTCATTACACATGGTACTCTAATGAAAAGATTGTCTACATTATGGAAGGGAACCCTTGATAGAGAACATCACGAAAGTCTGGAAGGATTATACCATTGAAGATGTCATCCTTATAGAAAAAAAAGCTGTGAGAGGCCTTAAGCCTGAAACAATAAATCCCTGCTGGAGAAAACTGTCCAGATGTTGTGCATGACTTCAGAGGATTTATGACCAAGTCAATCAAGGAAATCATGAGAGAGATTGTGGATATGGAAAAAAAAAAGTGGAAGGTGAAGGGCTTTGAGATATGTATGGATCTTGGAGAAACTAAAGATCTGATAGACACCATACCAGAGGAATTAACAGAAGACAACTTGATGAAGATGAATACCTTTGTAGCAGTGCCGGTCAGATGAGGACAAAGACGTAGAAGAAGCAATGCAGAGAGCAAGTTGACATTACACAATCCGGCAGAAGAGGTCCAGTCATCCAAAACTGCTTTGGACTTCTGTTACAGCATGGACTCTTCTACGATAGGGGCACTGAAATTAAAGCAAATAGCAGAAGAAAGGTTGATGTTGTGTAGAAAATTTTTTTTTACAGAAATGAAAAAGCAAAAAAAAAAAAAAAAAATCAGACATTACAGTGTATTTCCATGGCATCACACCAGGTCGGCCCGCCTTTCTCGCCTCCCCTTCCACCTCCTCTATCTCTTCCACATCTGCCAGCCCTAGGACAGCAAGACCAACCGTCCCTCTTCGTCCTCCTTTTCAGCCTACACAGAATAAGGATCACAAGGATGAAAATGTTTTGATGATCCACTTCTACTTAATGAACAGCAAGTAATCATCATGCCACACGGTTAATAAGCCTGTTGTGTATGTGTGTGACTCTATTTGTTGAAAATCTAGTAACTATATGACAAGAATCGTATGAGACATTTCTATGTCACCATCATCATCATAGTCATCCTGTAGATCATTGTGTATGTAAGACGAGTGATATTTAATATAAAATTAATAATGTGTTGTCTTACTGTCCTATAGCATTGCTTTCAAAGAGTTCTATTACCAGACAGTATGCCTCTCTCTCTGGTAAATGGAGTAACTGTGTGTTCACCAGTCAACACAGGAAAGTGGTTTAAAAAATATAACAATGTTTCCAATACTGTATTATGAATGACTGTATACTGGATGCCATAAAAATTTATGACCACTCATTCGTGTATAGGCTAGGCCACCGTGAAACAAAGGTATTGATTACACTAGGCTACCATAAAGCAATCATATACCTGCTTCTTCATTATCAGCACATGACCTGTTATACCGGTAAATAAATATGAATTTCTTTTTCACGTTACCTTTTCGTTTTTGATATCTGATGTTAGTGATACTATAACATCTACAGTGTTTTGTACCATATAAGACAATATTGATGTAGGCACTGATGGTTCATCTTATAAAGAGAGGATATAACTTATAGTGAGTATAGTATAAGTACAGTATAGGTAAGTATAGTATAGAACTGTCTTAAATGTATTCTCTCTTCTGGTTTTCCTGACCGTATTTCCTGTCCTCTAGCTTACTTATTGTAAGAATACAGTATATAATACATATGTATGCTATTAACAGGTAAGTTTTGGGACGGTCAAAAGTTACACAAGGGTTTTCAACTGTGTGGAAATCAGCATCCCAGTGCCTGCATTGTTCAAGGGTCGCCTGTAGTTGGGTAGAACATTGCAACAGGCCGTGATACAAGGATTGGAAGAATCCAGGGCAAAGGGACCCATCAATACAAATTTTGTCACAGAAGACAGCCTCTAGTTATAGAGGCTAAATAGCAAGTAATAAAATCCTTATGCACCCCATCTAAATTTCCAGACTTATTTCTTAGCATCCCACCTTTCTTATGCAGCTGTCTACTGCTGATTTGTAATATTTCATATATCCTTGCTGTGCTCCATCACCAAGTAAGCAATATGGATTTGTTCGACAGCTTTTCTCCCCCTCCTTCCTTTCTCTTACCCAATGCATAGGTATTTCTTTAGCACCATCCCCCCATATGGGCTTGCTGCCAACTTCATCCCTTTGCTTGCTTCCACTACTTTATCACTGTATATCTCCTAATGAAGTATTATTGCTCTTGAAACTTTTCATCGAATGCTCTTACTATGCCACAGTTTCAGAATATTCTGTTTTAGTCCCCTTTGTAGAGAGTGAAGGGAAACAAAGTGACCAAATTCACTGTCTGCCACTAGAGGGGCTGGGAATTGGCCCACCACATTCTCCTTAATTTCAGTCTGATGCCCAGGGACTAGACCTTTTCCAGACCACACATACCAGTGTTGAACTTGCCCTACTTGAGCTATCTAACTACTGAGAGAGCCCTGGATCTCTACTCCCTAAATTTTGGACTTGAGGGGTCTTGCAGAAATCTGCAGTACAGCACTTAGGGATGAAGCTCACTAAGAGAAGCTAAACCCTTATCTGTCAAGGAGGAAGTTTAGGAAGAGCTGGGAGATAAATAAGTAACTCCCGCATCTCAGGGATGTAAGCAATCTAACATGCAAAGAACATCTTTGTTTCATGTTGCTTCATCTCCTTGGCAGTTCACTGGAATATAACTAAGAGAAGCAGCAAGTATGTTAATCAATGATAGTTTCCAGAAATTGAACTTAGAGGTCACTTGAGCTTCTGCACAAGTGGAAGTGAAACTGAATAATGTTTTATGGGAAAATACTTTTCTAATGCCTGTCTTGGTACTGTTTCAGATTAGTCCGTTCATTGAATTGCCACTTTGCATAGGAATCTTCATTGATATGTAATAATAATTTATAAATTGTGTATCATATTAATTATATATCTTGTATCAATGGTGATTTATAAAACCAGATTCTATTTTATAGGAAGTAAAATGTTTTAGAAATGGGATAAATAGGATTTATTTGAAATAATTTCTAAATATTTTCTAAATAATCATAAAACCGATCACTTTCTCTCAATATATCACTCTTTCTGTATATATACCTTTAGAATGTGGCATTTTCTATTCTGACTTAAGGGTAATTTTGTTAGAGCAAATCAAGAGAAGGAACAATTTTAAAGATAGAATCAAGAGTCAGTTTAGCTTGTTTTATTTTTATGACTTTACTCTTATTTCTATTGTTTTTAAATTATTTTAGTGAATGAATATTTACAAATATGGTTTCTGTCTTGATGAAATTTTAAGTAAAGGTGATAATTTATATTACTTTTCCATATATTTTTCTGGGGCAAGAAGGGTTTGTTTTTCAGATGATTACTTTTAGGGGCTATTTGTAGAGACCAGCCACGCTAGTAGTGGGTTTTTCAGGGAGTTCCAGGATAACTAGAAAGAGAGGGATCTGGGTCAAGATCATGATTCTTTTTCCAGATCTGTAGCCCAGGTTTGGAGACAGGTAGGGAAGATGGAATACCCGTGGGCTACTGTGAGGGTTGTTATTTTGGGGCCCCTATGATTCCTGGACGGTATCTGCTCCTTCTTCAGCTTGATCATTTCCCCTGTCTCTTCCTCCCACTAATTGCACTTTACGTACAGTCTGTCTTTTCTTTCTACAGACTCTTCTCACTGATCCATTCACTTTCCTCATTTCAGTTATTACTTAAATGGGAAGGACACATAAATTACTAACCCTGAACTCCCCCCTGGTCTTGGTCACTCTGCTAGTGCTTTTTCCAGTAGGTTTCAGTCTAGGGCTATTGATCATCTACTTGGCAAGCAGTTTAAACTCTAATTATGTTGTCACCGTGTACTTTTTTCTATCGTGGTTATGATTTTATTCACACAAGTATTTACACTATATTGTGGCAGAAAAAGAGTGCACTTTGAAGTCACAATTTATCATCTGGGAAAATTTGGTAAATTGTTTAACTAGGTCAATTTTGGTCTACTCACACTGAAGTGGAGTAAATGGCAGCCCTGCATTCGAAATACATGTGAGTATTAAATGAGAAAATGCAGATAAAGAACCTCTCCCAGTGCCTGACACAATTGTTATTTAAAAGAAACAGCATTAATAGTTTCATTTCTTCTCACCAATATACAGTAAGCTATTCTATTGGCTGCAAGAGCCTTGAAAGGCTAGGGTACAGACCGGATTTTATTACATAGGTAATTGGGAGCTATAAAAGTTTTTGAACCATGTAATAACCAAGGCTTCATGTTTTAGGAAGATAGTCCTAGGAATAGTTTTCAAGGAGACCAATTAAGAGACTCTTCACTGATCTAATAAGGACTAGACGGCGGTGATGAAAATAGAAAGTAAAGGTACCAGAGAAATCTGAGACTATTATATTGGACTTTTTGTAATTTGTGTATTTTGTTTGTTGTTTGTGTATTTCATGATTTTGTCCTATTGTATATTCAGAGCATTTTATTACAACGAGAACTTTGCACTCAGCCTAAGAACTGTTTTATATTTTTCTGAGGACCTATATGTGTTAACCTTCAGATTTTCTCATTGATATTACACTTTTTGAAATGAATGTATATTGTTTCCAGAATTCACAGGAACAAATAATATCTCCCTACATAGAAGGTCTAAGGTCAGACTTGATTCCAGCAGGATATAGAATACCTAATTAATTTTTTCCTGGTAAAGGAAGTTGAATATTTTAGGTTATTGAAATAATCTTTACACATTATTTTATTTTTATTTATTTTTTGAGAGAGATAACACATGTGAGCCAGAGTACGGGGGCGGGGGGTGGGTGGGTGGGGTGGTGGGAGGGAAAAAGAGAATCTTAAGCAGGCTCCATGCCCAGTGCAGCCCAACGCAGGGCTGCATCTTAGGACCCTGAGATCATGACCTGAGCCAGATTGAGTTGGACGCTTCACAGACTGAGCCACCCAAGCACCCCACTGAAATAATCTTTAGATACAGAAGATGAAGAGCTCGTGTAGAGAGCAACTTTAAAGCAGCTATCATGAAATCAAGAATAGAAGCCTATGACAACCTTACCTAAATAGTTTGTGAAATGAAATAGTAAATCCTTATTTTGTTATCATATATGTTTACCATTTGGTATCCACTGTTGATCATGCTGTTCATTCTGAATGGAGTTCCTTCATTTTGTCTTTGTGTTTTGTTTTATTTTTAAATTTCTTAGTATCCTGTCCATTTTTCAAAACTAATTCAAGCTCACCTTCTTTACCAGGGTAACAATTCACGAAACATAACTAAGTTCAGTAACTTATTTTTACTGTCACACAGATTCACATTGTATAATAAATTATTTTGATTTAATATTAATTTGTATGGGTACATTTTATATGCCTCACCAGCTAGCAGCTCCTCAGGGTAGAGACTTTGTCCACATCTTTGTGGACAAGCAAAGCTTGATAACTTAGCAATCAATCTTTGTTGATTTGTCACTGCAAATGAAAAAAAAAATCAAAGTAGAATCATGAGAGGCCAAAATAAGATCCCAAGTCATAGGTTGCATCAGCAAAATAGTATTTTGTTTCAATAATGGAATTCCATACTTTAGCTCTTCTTTTTCTGTTTTAGTTAGAAAGTCAAGAAGTCTTAGGTTGATTGTCCTTCTTTCAATCAAATAATCTAAAATAAGTCTCACAAAATAGCAGTAGTTACTTAATTTAAAAAATGTCAGGTGCTAGGATGACGTTTTTATAGCCTTACATACTATTAAGTTAATAAACTAGGAAAATATGCTGCCTTACTATCAGTTCATTCTGGCTTTAGATTACCTGCATTCAGAATAACAGTTAACAATAAAAAATAATATGTGAAGTAACAGAGAGCCTGCTAGTGTTCAGAAAATAGTATTCCTAAAATTCTGTATTACAGTCTAAATATATAGAATATATAGAATCTACATATCCAGTACAGAAGTTTTCAGTTTCTCCAACATGATATATTTTGTTAAAACTTATTTAACCAAACTAGTATCGTTTTAATTCCAGCCTTGGAAATAATCAGGTAAACCAGATAAATGGCCAGATAAATGGTTAATCTCAGAATGTTTACTTGGAAATCTATTAAAAATAAATAAATTTTTTTTTGTCTCATTGAGTCATGATATTTCAGAACTTAAAAAAATTTAAACAAAACCTGAGAGGGCTCCTGGGTGTCTCAGTCAGTCAAACATCTACCTTTGGCTCAGAGGGTGACCCAGAGTCCTGGGACCAGCCCTGCATCTGGCTCCCTGTCAGCGGGATACCCCACCCTCTGCCCTTCCCCAGCTCATGTGCATGCATGCACTTTCTCTCTCTCAAGCAAATAAAATCTTAAAAAATAAACTGAGAGAATGTCTACTGCAGTTTCTTAATTTTACAGGGAAGATTGAGGATGAAATCACGTGAGTTCCCTCTCCCCTTCCTCTTTACTTGCTGTTCTTCCTTCCTGTTCTCACTCCTTTCTTTTCTTCTTTAAACATAAAGGAACAACGTTGGTATTCTAAGATCAGTGTTGAATGTTTGGGGAAGAACAGCCCTCAGCTTGAGAAATTCATATTCCATGTCTGTAGAGTAGTCGTGTGTTTGGAGGCATACAACTGTGTAGTTACAAAGCCGAGATTATAATTGAAGTCTCTTCACTCCTATCAGAGAAAGCATCCTCCTTCTTACACGTGTTGACAGATAATGGAGAAAGGACATACCACGTGTTCTACCAGAATTGTTGATAAATAGACCTGAGTGATGATTAGTAGCCACATAATCATGACCATTTCCAAAGGAACAATTTATTTTTTGTCTGGTAACCAAAGACTCTTATTCTGCTTATGATCTCCAAAGCAAGGGAGCTGCCGTGGATCTAGTCTCTACCTAGCTACTTTTCATTATTAAAAAATAAAGGAGTATAGTACATGTATAGTATACATACATATGTGTATATGGTGTCTAACTGTACTCATCCTCCACCCCAAAATGCTACGTAATGGATAGATTATGTGGGCAGACATACATCCTTTTCCACATGTATTAAGGAAGAAGCTCTGGTATGCAATACTGTCAAACTATCCAACTATAGTGTAGACTTTAATCCAGAATAAATAAATCAAAAACATTCATATTAACACTATGCATTACAGTGATGGGTTTGTTGTTAATGGCTCTTTATTTGTGGGAGGTATAGACATCTGAAGTGTTGTCACTGTCCATTTATCATCTTTGTGTGAACAAAGATAACATTTTTAACAATACCATACTTTCTTGATGTGGTCACCTTTAATAATAGAAACCAAAAGCAACATTTCCCAATGTATTCATCATAATTCTACCAGGAAGCAGATGTGCAGTCTTATTTTTCTCTTAATCATGTATTTATTTATTGCATTACATCTTTCAGTTGTGGATATTTTCCTGTAGAGGGAAATTCCAACCTTCCTGGAATAATAATTCCCCAAGTTTTATATGTTTTTTTTAAGCCGATGAAGTGAATAGATGTGAAAATACATTCTCCCTTCTTATATGTATTGGTCTTTTGATTGTACCTCTATGTAGGTAGAGCTTGATTGCTTATAACTCTTCCTGAGGATATTTCTGTGATGGCATAAAAACAAACCTAGGGAATTTTTAGGGGAAACAATCATATCCCTACTAAAATATAAACAAATGGATCTCCAACAATAGTATCAGCTTCATAGAAAAGTTTACTACTGGGGCCTGGCTGGCCCAGTCTGTTAGGCACGTGCCTTCGGCTCAAGTCGTGGTCCTGGGGTCCTGGGATCCAGCCCCACCTAGGGCTCCCTGCTCAGCCAGGAGCCTGCTCCTCCCTCTCCCTCTACTGCTCCCCCACTCATGCTTACTCTTCTGTGTATGCACTTTCTATAATAAATAAAATCTTTAAAAAAGTCTGCTATCATCTAAATGTGAAAACTTAACAATAATTGAAACTCTTATTATTCTAGCTCTTTCATTTCTTTTCTTCACGTCTACTGAAATTTTTTGTGTGTCCTTTAGAGCATCTCTACCTTTGACCATCCTCCATATTTCCAGAGACTCTTGGTCCCATTTGTCCGTGTATCCAGCCTAGATCTCTACATCAGGCATTTTAAACAAAACAAAATCAGCCTATTGTAACATCTCTTATGCTGCTGCTTTGATGTAGTTGATGTAGTTTCCTGCACAGTGACACAGAATCTGGTTAGTGCTCCATGATCTCCATAGTGGTTTATACCTGCCTGTATCAGGTGAGGGGCAGCAGGGAACTGCCTACGTGACTGTCTGCCCGGGTCTCAGAGAAGCATTGACTAGGGGCCTGTGGGCGATGGGAGACTGAGCTCAGCAGGCCTGGCTCTCTAGTCACCATCATTACTGTTTTCAACATGTGCTGTTTTCGGTACTGACCGATGCCAGGAATAATTGGCTTTTACCACATGCATAAAGCTGTTGCCGTTTATGTGTGTCCTGTTCTTACTGTTTCTCTTATCCACTGAGGTCTCGCTCTCCAACATACTTCTGGTTCACCAGCCACCCTCGGTAGATACTTCTCTCGGGCCAATTCATATGTGTTGATTTCAGGACATTTTCTCATCCAACTTTTGAAAATTTGGTGATTTCTACTCAACGTTCACAGCACCTGTGCACCATTATTCAAACAATGGTATAATCAGTTGCTTTGGTCATAATCTGTTATATCCTCTTGTATAAAACCTCATTCTCCTGTTTTCTTATCTACAGATCATTCTGGCCTTCTACATATTTAATGCAAATGTGTAAAATTAACCAGGGGTTTTTAACATTTTGTGTTCTTTACTGAACTTCTTAACCTCTTTTCTTTATTTCTATTACCACCATCCAATGAATAGCCTGAATTTTGCACAATAGACATCTCTAATCCAATGCAGAACATATGTTTTGGGCTTAGTCGACATGGGTTCCTGTTCGGACTCTGCCACTTTATTGGCTTATAGCTTTTGGATGCCTTATTATATCTCTCTTAGTGTCCACATCTATAAAATGGGATAATAAGAATATTTAATAGATTACTGTGGGGATTAAATAAACCAGTGAGCTAGCTCACAGTGTAGGATAGTGTCTGTTCCCTGCGTAAATGTTAGCTGCTATTATTATCACTTTCCTCTGCTCTCTGTTTCCACTTAGTTCATCAAGTTTTCTTAAAATTTCCCTCCTTTCCATTCTCACTGCCAACACCATGATTCAAACCTTCATGATCTTTTGCCTGAATTATTTTAATAGTCTCCTAACTCATATTCCTTTTCTCATTTAATCATAAGCCCTAACAAATTTAGGATGTTGCATTCCAAACCTTTATCTAGGTTAGGAACAATATATTTGACAGGATCAAGGGCTTATAGAAAAATATAAAATTTAAGCAAAACTAAAACATTAAGTATTATATGTATATATATATAGGTGTGTGTGTGTGTGTGTATGGGTATGTCTGTGTGTAGGTGTATGCAATGTTGTATTAGATAAAAGCAAAAGCATCCTCATTCTAACCTTAGATACTCATGGTTATTAAATCTGTTTGGTGCTATTTTCTTGGCACCTTTTCCTGTTGATTAAAAATTCCTGAAGCAAATATGCTTGGGTATGTATTTATATAATTTTATGTTATGGAAAACATAAGAACTTGTGAACCAGTTTGTATCATTTTTTTTAAGAACTTGTGAACCAGTTTGTATTTTTCCTTGATGTATATCCATATATCTCTGTATATCTCTATTTTTTTTCTACCACATATTCTCTTCATGATTTGCAATTCCTACACACATTTGTTCCTATTTTATATGAGAGGGATCAGGAACAGTTAAGCCTCTTCCTTTGTCAAAAGAAAATGACCTGAAGTGGACTTAAAATGTTGTGAGTTTTTAGATGTTGATGTACATATGCATCAGGTTACTGAAAATCCACAAGTAATGAAACCATTCTGGGTAAGACATGATTTTCTCCTGCCAGTGTGATCCCCTCATTATCAACCATGCTCAGATGCCACTGCTGTCATCCCATTCTTGCCCTGAGTGATAGCAGAATCCAGTCTAAATGCTTTCGGCTGTAATCTCACTGTGCAGCTTAGATCATGCTGATCTTAGCCACATAAAACTATGATATAACCTCTCTATGTCATATCTTATGTGTCTCTTGAAATTTTACTCTAAAATTCCAGCTTAAATGACATCCCTACTATGAAATTTTTATTGATTCCACTCCATTTCCCTCCCATCTCAATCAGGATATGATTTTTAACTATTTCACTTATACTTTATTTCTTTTATAGCACTTACATTTTGCTTAAAATGCAGCTGTTTGTATACATTTTTAAATTACATTGTTATCTTCTTGAGTAAAGGACTAGATTTTATTGGCCTGCTATAAAAGAAATACAATAGGGTTGAATGTTATATAGTTTCTATATTCTAAAGTAGTATATAAAATATATTATACAGAGTTTATGTGCCACATCAGGGGCTGACATTCAGTCTCTCAACAGCATGAAACACTGAAAGTTTCCCTCTGCATTGGATCAAGTCACTGTTTTTTCACTTCAGAACAGATGAAGTAATTGGCTAATATTTAGAGGCTGTGTGTTGAATGAAAAAAAAATCCATGGATCTTTAAACATGAAAATCAAATACAGCTTGGCTAGATGCTCAGCCTATGAGAAATGAAAATGACTAAGGGCATTATTTTTCTTGAATTTTTCTTGAATTTATCTTTTAAAAGCTAAATGGCTCAAAAAGTCTATATTCTTGGTTTTCATGAAATATGGTTGCCCATATTCATAAGGGTTTAGATAGATGGATAGATAGATAGATAGATAGATAGATAGATAGATAGATAGATAGAGGTTAGGGTAAAAATATACTAGTTTTGGTTATATTAAACTTGAACATTTCTGTCAAAGGAGATATGGAGTGAAAACACAGCCTAGGAATTGGAGAAAATAATTACAAATCACATATCTGAAAAGGGTTAATATTCAGAATATATAAAGGACTTCTATAACTCAATAACAACCATAGACAATATAACCTGATTGAAAGAAAGGGCAAAAAGCTCGAATAGACATTCTCTTATCTCCACAGAAAAGAAATGGTTAACAAGCACATGTAAAGATGCTTAACATCACTGATCATTAGAGAAATTCTAATCAAAACTTCAATAAGATGTCACTTCACACACTCATTAGGATGGCTGCAATCCAAACAACAACAATAAAAATAGCAAGTGTTGGTGAGGATGTGGAGAAACTGGAACCTTTTGCATTGTTGATAGAAATGTAAAATGATTCATGAAGCATTTTAGGATAACCGTATGGAGTTTCCATAAAAAAATTTGAAAATATAATTACAACATAATCCAGCAATCCCACTTCTGGGTATATGTCCAGAAGACTTGAAAACAGGATATCAAAGAGATATTTGCACGTCCATGTTCATTGCAGCATTATTCATAATAGTCAAGAGGTGGAAACAACCCAATTGTCCATCAATGAATAAATGGCCAAACCAAATGTGGTATCATGTATATATAGTGAAAAACTATTCAGCCTTTATAAATAGGGACATCCTGCTACATACTATAACATGGATAAAGCTTGAGGACATTATGCTAAAGTAAAATAATCTAGTCACAAAAAGGTAAATTTTGTATGGTTCCACTTCAATAAGGTATCTGAAGTAATCAAACTGAAAGAAATACAAAGTGGAATGATGGTTTCCAGGACTTGGAAGAGGGTTTAATGGGGACTTGTTCAATGGGTATATAGAGTTTCAGTTGGATAGGATGAAAAATTTCTGGAGCTTCTTGCACAACAAGTGAATATGCATTTGATACTGAATTATATACCTAAAAATGGCTAAGATGTAAATTTCACATTACATTTGTTTTACTAAAATTAAAAATTATTATTATTTTTTAAATTATTTTTTTAAATACTGGTTTAAATAACTACTTAAAATCTAAGATAATTGGCATTATGTGATGTAGTGGCTCAGTTCAAGTTATCATTCAAAAAAATCTTTGATATAGAAACATTATTAATGGAGCAGACTTCTCCTTGGATAGACCTGTACTGGTAATCCATACTGTACTACTGAAAGACTACATGACCTAAAGGAAGTACTAGTTTAACTGCTCTGAGTATCAATTTTATCACAACCTATTTTGGGTTAAAAATAATGTCTATCTGTAGGAGCTTGAAATGAAATATGTTGGGTTTAGCACATAATGAGCATTTTACAAAGTTGGTTATTATTGTTATTGATTGTTCCATTTTAAAAATAAATATTAAAAAAATAAATAAATATTAAGACTTCTTTGTTGGAACAAGCATCTATGACTTAATTCAATTTATATTTGGAAGATAGGAATTACTTTTCGTTAGCATTTTTGAAAGGGCATTCCAACACGAAATGCTTGATTATTTACTGGAATCAGAATTGAAACACTTGGCTAGTTGAAGACCATTCTGAGAATGAGGAGAAGGGCACCTCTGGATGATTGAAGCTGGATTTCTGAATTGATTCTTTCAGAAATAAGGGGCTGCTTTGTCCATTTTCCATGAATTCACATTTTTCATAGTAAGTTGCCTTGGATCAGATAAACTGTAAGTAACATCTCTCATTTTTTCTTATTACGTTAAAAAAGAGCAGGCTTAATCTTTCTCAGTCTCTTTGTATCCTTTCTGTTGGAATCTTTCTTATTTACCATTTAGATTTTCAGTCTTTATAGCCTTTATTGTTGTTGTTTTTTTAAAATTCCATTTCTTACTTTTCAACTATTACAAATACTCATGATTTTTTAAAATTTAGTTTTATTTTACTGTTTGCTCTCTCATGAGCACTGTGCTCTTCACAAGAATTGTCTTACTGAGTTATTACTCTACTACGTGGTGAGTGATACTATTTTCTACTTTTCACAGGTGAGGGGAAGTGAGGCACAGAGTTTAAATAACTTGTAGTTCCCTCCGACTAACAGGTGAAGACGGGATATGGACCCAGGCAGTTTATTTCCTGAGTTGAGGCTCTCAAATACGCAAATACTAAAGTTCTTGGAGAGGCACTTTCAGGGCCTGTCTTTTAATTTCTTCTTTGTTCACTCTATATTTTAATGTTTGCACATTTCTTTTGGGAGTTTCCCCCTTCCCTTCAAATGTAAATTACCATTTAGAATATACTGCTTTTCCCTCTCCTCTCCCTCACTTTTCGTACCACATCCCTGTCCTTTCCAGGCCATTAGCTCACCACTGGGGATGTCCCCAGCCTCTAAACCTCTGCCCTGTGACATTCCACAGTCGAATCAGTTCCTTTACTTCTGTCTTCCAAGGAATCTGAACATTTTAAATGTTATTTTCCTTTCAGTCAGTTCCAAGATGATGTTTGCCTCTGCTAAGTGTATTTCCTCTCGGCTACTGGAACCTTCTGTTCTGCAGATTGCTCCTTGGTGCATTTGGAGAGAAGTTGCCAAGTTTCTTTTTTGTGCATCTGCTTGTTTTTCAGTTCCTGGAAACTTGACAGAGCTTCCACTATTTTTCCACATTCTTCTTCCGTAAGTTTTGCCTCACCCTCCTAATACACCTCTGCCACATTGTTTTCACTCCACCCCAGTTCATGTCAGATTATCTTGTTGTTCCAAATGTTTAAATGTACCTGAACCTTCCACTGTCATTTCCAAGAGTAGTATTTTAATCAACTATGAAATGCCGTTCTTCTGTAAAACAAATGGCTACATATTCTGGAAACTTAAGCCACTAAGTTTTGTTCTTATTTTTTACCTCATCTACTTCATCTGCTTCTTTCATTCCCCCCTTTTTTTTACAGTAATACTTTTAGGGAAATTGCTCTAGTGACTCCCCAGAAACTCATGATGATGTGGCTTTACACAATAATTGCCGTTGTGAGAACTCTAAATGTTTATTGGTGCTGTGATTGAGGACACGAATCCCATCAGAAATAGAGTGCAGTGGAAGGATCACAGGACATGGAGTCAGAAGAGGCCCGTCTTTGCTGTTGTTGGTTCCTATGTCAACCTGACTTTGGCTTCTCAGTAACTTCTCTGATTCTCAGCTTAGCATTTGTAAACTGGAGTTTTAATAATAATAATACCTAACTTCGAAGGTGAAGTTCAGATGAGATAAGCACACATGTGTATTAAAAATTGGAAATTGGTACCCAGCAGGTACAGATGATTGATTCTTAAAGTGCAGAGATAGAAGTTTGTCAAGTGCATAAAAATTTTTAATGAAAACAAACGGAGGACGCCCTGGGTGGCTCAGCGGTTAAGTGTCTGACTTCAGCTCAGGGCGTGACCCCGGGGTCCCGGGATCGAGTCCCACGTCGGGCTCCCTGCATGGAGCCTGCTTCTCCCTCTGCCTGTGTCTCTGCCTCTCTCTCTGTGTGTCTCTCATGAATAAATAAAAAATAAAATCTTAAAAAAATAAACAAATGGAAAAT
This sequence comes from Vulpes vulpes, assembly GCF_048418805.1. NCBI lineage: Eukaryota > Metazoa > Chordata > Mammalia > Carnivora > Canidae > Vulpes > Vulpes vulpes. The sequence continues at coordinate 116,280,628 of NC_132784.1, forward strand.
GACTAGATCAGTATAAGAATTTGACTTGATTCAGTTCTATTGAACATCAGGAGTTTTCTTAAAATGGTGAAATCTGTACCTTGGGTTTTATTTAATAAAAGAAAATTTCTAGGTACCACTGTGAATATTGGAGTGTGAAGTGGTGGGTGGGTACCATACTTGTTTTGCTGACCTGGAGAGCATAATCCAAAAATAATACCTGTGTGGGTAGTTCACAGTTTCTTCCCGTGATGGGATGGGTATTCCAGTATGATTCACAGGGAAGACACAGATGGCAGCCATGGACATGCAGCAACATGTGTTATTACGGATGGAGCTCCACCTGGGAATTCTTTGCTTCCTTCTGTGGGGAGCCATCTCACTCCCACAAGGGTGGTGATTTCAAGGTTTTATATCTACCCACATGTCTAATTATATAAGTGATTCATTTACGTTTTAATCTTTAAAAAGACTGTATTGCAAACCAACATTTAGACTCACTGGAAGCAATATTGAAAGGACTTAACCCATTTTATTCCTTTCTGGAAACTGCTGAACTACTTTACATTTCAAGTCATTAATGAATATGAACACACTGTGGAAGATAAAGCTAAATTTTTGAGTCCTTTTGAGACTCGAGCTTGAATTGTTAGTATGCTTCTAACATTTCTTTGTTCTGTTGATTGTGTTTTCTAGAATCCTGGCACCATCTGTGGTCAAGTTGCATGTATCTTACACATACAGACTGATACAAGCTCTTTCCCAGGACAGTGCCTTGTTCATTATCAGACAAACAGATTTATCCCTTGCATGTTTATACTTCCCTTCCTAATCTGAAGGCTGCTTTTTTTTCTTCCTTATCGTAGTTGTTCTCCATGAACCACTCCTCCTGGTACCGGCTAAGTAATAATGTTTTTCCTCCAGATTATTCATATCTTTTGTCTGTAGATAGCTCCTCTGCCCATCAACTTGTTGCTCAGCCAAACTTAGTGCTTGTTTAGTACTTTAATCTTGCATCAAAAATTCTTTTCCTCTGCATCTTAATCATTTTTCCATCATGTCTCTGAACTCCTTCCAACTTCTCTGCACCTTTTGGATAATGAGGTGCCTGAGTCTGAGCACCAGGTGCAGCCCCACCAGTCCTGTCTAGGAGGGTCCCATTGCCTCCAGTGCTGCTAGAATGCTTTCTGATTCCCCGAGGTACTCATTAGAGAGACTGTGCCTGTCTCTACAGGCAGAGTCAGCACGCTTCATCTCCCCCATTCTCCTTGCAACTCCCTTCTGGCTCATCCTTTTTCCAGGGTGAAATCTCAATTTCTCTCTCTCATTTTTTTTGCTCTTTAGCTCTCACTATATAATTCTTTAGCTCTCTGTTGTTCTTATTGTTTTTATTTTACTCATCCTGCTGGACTCATGGTCTAATTTGTGTGTTTATTTCCCTCCTTCTCTCTTTTTCTTGATCTAACCTAACATCTTCCCAGTTCCACGATTTCATACTTGGTGCTAATAGCAGTCTCTGCCACTGCTTATCTCTTAACCATATCAACTTCCTTTACTTCTCCATGGCAAAGAATACACTTATTCCTTCACATTTATCTAATGTCTTACCTTTTTTCATTTTTGTTGTTGCCTTGTTTGTTTTGGGGGATCAAATTGATCAGTGGTTTGGGATTCTGTTAAGCATTAAACTTGAAAACTTAATTTTATCACAGTGGTTCAGGGAGTAGAGCTATAAATTATTTTTAATACTAGTCTTTGCAACTTAATAAAATGGCATTCAGCTCAGGTTTTTATCCATAAATTATATATTTTGGGGAAAGATGTGATAGGTGTGATATCTCTGGAATAGTTTACACTGTAAATTATGGCTTGTGTTTCTTAAACACTGGTTAGTCTTTCTTTCTCTCTTTCTTCCTTTTACTCCATTTGTTTCTGCCTTTTTTCCTTCTTCCCTCCAGTCACATGATCATTACTGACATCCTGCGGTCTGTAGGCTGGTGTGAAGGATGGAACGCAGCCCCTGAATTCTAGATTCTGCTCTAACGGTGATTACTGTGTAGCTACATCAGATCGCTCACACTCTGTCACTTATGTCCTCATACATAACAAGAATTGGGTTCAAAAATATGATGGCTGAGAATAAGGTATTTTATTCACAGCTTATAGGAATAGTGAGAGATAAATCCCCAAAAAGTTTTGGATCATTGAGGAGGACGTTGAAAACTTGAAAAGCTGTGCATCAAACAGTGAAAGTCTTCTCATTGCCTACCAGATCAAATTTGTCAAAACACCTTCAGAGCATGAGTATGATTTGTATATGAATGGAGAAGTGAAGTGAGGGAGGTGGAAAGAGAGCTAGCAAATGTTGTAATAGTCCAGGAACTAGACAGAGAATAGAGTCCATAAACATTGGAGCATGGAGGAAATTTGAGTGTGGTGCCATGGGTTTGGGAGCTAACTTTAAAATGAGTAGCTGGTCCAAATTGCTTGTATTGAGTTTTACCACTTGGGGTGTTTTCATGGTTAATCTAGACTCTGAACCCCCTTCTGCACCCTGCTGGTGTGGAATATTTGGAGATGGCCATCTGGAAACTGATCGTGACAGTCTCCTCAGTTGATTTATATGCTTATAACTGGTTAAGAAGATTTTGAGGTCAAAGAGCAGTCACTGTCCAAATAAGGTAGCTTTAGGGTCTAGTGTGAGTACGAATAGAAGGGATAGCCAGAGGGGGTTAATGGAGACCAGGATCCCTCAGGAAATATCCAGTGGCTGCCGTGGGGGAGTGTTGCATTAGAAATAAGTAGAAATAAGCAGATACTGGGGCGCCGGGGTGGCCCAGTCGGCTAAATGCTGGCTTCAGCTCAGGTTATGATCTCAGGGTACTGGGATGGAGCCACAGCTCAGGCTTCCCTGATCAGCGGGGTGTCTGCCCCTCCCCCTGCTCATTGTCTCTCTCAGAAATAAATATCTAAAATAAAACATTCATATCTGTAAAGATGGTATACCTCAAGGTCAAGTTTCTCCTCATTCTCAGACTGCTCCTTAGATAGACCTGTACTGATAATCCATACTGTACTACTGAAAGACTATATGATATATTAATTATGCACAAAGTTTGGGGCAAGGATCAAAGGGTGGAGGGAAGACACAAAAACTATACCGACTTGCTGACTTGTTCATAGAAGCATCTTCTTTAGGAACTTCATCTCACTTGGGGAAATAAAATTTTTCTGTTAATATTTTGAAATCATTCATCCTTCATTCAAGTCATTTTCACTTAAACCACATCAGTATTTTAACATCAACATTGTTACCTTGCTTGACATTAGCATTATTTACTGTCATATCTTTAGTAGTGACTTTATATATACCTCTAAGGAAATAAGAATAAATCTTTTCTTTCTTTAAGGATTTTATTTATTTATTCATGACAGAGAGAGAGAGAGAGAGAGAGAGAGAGAGAGGCAGAGACACAGTCAGAGGGAGAAGCAGGCTCCCTGCGGGGAGCCCAATGCAGGACTTGATCCCAGATCTCGGGATCAGGACCTAAGCCAAAGGCCAATGCGGGACTTGATCCCAGATCTCGGGATCAGTGGCTCAACTACTGAGCCATCCAGGCATCCCAAGAATCAATCCTTATTCTTATAAAATAAAGGAACAGAATCAAAACTTGTATTTTTTTAACTGAATAAAAGGGTACATTTGTGTTAGGGATAGTGAGATTTTCTATATGTTAACCTGGCATTTATTCCTAAAGCAGGTCTGGTTCTCTGCACAGTGACTTACTGTGTTTATCTTTATAAAGAGTAAACTATTATGCAAACTCACTTGCATTTGGGGACTGTGGTGCTAAGTGTTAGCAGCATCACTATTCCAAACAAAATGTGTTAGAATCATTACTTTATGTGACAGGTTTCCTGTGGGAATTTCCATGAACGGTTTGAGTTCATGAATGGCTGTTGAGTTTAATAAGATATTCATGTAGTGTCACTTTTTTTAAAAGATTTTATTTATTTACTTATTTATTTATTTAATTTTTTAAATTGGAGTTCAATTTGCCAACATATAGCATAACACCCAGTGCTCATCTGCCAAGTGCCCCCCTCAGTGTCCATCACCCAGTCACCCCAACCCTCCGCCCACCTCCCCTTCTACCACCCCTTGTTCATTTCCCAGAGTTAGGAGTCTCTCATGGTTTGTCACCCTCACTGATATTTTCACTCATTTTCTCTCCTTTACCTTTATTCTCTTTCATTAATTTTTATATTCCCCAAATGAATGAGACTTTATAATGTTTGTCCTTTTCCGATTGACTTACTTCACTCAGCATCATACCCTCCAGGTCCCTCCACATCGAAGCAAATACTGGGTATTTGTCGTTTCTGATGGCTGAGGAATATCCCAGTGTATACATAGACCACAGCTTCTCTATCCATCATCTTTCAATGGACACCGAGGCTCCTCCCACAGTTTGGCTATTGTGGACATTGCTGCTATAAACATCGGGGTGCAGGTGTCCCGGCATTTCACTGCACCTCTATCTTTGGGGTAAATCCCCAGCAGTGCAATTGCTGGGTAGGAGGGCAGGTCTATTTTTCACTCTTTGAGGAATCTCCACTCAGTTTTCCGGAGTGGCTGCGCCTGTTCACATTCCCACCAACAGTGCAGCCGGTTCCCCTTTCTCTACATCCTCTCCAACACTTGTTTCCTGCCTTGTTAATTTTCTCCATTCTCACTGTGTGAGGTGGGATCTCATTATGGTTTGGATTTGTATTTCCCTGATGGCCAGTGATGCGCGGAGCATTTTCTCATGTGCTTGTTGGCCATGTCTAGGTCTTCCTCTGTGACGTTTCTGTTCATGTGTTTTGCCCATTTCATGATTGGATTGTTTGTTTCTTGGCTTAATAAGTTCTTTATAGATCTTGGAAACTAGCCCTTTATCTGATCTGTCATTTGCAAATATCTTCTCCCATTCTCTAGGTTGTCTTTTAGTTTTGCTGTTTCTTTTGCTGTGCAGAAGCTTCTTGATTTTATTTATTTATTCATGAGACACTAAGAGAGGCAGAGACATATGCAAAAGGAGAAGCATGGGACTCAATCCCAGGACCCCAGGATCAGGACCTGAACCAAAGGCAGACACTCAACTGACTGACCCGGGTGTCCCTGTAACTTTTTTTTTTTTCAACTATCTCTTATGCTAGTGATTTTCTTGGGTTAATGTTGGTCTTTTTAAATAAAGAAATGTCGATTGCTTAACTTTCGGCTTGCTATCTTTTTATACATATTCTTTATACTAAATGGATATGGATGACATATAGGCAGTAACTTTCGGGGGGATGTAAACAATACAAGGGGATGGGGTTTGATTCTAAATTGGTAAGCATCTTAAAATTAGAATGTCATCAAATCCTAAGTCTTAAAGAGAGGTTTGTTTTTCTCAAGAGGCAATTTTGGAACTTTACCTTCTTAAAAATACCCTTATTCCTTCATTCAATCTAGCTCTAACATTCTATGAAATGCATGAAAATTGAAGGCTTTTTATTGTTGTGCCCAAGATTGCAAATCCGAGAAACCACCAAGGAGCCGACACCGATGCAAACACACGAGGGTTTATTTACAAGCTTGAGCTTGGGTCCAAGTGTGGCCGACACAGCGGAGCAGGGACTTGGACCCCAGGTGGGTTTCAGCTTAGTTTTAAGGACTGGTCTAGGGGACCTCCAGAAGGGGTGGAGCAATTCCTCAAGTTCTGTTTACATTTTGATATGGGGCCTTCAAGGGCATTGAGCTCTGTTCTCATTCTAATAGGGGCTTCCTGCCCTTGGCTTGGGCTCTGTTTTTATTCTAATATGGGGCTTTCTAGGACCTTTAGCTGTAAACTGTTTTATTCCTGTAACTGAAGTAAGGTAAAGTTCAGCTCTTGTTCACAAGGGCCTGGGATGGCTGTACTTGTGCTAACACTGAACTTAAAGTGGAATGGCCTTAATTTTCTTGGCCCCCACAATCTTAATTATTTATCTTATGGCATAACATGAAATAGAAGTATATTAATACCTTATTTTGTCTGTGTGTAGCATTTCTAAGCATATATATATATTTTCTAAGCTATCAGCAATAGATGATGAAAACAACTGAACTTGAGAAGAAAGATCAAAATAACTGAACAAATTCAGATAAATTTGGACTTAAAAGCACATCAGATAAAATAAAGGGAACTGCATAAATGTGATAAGTCATATTGTTCACTCATTATTTTCAACAGCTCAACATGAAATTGTTCATTAAGGTGCCTTCATTTTTTAATGAGAAATCAAGGACTGTTTATTGTCCTATGATAGGTTCGAAGATCAGCCCAGTAATTATTAGGCTCTTTATTAATTTGCATTCTATTAAAGATCTAACCTGCATTAGAAATAAGTAGAAATAAGCAGATATCCAGGGCGCTGGGGTGGCCCAGTTGGCTAAGTGCTGCCTTCAGCTCAGGTCATGATCTCAGGGTCCTGGGATGGAGCCACTGCTCAGGCCTCCCTGCTCAGCGGGGCATCTGCCCCTCCCCCTGCTCATTCTCTCTCTCAGAAATAAATATCTAAAATAAAGCATTCATATCTGTAAAGATGGTATACCTCAAAGGTAAACAAGCTATAATTATTTTATTATACTCTTTCAAATAATAGATGTTTCACAGTCACTAATTATACAAATGAATCATTCACGAGATGTCCTAATTAATATCATCAATAGGGGCTGCTCACCAGTTTGCCCATAACTAAAGATTAGTGTATTCTTGCATGTTACTCCCTTGTTGAAAATACATTAAGTTTCAGTTAGACTAAATGTTATTAGGGGTTTAGTATGTATCCATGGAAAAAAAAATAACTAATTGACCCATTAGGGAGATTAAAACTAAGAACGCAGCCTCATAAGCACTAAGCTCTAATGGACAAGTTAACCAGCCGCCTAGTGATGTAGTCACAGTAAGAAGCATAGTTTGTTAATTATCATTATTTCTTAGCAATGTATTTTTTAAATTATAAAACAAAATAAAAGTATTTATATCATGCTAGAGTGTTTAGTGGTGAAGTATACCGATAATATCTTCATCTCACTTTGAAAAATATTTAAAAAATCAGATTGGCAGGATGGATAGATACGTATTAAAGCGAGTAAAGAAAAATGTTGCTTATAGAATCCAGGTGTCAGGATATAGATGTCTGTTGTACACTTTTTTATGTATATTTGACAATTTTTATAACTAAAAAATTTTGCAGAATAAAAAGGGCTATTACATTATTTTAAAGCAATCAATGTGATAAAACATAAAGGGAGATGCCAATAAGAACATAATTCCTTATGAGTGGAAAGACAAACTGCCATATTTTAAAATGAGATGTGTATTTTTAAGTACATCTAAACCTTAGTTAAATTCCCTTTAGGTCATGCTTTTTTTTTTTTGAAAAGAAGTTTTACCTTTTCTGTAGATTATGTGTTCAAACCTAATTATTTTTTATGGTTGTCTATTATTTAGAGCTAACCTAAAGTTATCACCTTCTGTTGTATTTTCGTCAATGGGCTTATTCAGTTTTAATGGTTCTCTCTGGTCCATTTACAAAGTGCACTTTATGCCTCCTTTCTAGTTCCCTATAAACAAGGAAACAGTCTACTGCTGTATTTCAAGTCACTGTTACAGCGACCATTACTTCATTTGCAGTAAAAAGTACGAATAAACTGAGCAAGTGCACTTCGTCCCTGGCCATTTCCAAAGTGTTAATAAGTAAAAGTCTGGCCAGCCTTGCAGGAGAGGGAGCCCCAGGCCCCCCACATGGGGATACCTGTGAGGTTGGATGGGCTATCAGGAGTGGACCTCGCTGCCCTGCCCCCCTGCCTTCAGGTCTGTTCCACCTTTCTAAAATGAAGTATTCGAGGTGTCTCATTAAGTGGCCAATGTCACCAGCCACTATTGCTTTAGTTCATGTATGTCCTAGATAGTCCTAAGAAAATGGGGCACAGGGAGAGAAAACGGGGCTTAGAAGCTTAGAAATGCTCTGAGATCGATAACGTCTGAGCATCTGTGGGTTCAGTGGGGCGTGGGGGTTGCGGCTTAGAGCCCCGGCGGCAGGGAGGAGCAGTAGGCACTGGCGGGCTGGACGGAGGTGATGCCCGCAGGGGAGGCCCCTCCCCCCCGGGCAGAGGTGATGCCCGCAGGGGAGGCCCCCCAGGTGGAGGTGATGCCTGCAGAGGAGGCCCCCCAGGTGGAGGTAATGCCCGCAGGGGAGGCCCCCCAGGTGGAGGTGATGCCTGCAGAGGAGGCCCCCCAGGTGGAGGTGATGCCTGCAGAGGAGGCCCCCCAGGTGGAGGTGATGCCGGCAGGGGAGGCCCCCATGGGCAGAGGTGATGCCCACAGAGGAGGCCGTCCCACATGCTGGCTTACCCGGGAGCTAGTCCTCGGGGACCTGTGTGGGTACCGCCTGCCATACTCCATAGAAATGATCAGTTCAGAAGGATCTTGGATTACAGATGATGTTTGGTCTCTGCCGTCTAACTTTACTGCTGTTTTCCACTGAGACAAATACAGGGTAAACTCCCGAGGACGCCTTGAGTCTGAGCCGCGCGGTGGGTGCTAGGCTGGGGGTACCTGCGACAGCTCCGTCCCTCCCCGGGACCAGCAGCACTGGCTTTCCCGGCTCTGCTCCTGCTCCGGACGCAAGACTGCAGGCGACTTTGCTTTGCGCGAGAACCAGAGCGACTGACAGCGGGGCCAGGCCTTTCTCCTATTTATTAGTTTCAGAGAAAAATACAATTGGCTGTATGGGCTACAAGCCACTGGTCATGTTCTCATGGTGATCGTTTTGGTGTTTGTTTTCTAAACCACATTTTTTTTATGGAGATTATTTTGATAATGAGATTATCAATACATACTTGAAGGCATCGCAATGCTGTCTAGGGTAATCAGTGCCCTTCCATTATTAAATTGTTTCTAATTATCATATGCTGGTAGCGTGTAGTTTTGCTGTTTCTCAACAGTTCCACTGTTTTCAACAGTTCCTAATTTTCTTTCACTATAAGATACAATTAACCTTTTAAGCACTTACTCTTCAGGAGGTAATTTTCATCCTTGCCAACTTGTCATCTCCACAAACCCAACATAGGCTTATGTTGTCCTCTTAGTATAGACTATTCCTTTTTGGGCAAGAACAGCTTGTCTTTGGCTGCCAAATCATTTATTTTTTTTTATCTGATCAACTTTATTTGCATATATTGATACTCTTTTTACTTGCTTATGGATAAGAGTGATCCTTTCGTATACAGCTTTGACTTAGCCAAAAAATCAGTAGGAAGTCAATTCAGTTGTTACTTAATTGCACATTTCAGCAGAATTTGTCCAACAGGTAGTTGAAATGATCAAAACCTGAGATCAAAAAGCACTCTCTGGATAAGCAAATATTTTTCTACAAGGAAGTATAGGTGCAAAATAAAACATAAAAACAAAGCAAAGAAGGGATTAAATGATAATGATGACAAGTGGTTAATTAATCAGAGGGAAATAGAAAATTGTACAGTGATGATATTTTTCTATATTTTGTTATCAGGACATAGCATACATATGATAATGAACATTTGATATAATTAGAAGTAAAGAAAAGCACTCAGGGCACCATATTTGTAAGAGGTTTTCTTTTCAAATGGTTTTGTGGTATTTTTCATTATTTTGACCAAAGTAAGTTCAGAAAACTTTTCATTCTTTTTTGGGGAGGACCTAAAATCTGTAAATTTATAATATGAATTAAAATTATTTAACATTCTTTAGGAAAAGTCTAAGATAAAAACTTAAGATGCCCTAGAACCTTCAATTCAATACAATAAATTGAATATAGAATGTTAATGCAAAAAGCATTATGCGAGATACTTTGAGAAGGTAGAATAGTATCCAGACCAACTCCAATAACTGAATTAAAAATTGCATGCCTGTATGATCATCACATATACACACAAATCCACCATGAAGCTCAATTTTAACTGATATTGAGATATCATCTTATCTGATTATTGACTTTTGATGAGAAACTATATGCTTTTTGGAACTGATTTTGAAAAGAATCTATTATAACGTTCATTAAGAACATCACACTGTTTTTGTTTGCTTGTGTGTTGGCTTCGTTTTGTTTTGTTTTGTTTTAACTGGGGATTGGAAAGGAGTTTCAGGAATTTTTAATATATACATAAACATGGGAAAGTTTACCTGGTTTTATTGAAGATTTCCAAAATAAGGAAAAGAGACAGACTCCACAGGACCAAAAGAAGGAGTGAGAAAGTCAATAAACTTCATAGATGACTATTTCTTTCCTCTACTCAATTTTTACACAGGATTTCTGTGGCAATTTCTTTTTTATGTAGCTTTACTTGCCTTTGGTCTCAGGAATAGCAGATCATCTCTCTAACTCCATAGGTGTGTGTGTGTGTGTGTGTGTGTGTGTGTGTATTTCTTTGTTGCAGGTAACCGTGCTATTTAAACATTTATATTGCTTAGCATTTGAAGAAAGCTTCAAATATTAAACTTTTATGTTATGACTGGTTTAGATTATTTTTAAAACCTTAGGAACGTTTTTTGAAATGTTACTTTGTTTATTCCACCTTCACAATGAAAGGAATTCACAGGAAACACAAAATAACATCATTACTGCAGAGGAAAGTCAGTGTGAAGAAAGTCAGCTTTGGACTCTTTCCAGAAGGGATTAATTGTGGTGCTACAATGAGGACATTGTTAGACCAGGCTTCTCCCTACCTAGTGAACTCAGACATAAACTCAGAAAACAGCAATATAGGAAAAGTTCCAATGACCATAATCTTCTGGCTATAAATCTAGCAAAAGCTGGAAAGTGTGGAATAGAGTGAAGGAGCTATCACAGCGGAGCTTGAGGATTTAAGTGGCCAACTGATTAGTCTATTGCATGCATAACTCCTTCAGGCGTGATTTGGTGGGTGATCCTATTTGCTGTGATACTTTTTTTTTAAGATTTATTTATTTATTTATTTATTTATTTATTTATTTATTTATTTATTTATTTATTTATTTGACAGGGAGAGAAAGAGGGAGAGAGTGAGCATGCCCGAGAGCACAAGCAGGGGGAGCCTAGGCAGAGGGAGAGAAGGAAGAGACTTGGGGTGGGGGGATGGACACAGGGCCTGGGGTCACGACCTGAGCCAAGGGCAGATGCTTAACTGACTGAGCCACCCAAGTGCCCGGGTACATTATTTTTTTTTAATTTTTTAGAAAAGCACTTACAAGTTTCCAGAGTGTTTCAGTTCATGATATGTTAGCAGCTCAATGATATTTTTAAGGTACCATCAGGCCACAAACAAAAACCAAGAATTCTGTTCATTAGTTGCAGCCAAATAACTTATTAGTTAAGGCCAAACAAGTTAGTACGTTATTTATGTCCTATTCAACTACATTGAAAGAAAGAATAAAATCAATATTTTCATTGCATTCATGAACAAGCACAGTTACTTCCTGAGTGTGTGTGTGTGTGTGTGTGTGTGTGTGTGCACGCGCGCACCCGGTTCTGGGCAGCTGGGCCCCCTGGACAGGGCGCCGCCTCCTCACCTGCTCCACGGGCGGGCTTGCGTTTTGTCCGCACCTCCTGGGGGCTCGGGATCTGGGCTGGGACGTCCCCTCCCGGCCACCCGGTGCGCCGCGTCAGGTCGCAGCCCGACACGTGCAGGTGCGGGTCCGCCCTGAGGAGGCCGCCTGCCCCACGGCGCCCAGGTGTGCGGGGGGGGGGGGGTGTCGGGGGGCTGTAGGGCCGCGGCTGCCCGGCTTGCACCTGCCCCACGGCGCCCAGGTGTGTGGGGGGGATCGGGGGGCTGTAGGGCCGCGGCTGCCCGGCGCACACCTGCCCCACGGCGCCCCGGTGTGCGGGGGTCGGGGTCGGGGGGCTGTAGGGCTGCGGCTGCCCGGCGCGCACCTGCCCCACGGCGCCCCGGTGTGCGGGCGGGGGTGGGGTCAGGGGGCTGTAGGGCCGCGGCTGCCCGGCCTGCACCTCCAGACTCACTCCCACCTCTGGGCGCCCCCAGAACGAGTCCTTGCCCCCATCCTAAAATGCAGAAGTCAGGAAGCCTCAGGCACAGAGGGTGGAAAGTAGCGTAAAGCAACTAAAAGCATCTGGTGCCGCGTCCCCTCACCCCGGGCTCCCACCTCCGTAGCCTGCTGGTCCCGCCCCGGATGCCCGATGACCCTCACATCTCGGCCCGGGCCACCTCTTCCTTGTGCATTTTTAAGAAAATAATGTTATCAGTGTCTCTTCGGCCATTTACAATTTTGATGTGGCAATTTAAGAGTTGGGCTGTTTCTCAGCATTTCTGATGACACTTTTCACTCAGAAGCACTACTTTTTTTTTCTTTGACAATCCATATGAGCCGTATTTTACTGAGAGTTTCCATGTTCTCACGTGTGTGTCTTAACTACACAGAAACCCTGGTGTGCTCTGGGTCAGAGGATCTGAACTAATTTTCCATTTTATCTCATTTTTGCATTTCAGTAACCCAGTTAACTATATAAACATTGTTTCCTTTTAAAAACAAATATCTTACAGAAATGTGTATTTGCCCTCAGCGAGGAACTCGGTGGATCTTATCTGGGTCGTTAGAATAAATCGCATATGAGAATTTTTAAACTACATACTTGTTTCCTTCATAATCAACCATGAAAGTAATTAATGAGTGTCCGAACCTGAAGGTTCAGAACAGAAAACTAAGTCAAGTTATAATAAAATGAATCCTGAGAGGTAGAAATCAGTTTTTAATTGAAAAGAGAAAAATAGAAAATGTAATAGCATAGAGCTCTTATCTCAGGCAGGGCAAGGCTAATGTTGATACTCGTTCCTTGTCACCGAAATTCTTATGACTTTGAAATCAAAGTTTAACTTTTTCCCACCTGTTCATTTCAATGCTAATTTCCTACCACACACTTTGTCAGCAAAGTTTCCAAGCCTTTAAAGAATAGATCATCATCATCTTTTGCTGTGGTAACAAGTTAGTAGCAGGGCTCTAGTAGCAGGTGTCATGCGCTTAATTTTTATTCACTGGTTGAAATCATTTACCCTCTACTATGTAATAGGTGTCTGCGGAAATGAAAACCAGAACTAGCGCTCAGCAGGTTTGTCTGGGACCTTCCGAATTCTCTCAGCAAAGAAAGAGTCCTAAGAATCTAGTGGGAGACAGCAGGGAGTGAGTCACATGGATGAAAGCTTTCTGAAGGTAATGGGAAGGACACGTCACCTATGTTATATGTCCAGGACTGATTCTGATTATTTCAGATCCAACTACATGGGCAGAAAGCAATAAATCGGCTGATACTGTGATGTGCAGTATCTAGGCAAGCAAAACATTAGGAGGAAGAAATAAAACATGTAAAAATAAGGTACTGGAAGAAAAAGAATTTGATTTTTTCCATTTCTTGAAATCCTATCCCCTAAATGTCAGAAATAGAAGCACATGCTTTCTGTGTATACAAGTGTGTACCTCTATGTGTAGCCGTAGCTTGCCTCTCAATTGATTGTGGTATTACACGCTTTCGGTGATTGGTATTGAATGGCTTTCTGGCTAGGTAGCTGTAACAGGTCTGTAGTTAGAGACGTATTAACAGGTAGTTAGAAACAAGGATGGTTAAAAGCCCAGCGCCCATGGGCAGTTCATGTTAACACTGTGATTGGCAGCAGGGCGACCCCCTTCCCTGGAAGGAGGCACGTTCTCCTGGGTGGCTTACTTCACCCACTTGGTATGCCAACACGTCTTCTTTTGGCCTTTTCATTCCTGAGGCTCTTCTCTTGAGCTGTTCATGTTAAATTTGCTGCTCCTCTGAGCGCCCGCGCAGATTAGCAGCGTCCTTTTATAGACTTCCGAAGTGGGCTGCCGTGTCACCCAAAGCACCTGGAGATTTCGCTGTGCATTTCTCCACCTATCTACAGTGGTAAATACATGAGAAGCCCACTCCTCCATTTTTTTCTATCTATGGTATCTGCCACTATGCCCCGTTTTTTATTTTGAAAATATGACTGCTTTTTTTTTAAATCAATACCATGACATGCCATCTTAAATGCCTAATTAAGTAAAGGATTTAAAATAGTATAACATGGGAAAGGGTATGTTGTATGTGTATATAACAAAACTATGGAATAGTGTATAAATATAAGGTAGATGGAATTATCCTTTTATACCAAGTGCTCTTTCTTTATGCCTATGAATTTTGAATCTCTCAGTTTTGTGTTTGAGTCATCAAAAATAACTTTTCTGCAAACGCATTACCATTTCCTCCCAACATAGGGCCTTCTCCCTAACAGATTTGCTTGTTTGGGTAGTTATTAAACACACTCTATTATCTCTATTATCTTGTTCAGTGAGGAGCTTGACTCCTGATAATGTCCTGTTCCTTTTATGGAAGTTCTTTTCTATGAGTTGTATTTTCAGTACTCCCATGTTTTCCAGCAAGGTACCTTTTTTTTTTTTTTTTTTTTTTTTTTTTTTTTTTTTTCTGCAAGGTACCTTTTGAAAAATTTAGCAAATTGTCTTGAAGTAGACTTGCTCTTGACTTTACGTGTCTTAGTTAAGGGAGTGATATCTTAGCACTTGGCATTTGTAGGGAAAGTCTTTTCAATTTGTGGGTATGGTTCAAGAAAGAAATATTCAAGAAAAAAAGATATATAAGATGGTTTATATTTATTTTGAGAAACCATCACTCAGCCAGAAGAGAAAAGGTTATTACATTCACATCATGTTGCTTGTCTGGGAATCTTTCTAGTGAGAAAACAAAAGGAGCCATAAAATTAAAGAAAACATTGACAGGATTTTCAGACACTAAGCTATGCCATCCCTCTTTCCTTTCTTATGAAGAACCTCTTTCTGGGATCTCTGAAACCAAACAAATACCAAAAGCCTTTACTCTTCTTTCTAAAACGTGTCTGCGTCTTGCTCTCTGAGATCCATGTGAATGCAAATTGAGGAAAATGTATTACCATGAAGAAGGATTACATAAAATTAGGACCACCGTGAGACACTTAGAGTCCTTATTTCCCTAATGTGGTCTCTGTCTTTTATAAATAAATTATTACATCTTCAGAAAGTTTTTATTATGGAGTTTTAAAAAAGGCTTAATTTCTTTTTTTTTTAAGATTTTATTTATTCATGAGAAACGGAGAGAGAAGCAGAGACATAGGCAGAGGGAGAAGCAGACTCCTCACAAGGAGCCCGATGTAGGACTTGATCCTAGGAACCTGGGATCATGACCTGAGCTGAAGGCAGATGCCCAATGGCTGAGCCCCCCAGGCATCCCAAATAAGGTTGTAATTTCATGTCCAGAAAAATAAATTTTGATTATTAAAATAATAAAATTCATATAGAATTAACTCTAGCTGATACTGAAATTTTAGATAAAGCTAAGCACTTTCTCAATGTTTTACTAGACATTTTTGGTTCAAGAATCAGTTATGTTGGTAAAGAAATGACATCTCAAGTTTTAAGTAAGCAATCAAATAATTTAAAAACTGGGGGAGAAATACCTAGCAAACTGTTTTTAGTGATGTTGTCTATCATTGTTTAGAAATTCTTACACTGTCAGACCAGTTCAAATGCATAGCCAACCTCCATGTAATTCACAGAAACACATTCTTTCTCTTTCTTTTCTTTTTTTGGAGGGTAGGGTGGTTGTTAAATTTAAATAGTGCATTAATGTATTAAAGCTCCGTTTAACACATTAAACATTTTGTAACTCTGTGCAATTTGTAACTCTTTTCCTATTCTCCTTCTTTGGGTGCAAAGTGCATTGCACACATCATAAATTAATACTGAGAAATCCAAATTTACTCCAATAGGGTCTCTCAGTGATGACTTTATAAACTGGGTCCTTGTTTATTCTGTGTGTGGCCACTTTGGTTATTAGGAGGGGTTACATTGACCGGTTTTTCCCAGATTTATGAGACTTGGCAAAAACCTTGAGAAAACAGAGCCCAACTTCTCTCTATAGAAAACATTATTAATACTAAATAAACATTAATTTAGGTAAACTGGTACTACTCAGCCCAACAGGAGTACACTCTTATTTAGATTTCCCTCTGATGGGTGAAAGAGTTCGTGGGGGAAATTGCTTTGTACAGACCACAAAGAAGGTGCATGTAAGTAATAGTTCAGACTGTGTCCTTAAAAACCTTCATGCTCATTCATTAAGGCCGGTGCCGCTCTGTCAGGGAGGCATGCACCGTGTCCTTCTCCCAGTGGAGAAAGATCAAGAGAACACTCAATCTTTCAAAAATTAGCGCAATATCCCCCATAGCGCAGTGATTAATTTTCTCTGGATTCCAACAAAAGCTTTGAGAATAGGCACACTGTGCAGTTAGTTAACACATGGTTTTCAAATAACTTCTTAACTCGTGATAACACTGAAATTTATGGAGAGGTTAAAGCATTTTTAGAAAGATAACTTGAACCTATGTCTCATTAACAAGTTAATGTCAGGAAAAGAGAAAAGGGAGATGATTTGTGCCCTAGATTGAAAATGATAGAGACACAATAACTATTTACAGTGTGTCTGTCACGTGCATCTGGATCTTAAGTTGGGCAAACCAGGTAAAGAACACTTTGGGGGCAATCCCGAAAATTTTAATGTAGAATGGCTATTAAATGAAGTAAATGGTTACTGACAGGCAAAATGAAGATAAATTAACTTCTAAGTAGGTTACAAAAGAGTATTTGATATCATCTCACAGTGATAAAGTGTATCTGTGCACATGCACAGAAAAATACAGAAAGATAAAATTTTAACAGCGACAATCTCTGAGTGGAGAGTGAATAGGGCTGAGAAGTTTTTACGTTCTTTTTGCTTCTCTATGGTTGAATTGTGTAGAATGCAAAGATATGACTTTTGTAATAACTATAATTTATTATTAATGAAATAAGCAGCAGTAAAATTTACCTTGAATTTTACACCAAGATATTGTGCATTGTGAGAGAATGTAAAGAACCCTTTGACTTTAGTCCGTGCAGGGAGCTTTGTTTTGTGCTGTGAAGTCCTAGAGATTGTTTTAATGATATAAAATTGGTTTTTCTTGACAGTAAACTAGTTAGTACAAAGAACAACAATCAGACTTTGCTAAAGTACCAAGTCTCTGTCTCTACACCAAGAAATAGATTAAAGCAATTATTTTTCTTGTTTTGAGAATTCTGAATATATTTTGAATTTTATCATTTTTATGTAAAAAAAGCCAAAAAATTGCTCTAATTAAAAGTGTTTTCAAACCCCACTCCCTCCTATCCCTAGTCACATTATACATTCATTCGTTTAACACTAGGCATTCACCCAAGGAAAATTTCTTGAAACTTGGATTCTATAGGTTTGACCCTTAATAAGGACTCTTCAGTAATCAGAAACTGTTAACAATGTGTTTGTGTCTTGCAAGTTTTAGACCACTGATTATATACAATAAGTGATAGATGATAAAGTCAGGAAATAAGAAATAAGAATTTAGCTGTAAGAGGACAGTTGAATGAAATCGTGTGCTGATATTTGAAGTGGCCTCATGCAGAAGACTGTCTCCAGTGTTTTTTGACCGTACCTGATCTCACGCACATTAGAACCTTAGTTCATTTCCACTGATGCTACGGGTTTACTTTAGCCCTTTATATAACACATGGCATTATAAATGCCATTCAATTTAATTAGTTCTCAGATTCAGACAATGTATAAGTCTTGGAAGAATTACAAGTTCCAGAAGTCACTCATTACTCATCTCAAGATTGATTGAATATGAGTAGGCCGATTATATTTTCACTCTAATTTGGATATTTCAAAAGGAGACAACTCTTGGCTATGTTCTGCAAAAACTTGTTTTGCATTTGTCTTTTCAATCATCATGTCTGAGATATTATGGCTTGTAACCATTTCATGAAAATACATTTGGACATCTTAACCATTCATCTGGTATACACAGAGAAAAGCAGTACCAGGTAACAGAGAGAGTTCAGAGGCAGTTTCTTTTCACTTTAAAAAAGCATCATTCTCTTTCCAATTAAAGTGGAGGAAATGAGACTCTGCCCTACCCTTACATGCCCAGGAAGTGCAGTGCTCCAAATGAGAATTCAGGCTTTGCTTTTAATGTCGGTGCTCTGTTTAAAAGAGGGGAAATGTTTGAAATGTTCGTAATAAGCCTACATGATGTCACTTAAATAAGGTATCCTATTTACACGGCAACTTCCCCATTCCACCTTTTTATCGCTTCTGTTTTTTTCCATAGCGCTTACCACTTTCTGATACAGATGTCATTTCCTTTTTTTTTTTTTTTCTTCTGTCCTTTCTTTAGAATGCAAACTGTTTGAATAGAGACTTTTTTTCTGTGTTCACTCGGTATCTGCGATGCCTGGAAAGGTGCTTGACACTTAGAAGGTGCTCAATAAATGCTTCCTTGACTGAATAGTTAAATAATAGTCTTTCACAGTAGTGGCTCAATTATTATTTTAAATCAGATAAAATAGAATATTTTTTCTCTGTAGGTATTATATTTGTAAAATTGTGTCATCTTTTTTCCCTTTTCCAGTTTTTTAAAAGACTTATTTACTTGTTTATTTATTTGAGAGAGAGAGAGAGAGAGAGACTGTGAGCAGTGGTGGTGGGGGGAGGTGCCCTGCTGAGGACGGAGGCCAGCTCCTGCCCCATCTCAAGGCCTGAGATCAAGACCTGGCCCGAAATCCAGAGCCGGCCACTTCACCGACCGAACCTCGCATGCGCCCCTCAAGTTTTTATTTGAAGTCAGTTAGTGAACATGTATGGTGAAATTGGTTTCAGGCATAGTAATAGTCTGTCTTCTCTTATAAATCATGCCTCATAAACTTAAATTTGCCAATAGGTTAGTAAATGTCCTTCACATACATACATTTACAATTCATGGGACACTCACTCACAGTAGCCTATAGTAGCATGTTAACTGCTCGATAGTTACAGCATGCACCACATTTATTTAATTTTACTTATTTTCATCCTTCTTACTTTTTCTGCTGTGTTGATAGTTTACAGAGTTTTGATTTTCACGCAGGGAGAAAAAGGTGATGATGAGTGTTTTTGTTACTATTATTGTGTGGTGACAGTGATGCCTTATGGTGTAAAAGCACTATAAATTATAGTCTTTATCATTTGTCTCATTTTTTGGGAAACAATGTCAAACTTAGTCTAGCCACAAAAAGGGGATAATTCTATAGTATTTTATGAATTCTAAGATGGGTATTTTTTCCCATTTTAACAATTCTGAAAACAGGATGTATCATACAGTCAATGGCGCATCATGGTTGGGCAACATTTTTGTCTTAGTGAGACCGAACACAATGATGTATATCCTAAGAGTGGCTTAGGTTGCATTAAGTAAGTGAGAGTAAATAATATTAATTTGCTTTCTTACATATGCTTTTGCAATATACTAAGGACATTATTCTTTAGATTCTTTGTGAGAAAGGTGGAAATGCTGTCTTCTTACATTGATTTCAGGTTGCTGTAAGCCTTAAATTTAAGGCATTTGCTGATGCAAAATGATACTTCTCTTGTTAAAAGCATATAAAAATAGCTATCTGTTTGAACGGCAGCTGATTTTTTAGTTACTGCACAACTCTTAATACCATTTATATTAATGGTCAATTTCCAGATCTTACTTTTTGACACGTTAGTAACATTTGACACACAGGTTCTCGTAATCACATCACCTTCCTTTAAAGAGCTCCCACAGATCCAGACTGCCCACACACCTTTGGCTTTCCTACTCCATCACTATCAACTTTTTCCCAGGCTTGGTGGCCAATTCTGACTCATCTCCCTGCACTTTGCCCGAAAGAGCATGTCCAGGATCAGTGCACGCCTCTGTTCTTTCCTCTTCCTGCATGCCTGCCCTTGGCAGCTCCCCTCGCATTAATGCCCTCTACACACCGATGACTCCTGAAGGTCTACTTCTGTCCCTGACTGCTCCCCTACCTGCTGACTTTAATTCAGCTGCCTTCTAGGTGTTTAACATCTCAAAAACCCGAATTTTGATCTTCTAGGGAACCTCCTCTTGAGCATTGCTCCCTCACATCCCATAATCAGGCTCTTGATGAATGGTGTTGGCTCCAACTTTAGAGCACATGCAGAATCTGACCACTGCTTTACCACCTCCATAGCTAAGACTCTGGGTATTTCATTCACTGAATTTTAACCTTTTCCAGATCGTTGCTTCAATTTAGCTTTTCACTGAGACCTTCTGTAAGCATTTCCTTATAATTGCAGACCCGAAACAGTGGCATTCCCTGTGCTTTATTCTTTCACATTTTGTTTTTCTGTAGCACTTGTCATAATCTATGCAATATGTCTTTTTTTTTCAATATGTCTTTTAACTACTATCTGCCTCCTTGTACTCATCCTTAATAGAAAGAAAGCTCCACTAGAAGTGGAAACTTCACTATTGGTTTTTATGTTTTATCCCCAACACCTACAAGAATCTCTGTCACACTGTAAATGCTTTATAAATCATAGCTGAATAAATTTAAAACTTTAACATTACCACCGTCGAAAATACTCCTTAATGCTCCTCTTTGCTTCCTTCCAGCAAAATATATTATTTAGCGTGTGTTTCAGACTTATGGTTCATAGAGCACCTATTTTAGTTAGCTGTGCATCTAAAGTTTATGACAACTCTTTATTAAACACAATTTTTGGATTATCTTTATTCATACTATAGTTTAACAGATTTTCCCCAAGGATGAATTATAATATAGCAAACTATTGTATATTATGTTGAGTACTTGATAAAGTACTTTATTAAGGGATTTAATATGTTGTTTATAAGAGTCAAATGATAGTGGATACATTTTGCATTGTCTAAACCCTTCCTGATTTCCCCTTCCTTATGTGTAACCAAATAAATGATAATGCAAAGCATTATCTGGTTTCAGTGTGATAATGTTACCACTGCGTTGCTATTTATGGTAATATCAGGATAAGATGCTTAAGACAATAGTACAAGTGACAAATACTGTGAACAATATAATCCATTTTAAAATCTAGTTCTGATCAGTAATGGTTTCTCAGATTGACAAAAATAATAAATCTGATGTTAGATATTATGGCTGACTTTTTAAGAAATAAAAATTCAATTATTAAGATTAAAAATTTTATTTCTGTTTTTCTTTCCAACATTTCTTAATGTCTTCTAACAGAGAAATATACCTGTTGGAACATAGGATTTTCCAGTGCTTCTAATAATTAGCCCAGCTATATTACTAAACTCTATTGTACATTTCACTTATAAGTTTAGGCTAAAACTTGTAATCATATCAAACAAGTAAATGTATTATCATTGCCACAATAAGTTTATTATAAATTTTTAACATTCTTCTTTATAGTAACATGTTGCTTTCAACCAAAGCCTGCCTAGCTACTGAGAGATGCCCCTTTGTTTTCTTCATTACAAATATCCAGCCATTTCAAATATGATTAGAGATTATACTGACATTAATAATTTAAAAAATTAATTACTATATTTCAACTTTGCATCCTGTAGCCCCCCTTTTATTTGCATCCTGTAACCAACAGAATAGGTATCTTGTTATACCAATGTCATGTTGTTGTAGCTTCAAGTCTAAAACACTGGCATAGTAAAATGTCTTCAGCCTTTTTTTTAAGATTATTTATTTATTTATTCATGAGAGACAGAGAGAGAGAGAGAGGCAGAGACACAGGCAGAGAGAGGAGCAGGCTCCACGCAGGGAGCCTGATGTGGGACTTGATCCTGGGTCTCCAGGATCAGGCCCTGGGCTGAAGGCAGAAGCTCAACTGCTGAACCACCCAGGTGTCCCCAATGTTTTCATTTTTTAAAGCTTTGCAGTAAAGCAGTTTATTTGAAAAGCAGTTTTTAATTTTATGAATGCTTATTGAAACATCATTGGGCTTTGTTTCTGTCTTGGAATTCTTGATTGATTGTATCTATGATATACTTTGTTTTTCTTGAGTAAATCTGAAATTTTTAAGTCACTCAAACATTTTGACAAAATCATATTCAACACTTCACTTAGTAAATATGATGAATATGGGGGAAGAATCTATATATAAAGGCAAACACTCTTGTTACCAATAAACTTTTCTTTCTATCTGTGTGGCTTTTTAATTTGGGAAAATGGGAGACGCTCCAACATGACCAGACCTGCCATGCTGGGGTTTTAGGTTTAGAAGAGACCCTAGCATTCCAAGGGTTCCAGTTTCCTTATTTTAAGGAAAAGAGCAGTAAAGCAAAGGACAGTAAAGCTTAGAGAGGTCTGTCTTAGTCTGCTTGGGCTGCTCCACAGCATAACACCAACTGGGTAGTTTACAAACAACAGAGACTAACGGCTCACAGTTCTGGAGGCTGGAAGTCCACCGTGAAGGCTCCAGCACGGTTGCCTTTTCCCGAGAGCCCTCTTCCCAGCTTATGGTTGGCACTTCTCCCTGGGTCCTTCCTTGCTACAAGGGGCTGCGGATCTCTCTAGAGCCTCCTTTTTAAAGGCACTGAGCCATTCATGAGGGTTCAGTCCTCATGACTCAGGTACCTTCCTAAACCCCATGTCCTAATACCATCACTTGTGGGCATTTAGGATTTCAACATATGAATTTGGCGGGGAGATACAAACATCTAGAACATAGCAAGGTCTCATTAATTACCTAAGGACAGAAGACTTGCTGGTGGGAGAACTGGCCTCGAATTAATGTCAGGAACCCATGATGAAACTGCTTTCTTCAGACTGATAGTTAAAGGTTTGTTTTCAGTTAAAGACTATTGTATCGTTACAAAAAGATATTTGTCAGTTATGGTTGCTGTTAAAAAGAATGAAAAATTCTAAGAGGCTGAAAATGAGGTTTCTTGGGTCCCTTTGTGTGAGGACTCTTCTGATTACGCTAAATATGTTTTGAAGTAGAGGTGTTCCGAGAGTGGGTGTTACTGTCTAGTCTGGTATCAGTTTCCCATAGATTTCAATGTTGAATGCTTAGAAGTCAATTTACATATTTACTAAATATTCTTTATATATTACATAAGTATTCTAACATGATTTTATGTGTATAAATAAACACAAAATGAAAGGTATTGTAACTATGGTGGTATTTATGTACAGGAGATTTAGTTATAGAGCATCCTATATTTTTATGAGCATAAGTAATATTTTCTGAGGTTAACTTATAAAATAATTCCATAGTGTACTTTTTACTGATTAGGGGTGGGCTGCATTTATCATGTTTACAAGTGGCACATACACTGTTATCCATAAAATGAAGTCATGAGTTCTATTTTCCCATTCTTTCTTTCTAATCAATTCCATGTCAATTACCATTTCAGACTTTTGATCCATATTTATTAACAGCTTATTAACCAGTGTTTTAGCAGTAGCATTGTTTTTGTGGTGCTGTTAGAGAACATGTCTGTGAAATTCCATACCAAAAATGAATAAAGAAAGAAGGGAGAGCATCTCTAAGCTCAAAGAAAGACACAAACCTAGAACACTCTTGAGGAAGTACCGTTGAACTATGTTGGGCTGAGAAGCATGAAATTCTACAAAGACTGAAGAGAATCTAATCTACTGATTCTTATCTTCTGATCACATGATAGAAATATTAAAACTTTACTTGCTAATAATTTTAGGGCAAATATTCTACGTTTATGTTGTTTTAAAATAATTTTATTATGAAATGTATTATAAGTAATAGAAGGTACAAAACCTATCAGAGATTTTATATCTGTAGGTTTTAAACCGTTCTTTAAAAGTCTTACAAAAAGACTCCCAAATACAGTGCTCAAGCGAGACAGTAATGTGTTTCTCTGTTATACAGCAGGACAGATAAAGGGTGAGTCAGTGGCTCTGTTTTGCCCCCAGATTTTTTTCTGTCTTCTTGCCCTGAGTTCCTCAGAGGGTTGCCCTTAGCTGCGGTGTTACCACAGCCAGCTTACAAGCACCTGGTCCATGTTCTAGCTGGTTGAACAGGGCGTGAAAGGGAGTGGAGGTAAGCAATTTATTTTAAAGAAATGTCAAGGGCATTATACACATCACTTTGAATTAGTGAGTCTTTACTGACCCTGTCTCACCAGCTCTGAGAAAGGATGCGAAACGTGACCTCCACCACGTGCCTTGCTCAAATTCGGGGCTGGTACCTTTGCATTCCTGACGTGAAATAGGACTCTATGCTGAGAACAGTCCCCAGGTCCTGCTCATACCCATATGCCCACTCCTGTCCTAAGATAGAGATTATTAAAAAAAAAATACCAACAGATTGTTTTTGAAGGAAAATACCTTTTGTAAACTTACAAGCTAACTTGTATCTTTTGGTATGATTTCATCCTAGATTTTCAGTCAAACCACCCCTTGCTAAGAACTGCACAAGTTACTATGTGGATATACATGTAAATCATAACCATGACTTTGGATATATTATCTGAAATGCAGTTATTTTAGGCTGAATTATAAACCCATTGGAAGATTTTTGGAAAACCAATTTACATGAGAGTTTGTTTTAAAATCAAATCATCTTATGTATGGCTAAACATCTTAAAGAAATGGATATCGTCAGACCTAAAGTGAAGAATGGCATAGCCATCCCCAGGTCCTGTGGACCTGTGTGCTATCTCCTCATTCACACCTCAGTGTTTTCTTTTCTCAGTAAAGCAAAACCTATCTCTGTCTCTAATTCCTTACAATAATTACTGTATTTTGTCAGTTTCTCTATCACAAATTTACATGTGATTTCTAGATTTTTTAAAGGATATCTTTTCTCTTCGAAAATTTATAGAGGCTTCTATCCCCAAAATTAATTTAGTGTTTAATAGGCCAGGAGAGAAGATATTTTTGTTCTGTTTTCCTTTATAAATTGGTTCATGCCTTATCTATCTAATACCATTTATTAGGCTTCTACTTGGAGCCTCATCATGTTCTAAGGGCTATTTGAGGTGGATTAAAGCATATATACATTTTCTGTGTTTAAGCATCTTTCAGCATTTTTGGAGAGAGAAGAGATGTGCACAATTCAAACCATATACAAGATAATTTGACTGCAAGTTAGTGTGGTAGAGAAAAATGTAATATAGTGATCCTGATAGGGAGTGAATGTTGTGACCTGGAATTCATCCAGGAATGCTTTTTGGATGAGATTGGATTTGAGAAGCCAGGCCATCATGCACACGGAGAAGGAAATGAACATGACTTGGATGGCATGTACTGGTTGACCATCTTGCCTGGAACAGAGGGAGTGCACATCAAGGAACAGAGATTTATGTAAAGAAGGAACTGGCATGCCAAAACCTGGGGTTCATATTTTAGATTAGAGATGGCATTTTGAAAGCAGACATTTAAGAAAACAAATCTGGAAACATCAGGCACTGCCTAGATTGGAGGCTACAAGGAGAGTCCGGAATACCAATTGTAGTAACTCAGGCATACAGTCATCATAACCCAGGCTCCGTTAGTGGCCTCAAAACTAGAGTGGAAAAGTTAATCCTAGAGATGAAATAACAAGTACATTATGAAATGGCATCACTTACACAGATGGCAACTTTGGTAATTAAATAGCAAGTGTAACAGATCTTTCCTCACCTTCCTCTCTTGGAGTGTGTGTGTGTGTGTGTGTGTGTGTTCTTGTCTATTCAATAAAGAAGAAATTAGAATAGATCTAAAAGCAGGTTTTCTGAAATTAAGCTTAAAAAGTTAACCCCTTTAAAGAAGCTGTGAGGTCTGTGTATATTGTCCGTTAACCATTTTTGAAATATTAGTATGCACTTCACGAGAACTATGTAATAGCCATGTTAGATCAGTGACCTGTCTAGATCATGTTAACTTTACATAAAAGGAGTCTCTGAATGGCTGATTAAAATCCTAAAGATGAGATGTTCTGTGTGAGATAAAGCCAGACTTTAGTCAGGTCTGTAGGCCCTTAACTCAGTGCGCTTTGTGCTATAACATGATTCATCCTTGCTCATGGTCTCTGCATCCTTTGTAAACTAGTAACTAGAGAAGCTGGCATATATTTTAAAAGTCAGAATATAATGGTTGAATTTGTGTGACAAAAATCTGCAAGTAGCAAAGTACTGGAATTGTCTTCTAGTTGATGTCAATTTATTTTTTAGCAGCAATAAGGCATGATTTGCCTTCTGATGGTAATGATTTTACCTTTTTTAATTGTGTTTGAAGCAAATCAGTATTATAGACAAATGTATAACTTACTTGCTCTACACTTGAAATACCATTTATAGATTGTGACAGTTTTTCCCGAGGTGTATGGATTTACAAATCTGTGTTAGATTGATGTTACATATGCTTGTTTTAGATGAATCACATGCAGTATTGGAACAATCAAAGCTGTATGGCTACTTAATACTAATGCTTATCACAGTCCATGGCAGCGCTTTCTGAGCACACAAGGTAACTTGAAAAGAAAACCCTTGATTTTATTAGTAATGTAAGACACAGTCTTACTGAAGAGAGGTCTGAAAAACTGAAATTTTGAAGTGCCAAAAATAGGAAGATATCTCTTCTCCTTGTTTTATGACCAAGAATTCTTTGCCGTTCTTTGACATTCCAAAAGACACATGCATGTGGTATTGTAATTGGACTTCACATTCTTTCTTGCCTAAGACAGCAATGATCTTTACTTCTCTACTTTTTTCTCTAAGTGGTTTGCATATTTTACCACTTAGACACTGCTCTCCCACCCTCTTTTAATTTGGATGTGCATTTATTTGAGTAAGACTTGTGCTGTGACTGTTCTAGGAATGTGCAAATTGTAAAGGCAGGATGAATACTTGGCAGATAATTCTTTTTTTTTTTCAAAGGTCTGATTTATTGATTTGAGAGAAAGAGCAGGAGCAAGAGAAAGTGTGAGCTGAGGTGATGGACAGAAGGGGAGGGAGAAGCTGCTGCCCTGCTGGGATCTGACCTGAGCCTAATGCAGGCAGACACGATCTGAGCCACCCAGGGGCCCTCGGTGGGGAATTCTTAATATGTGTTTCATTTCTACCTATGTTCACTTTTATACTTTGTCTTCTGCATAAAGCTCAATAGCTGACAGAAGATAGAAACAGAAAGTATAAAGGAGATCGTGAAGAATCACATTAAAATATCATTTTCTTATTATGAAAGTTTCTCCACTGAGACCATGGGGTTGGAGGAAGGGGGTGAAACTTAGAATTTTCTAAATAGTTAGCGAGCATTTGCTTACTTCCAAATCTTAAGTATCAATGTGTTCACTGACAGACCCACTCAACTGGGGCAATGGAGCTATCTTAATCTGTAATAGAGAATAATCTTGCTAATGGCTAATGTTTGCTTTACACCTACTTAATATGTATTATTTCACATTGAATAGCATAACAAGGTGACATCATTTCCTAAATTTCAAAGAAAATCTTGTTCACAAAGTGGTAAAACTGGAATTCATACCTAAGCTTACCTGACTCCAAATTTCAAATTCTTCACCTTTCATGGCTTCTTTCTACATACAGGGGTTTTCCATAACATTCTCAAGGGAGGTTAAAGAAAACTCAGATTCTGAAAACTCTTGAAAAAAAGATACACAGAAATACCAAGAATGTTTCTGACTCACTCAGTCATCCCTCTTATTTTTTTTCCTTTTCTTTTTCTTTTGTTTTTAATTGTTTATATGAATCTTTGTAGCAGCTATGGGTCATTCTGATTTGGTCCAAAGTTCCCTTAAGATTCTAGGACTCTTGAGGCTGCACAGATTTTTTGAGTCTTCATGATATCCACACAGGAATGATACACAGAGATTTGAGCTGCTTATTACCATATGTCAGAGAAGTGGGCTGATAAAGCAAAGAGGAGACTGACTGCTTCTTTCATTTCTTAAACAAACATATGCAGCTCTCCTACCTTCTGTGAGGCAACGTGCTAGGCTTTGGTGATAGAGTGGTGAATGTGATTGATGTCCTTGCCTTCGTGTGGCTGAAAACAGTACAAGTGTCCCTAGATGGAAACTAGGCTTGTTCTGGAAAGTACAGATATGGATCTTGTGAGATGTACAGAATGGCTTAAATATTATTTGGAAAGGTCTTTAAATTGTGATTTTACTCTGCTGTAACAGTTCAGTGTTTTGAATAACCTGAAAAGTACAGCAGTTATAATTAAAGCTCTTAACAATATCCAAATAAGCTTTCAAAAGTAACTTTATATTGGCTTACTGTCAAAACTGTTTATAAATATTAATCGCACTTCTAAGACTTCCTCCATAGACTTTGTCTGCAAACGTATCTGGTAACTCCAAGTTAATTGTTCTCAAACAAAAATATTTCTTTTTTACTTTGCCTTTATTTTTATTTTCTAACAATTTCCATATCCTATAAAGTAATTAAATGTGTTCTTTTGGTTAGAGTTTCATTTTGGCAGTGCATATGGCCCAACAAATTGGAAGTTTAGAGAAAATAATGTATTTTTATTACTTTAATAGGGATTTTATCTGATTATGCATTGAAAAAATTTACATTGTGGAATGAAGGTTAGGAACATTTATGCCAAGTTACACAAACACGTTTGCAAGCATGATAGGAGTGCATGGGAGTTTCCAGGCTTCCTTTTAAGTTTTATATTCATTAATATCTTTGGAAAAATACTTGCTATCACAGTCCATGCAAAAATGGAAGAGCTTTGTGCTAGCATTTTTTGAGAGCTAGTGAGGTGCCAGACAAGGTGCTAAGTGCTTTCCTTGCATTATCTCATTTTATTCTAGCAATAATTATATTTAATAACTGAGATTCTGGCCATATAGATGAGGAAAATTGACTTAAAGAAATTAAGTGAATTCTCTTAGGGTGTAAAGCTGATAAATAGCAAAACAGGGATTTGCAACCTGAACCATCGCACAACCAAGACCTGATTTCTTAGTCTGTGTTACCTCTGGAAGACTCAAGAATTTTATAACAGTTGCTATAACATGTGGTAAAAATAAATGAGTTTAATTATTGAGGATTTTGAGTGATTACCTAAAGTGAATTCTACATTTAAAAATCAAGAGTATAGTGCTAGTTTCATTTTTTTAGTGAAATTTCAGGGGTCATGTAGATAAAATGTTTTTTCTAGGGGAGAAATGTGTAAAAAATAAAAATGGGGAAAAGTCCATCTGTAGCTGTGTGATAAATGCAGGAATTCCTTGTTTATCCTAAATGAAACAGAAAGATTTGGGATGGCCATTTAAATCCAGTTCTTCAAATACACCAGAGGGTGTAAAGATGGAATTAAGCACAGCTCAGAAATGGATAAATATTGTGTGTCAATTATATCTCAATAAAGAAGAAAGAAGAAGAAGAAGAAGAAGAAGAAGAAGAAGAAGAAGAAGAAGAAGAAGAAGAAGAAAAGAAATTGATAATGGTTAATAGGGAACTAGGTAAGGATGGTAGTGAGGGTGGAAGGGGAAACTGGATAGTCAAATATTCAGAACAGTCTTTAAAAGAGCAATTATGTAATAATTAATTAATTAAAAAGGCAAAATATGCTTACATGAGAAAGACCAGAGGGTGTTTATAAATATGGGCCTGGCTGCCTGATAAAGAAATTTATCAGTCTCACTTTATAAGGAAGCACCCAGTTCATTCCTTTTTTTTTTTTTTAAGGTTTATTATTTTAGAAGCGGGGGGTGGGGGAGAGAGCACACTTTAGCGGGGGCGGGGGTAGGGGTGAGCAGAAAGAGGAGGGAAGTGAGTCCTCAAGCAGACTCCCCACTGAGTGTGGAACCTAAGGCAGGGCTTGATCCCAGACCCTGAGATCATGACCTGAGCCAAAATAAAGAGCCAGCTGTTTAACCAACGGAGCCACCCAGGCACCCGACACCCAGTCCATTCTTTACATAGGCACACTGCTCACTACTGGGCACTTGCATGTTACTTTTCAAAAGCAAATGAGTCCAAGAACTATTCCCTTATATTTATTAAGAGAATTCAGTTATGAGGGATTAATTTAGCTTTTTTATCCATGGCCCTTTAAAAAGGTTCGCACTGTCCTTCCACATTGCATATCTAGTATATCTAACATTGTTTCCGAATCAGTTACTGAATCATACTTTAAAGGATATTATCTTCTGGGTGCAAGGGTAGCTCAGTGGGTTAAAGGGCTGACCCTTAGTTTCAGCTTAGGTCCTGATCTTAGGGTCATGAGATCAATTCCTGTGTCAGGCAAAAAGTACAATATCTTCATATGAAGGTATAAATACAGAAAATTTAAAACCTGTATTAATTATAAAACAATATTTAATCACTTTACAGTAATGCTATTTGGTTTTACACAATACATTGTCATTTATTTGTATTTTTATTGGTTTTTAATTAACATGAATTGAAATATGCACCTTGAGGACAGTAGAACTCATGTTATAAAAACATTGAATACTTGTGCAAATATATATGGAAACAGTTATTGAATATGCAAGAAATTTTTTGATATGTGCTTTTAATGTTCCATCTTAGGGCTAGCAGATATATTAAGGTGTTCTAGGAGGTGCAATAACTCTGAAGTTGTGGGAGAGACAACCTCAAATCCTTGGTATGCTATAAATAACAGCAATTTTGAAAACTATTATAAACAATACTTGGCATGTTTACAGATTTGGAATAATTTAAAATGTAACGTAAGGGGTTTTTTTTCTTTTTAATTTACCTAAACCTAATCAAATATCAACAACTCATTTTGCTCTGCTTTCAGCCAGGATTTATTGCTTCGCTATTTTTTGGGTTATTATAAACTAAAAATTATTTTTTAACTCCTGTTACATATCACACAAAATTTTTCTATGTTATGGTATATAATCATAGGTGTTAATAGAATCAACCATGTTTTGTAAGCTGATATGAATTTCAAAATTCACTTTAAAATAAAGTAACAATTTTAATGTAAATAAGAAATACTTATAAAAACTGGTCTTGGATAAAATATAGCTACATTTAAATGTGGTTATTTATTGATACAGGAAAATTATTTAAGTTAACTATTTAAAATAATCCTATATATATATATGTCAAGGATGTCATAACTTACCAAATATATAAAGTATGTAAACTTCTTCAGTGGCATCATAGTAAATAAATTGTTTAAAGAATGTGAAAAACAAAGAACTAAATTCATGAAAGACCTTTATGACCATTTTAAAAATAAAAGCTAGTGGTTGGAATGGAAAATAGTACACCAAATAAAATATAAATTTTTAAATTTAATTTAAAATTACTGTTTTATTGGATATTTATCTATTTTCCCTTTCTTGATAAATTGCATGGTTTAATTTAAATGAGTAGAACTGGAAGCACTAGAGATACAGTATCTTATCCCTCATAAAAAGATTCAAACTATCACTGATAGCCTCCTCTTAAACCATTGAAATGGAGTTTATTTACTGGCATGTTCATTTGTCTCTTTTGATGATCTCTTTTAATTATTTTCTTCATTTGTCTTCATATTCTTGGAGGTTATGTATTATTTTCCTAAGACATCTTTATTTTACAAGCCTTAAAATTTTTAAACATACACTCAGATCATTATTAAATGCTTTTAAAGCCATCATTTGTATTTGTACTTAAAAAGAATTTTAGTAGAGATGCCTAGGTGGCTCAGTGGTTGAGCATCTGCCTTTGGCTCAGGGTGTGATCCTGGAGTCCTGGGATCGAGTCCTGCATCAGGCTCCCTGCATGGAGCCTGCTTCTCCCTCTGCCTGTGTCTCTGCCTTTCTCTCTCTCTGTGTGTCTCTCATAAATAAATAAAATCTTAAAAAAAAAAGAATTTTAGTAGAAAAGATACGTTGAATATAATGATTTTTAAAAGTCTAATACTCATTGATCACTTACACCTGTACTGGGTATTATATAGTGCTTTCTTTACAGAATGAATGGTTTTTTGATCCTTACAACATATGAGTTAAATACTCTTATTATTTACTATTTCAGATATAATAAGTGAGACACAATAAGGATAAGTAATTTTATTGATAAACAGGAGGCCTATGGCAGACCTGGGCTTTGTGCCTGAGTGCTTAAGCACCTCTTTTCTATTTCTGATATGACCCTCAGGAGTTATAGTTGCAACTGGGACCATTTACATTTAGAAGTGTAAATAAAATAAATTTAACAATGCAACCATCTAAGTGTAGAAAAATGGAAATTATAATGTCGGTTTGTTTATAAAAGTTATAATTATATTTCAAAAATTATTTTTAGAATTTTAATAGTAGAACTAAACCACAGGTGAGAATATTGACTAGGTCAGGGTTTGGGGAATTCTTGAATTCTGGTAGTAGCTGGTAAGGAATCTGTGACAAATTTTGCAGACTTCTATTATGGATAACCTTCCAGAGACCTAGCCGTTTTCTGGACTAGCCCTCCTACAATGAGCATACAAACTTCTTTTGCAATTGTCACTTAAGAGAGACACAATTAGAAATGCAAATAGTGAAAAAAATAACTCTTGTATAAACTTAGTTTCCAACGCCACTGAAGTAAAAAGATGAAAAGTACCTTTATCATCATCATATTCAAACAAGTTTAACAGGAAAGAAAATGGAAAATTTTAAGGTTAATCTGTGTTAGTTTTCCATTCAGAACTACAAAACAGATAAATTGTGCCTAATATTCTTTCAATTTTCTATTCTATATTTTCTTACCCAGAAAAAAAAAAGAAAAAAAATGCTTCTGCCCTCTCCTGTTCTGTTCTTGCATTTAATGTCCCACACTTAGGGTTACTATTATTACCCAGTAAATACTACTTTTACTACTCTAGATTACATAGACTAGCCCCTGACCTGCACATCAGCAAGAGATGAAAAAAAGAGCTAAATTCATTAAAATTTAAAATCCAGTTTCTAGATCTCATGCCTTTCAAGTGTTCATGTGTGGCTTGTGGTGCCATATTGGACAAGATACAGAGCATTGCCTTCATTGAGAATGTTCTAATGGACATTGCTAAGTAAAGACTGGGGGCTTGCCAACAGTCACAGCTCCTAGGTTGAGAGCCCTTCTCCATCTCCAGACACCTTCCCTAGACAATGTGGACCCCAGGATAGGCTCTCTTCCCTGCCCTGCCATCCACCTTGCAAATTCCTGGAGGAGCTGTGTGTGTGGTAACTTGACCTGTATCTGATCCTGGTTGAGGATCCTTGGCCACTGACGTACTGTCTCTTTGCCTCAGTTTCCTCATCTATCAAGCTCAAAACAGTAGAGTAAAAATAAAAATACAGAGATTGGAACAATTGCATATGAAGCATTTTAAACCAAGATGAAATCCATTAACATATGTCATCATCACTAAAAATGTAAACAATAATCATTAAAAAACTACTGCTGCCAAAAGTGCTGGAAATGTTTTTATTTGTTGAAAGGCTGCCTTGTTGTTTGTATAGTCTTCAGTTGTGTTGAATTCAATGTGCTAAAAATAAGTAAAACAACATTGATTACATTAAAATTATTTTATTTTTTGTTCCAAGTTTTTATTTAAATTCTAGTTAGTTAACATATAGTGTAATATTAGTTTCAGGGATAGAATTTAATGATTCATCACTTGTGTATAATATCCAATGTTCATCACCATAAGTACCTTCCTTAATACCCATCACCCATTTAGCCCAGGTAAGTCATGAAATTTCAAGTATCATGAAATTCAAATCTAATATGAAGACTGGGTTGCTGAAGTCTGCATATGACACTAAGTTTCCTTTCACACACTGCCTATTTTTATTCCCGGGTAGTGTTGTTTATGAAGTGAATTACTTAAACTCTCCTCCCTATGCAGATGGAATGAATGCCTCATGGTGCTAGAAAAGTTTATTTCCCTAAGGTGTTTCATTAAATAGTGATTAAACAAGTAGTGCTAATGTGTTTAGTACATCGTTTTTCCTTGAAAAAAAAAAAGACTATACAGGAATCATTTAACTTATTTTAAGTATTTTGATCTTAAAAGTACATGCATTACTGGAGAATTTATGTGACTATGAAATTCAAGGTCACGTTTTTCTTGCCATAAGCATTTTTTGCTTAAAAAGTTTGTCATTAAATATTGGAATTACTGGTAGATTTGATTGGATTTCTTGGTCTGTTCATTTAAAAATGTGAGGAGTTTTAGAGAGCATCCTTATATTTATTCTATATTAAATGTGTTAAAACATGACTTAATTTATTTGTAAATATGTAGTTTCCAATAGTTACAACCTTAAGATTCTAAATTAACTATAGTGTGAATCCATGTTTTAATTTAGACTTACTGTAGGAAATTATTTAAATACTATTTGCTATACATAATGGTTTTGTATAAAGCTGATATAATTTTTATAGGTTGGCAACTATAGCCTCTGTATCTTGTTTCTGAGGGCATGATGAATTTCCTGCTTCCCAGTCTTAGAAAGTATGCATTAAGTAATAAAAAACTCTATATTTCCTCCTTTTAACATAACTAATTATTTCAATAAATATTTTTAATTGGAAAATATAACACATATGACAATTGTGAAGATCAGGACCAACATGCAGGTCAGGAAATAAAGAATTCTTAACTCCATACATTTATCCATCATTCTTATGCTGATTCCATGCTCTTCTCTTTATGCATCTATGCATTGCTTCAACATTGGTGTAAGCGCTGCTGAAGCAAACACCATGGTAATATTTTTTGATATAATAAAATACCTATGTTGCTTTGACAGAAAAGTTTCCAAATGCATGGTTATTTCTGTTGACACAGAGGCCACTGGGATACTACATTAGTTAGTATATAGAATATTTTATATATTTTATCATTAAAGAGCCAGTTTAAGACTTAAATCCACTTACTGCTCACATTAGCAAAAATATTAGATAAATATTATAAAGTCTGGGAAAGTATTGGACATACAGCTCAATGTCTACATTAATAACTAGATGTGTATTTCAGGAAAGGAAGTTAACATTTTTGGATCTTTACCAAAATTTCTCTCAGTTTTGATAATAATGACATTCCTTAAAGATAAAAGCAATAAAATAAACTTGAAGATCCTCTCAATAATAAACACACGGCTAATTCTCATTTTATTATTTCAAAAGAATACAATTGTTTTGCCATCTTAATTGCAGTAATTCCTACTCTGCTTTATTTAACATTCTATTTATTTTAAGAGAGAGAGAGAGAGAGAGAGAAAGAAAGAAAGAAAGAAAGAAAGAAAGAGAAAGAAAGAAAGAAAAGAAAAAAGAAAAGAAAAGAAAAGAAAGAAAAGAAAGAAAAGAAAAAAGAAAGAAAAGAAAAGAAAGAAAGAAAAGAAAAGAAAAAAAAAAGAAAAGAAAAGAAAAGAAAAGAAAAGAAAAGAAAAGAAAGAAAAGAAAAGAAGGAAAGAAAGACGAATGATAACAACTTTTGATGCCTGGGTGGTTCAGATGGTAAAGCATCTGCCTTTGGCTCAAGTCATGATCCCAGGGTCCTGGAATCAAGCCCCGCATGGGGCTCCTTGCTCATCAGGGAGTCTGCTTCTCCCTCTACCCCTCCCCCCTGCTTGTGTGCTCTCTTTCTCTCTTTCTCTCTCTCTCTCTCATTCTCAAATAAATAAATAAAATCTTTTAAAAAATGTAAAAAATAATTTTAAAAAACTCTTTTTTTGAGCTGTGAGAGTCAAATATCAGAATATTTGAGGTGGAGATTGTTAAATTTAAAAAATCAGTTAAAATAATTATACATTTATGCTTTGAAAATAAAAGGCAGACATTGAAATTTGCAAAGTATTCTATAATTTCTGTAAATATCTCTGTAGAATATCTATAAATATTCTGTAATCCTCAAAATGCATATCAGAATTCTAAAAGGTGAGAAATAAAATGACCTTGATCATGACAGGGTGCACTGATTAAAACACTGTGGAGTATGAGAATTTGAAAAGCAAAATCTTAAATCTTTGAATTGTGGATTAATAAATTTAAGGAGAGATCAACTAAGGTTATGCTGCTGGTGTTTTTTCTGATCCTACAAGATAATAACTGTGTTTCTTTAAGTAGCAAAATGATATGAAATTTAGGATAAGGAAGATGGTAAAGTCACTTACAGCAGTGTTTTATTATTTTTTGGTAAATGTGTTAATTATTTGAGTGATTTGGACTTTGGAGACACTTGATGTCTTTAGGACCCCTTTACAAGCATTGTGTTATTGTTACTGTTATTTTTGGGAAAAAGTACAACCCAGGATAGTAATTCTAACAGGTTACACTTGTATGTTCTGAAATCTATTTTCTACTGAACTGGATTCATTTGGACTGAGATCCTAAATAATTTGATCTGGCCATAAGTACAAGTCTATAAGACACAATAACCCAAGTAACATGTAACAATGGTGCTTTTGTTGAGCAGGTACTTATAGGATATACTATCAGTGTATTTTAGAAATGTAGACATTGTGGTTAAACCGCTGCAAAATAAAAATGTAACTGCTGTAATGTACCTCTACTTACAAAGAGTTCAGCTCAACTTTACAGCCAATTACTGATGATGTTTAGTTTGGCATATAGTGAAATATCACATAAGGATGTTAGGAAGTAAATTAATGTTTAATTAAATGTTAAGTCTGTTCTTCATGGTCTCTGAAAAATCAGATAGTCTCTAGACTCCATGGGAATATATTAATTGTTGAGGAATTCATGACGTCTTGAAACACTAAAGTCCATTAATGGACAGTTAAAAGTTTTCAATGAAAACTTCCTGCTGCATAAATTCTACTCACTGGTGATTGCGCTATACACTTGAGTGGTGACTGCACCCTCCTGACTGTGCTAAAGTAGAAGGGTATTAGATATATTAGAAAATATACAAAGAAAAATTTAGAAAGGATGAGATAAAATACACATATATAAAAGTTTTAGCACTCCAAGCTCCATCCTGGTGGATTTCACTCATACCACTTGTGTTCTACTTTGTTATCACTGTACTTGATCCATGGAATATAAGATAGCCCTCTGCAAACAAAAAGCTCTTTGTTTGCCTATATGGTCTCCTTGACGCTCAAGTTTCTTCTATAATTTCTGTTTGGTATCTTGTCCATATCCTTACCATGAAGTCAAGGATTATTTTCCTCAACACACACACACACACACACACACACACACACCCCTGAGAAAAAATCCTAAAACTAAATGTCCAAGGTTTTTTATGTGTCAAGACCTGGACCTTTTAATTCTTGTCCTATGTGTAGAATATATTTTTTTCACCATAATTATACCTTATCTTAATGACTTTTGAATAGATGAATATAAAGAAATAAGGCAAATCAGTGAAGTTAACATATAAAATTTTATATCCCTTGCTCCTCAGATAATATTTTTGATGAGTTACTGTCCATCCAATAAGTTTTGGTCTCTTTGTATTCCTTTGGGAAGTGGCGCAAGGCCTTCTTGAATGTTAGATTATGCATTTGGATCTCTGATTTAGTGGAACAGTGTGTAAAAATCTCTCATAATCAGAACACTCTCTATTGGCTCCACATCTGAAGATCCCCAAGAGTGCTGTTTGTTCCAGTGAACATCTGGAATAGATTACATTCAGTTAATTGGCTCCAGGTCGAGCTTGTTACAGACAGTAGCACGCAGTATAACCTATACAATTCACTAAATCCACCTACTTTAGGTTAAATCACACCTACTTCTCTCTGTAATTCCTCCCAGATGCAGGACACAACACACGCACGCACACACACGCACACACACACACACATCCACATTTACTGAAAGGAAGATGGCCAAATATCAATAGATTAGTGGAGAGGTTGTTGGTTATACATTTAACCCATAAATTACCTCAATTAAAAGATTAACTATTGAATTCAGAGGATTGTTGGGAAGAAAAACAATGAATCAGGAAAGCAGATTATAGAGAATGACTGTTTTATAGTAGAAAAATATTTAAAGTTAAAAAGAAAGTTCCAGCAGTTTCAGGATTTTTGTTTTATTTTGTCTCTCATCCTTAGCATATGTAATAGCACTTGCATGCACTTATTGGAATGTCACATAGCAAGGAAAACAGCACTTTGATTTTTAACTTATTTAACAGTATTAATGAGTTGGGTTACAAGGAACAGTATGACTACTGTTCATTGAAAACCAAAACATCAATCTTCTTAACTTATAGTGTTGGAGGCACAGGGCATGTCTTAGCGATTAATGATCAGTTGGAGGAGTAGATATCTCAATATATAACCAAGGGCCATTAACCCCAACTGGTCATTAATTCCCAAGAGAGGTCCTGTACTGAGGTCATTATTGCTAATAAAATGCACACATGGAAAGTTCCCTCTCTTTTGCCTGTGTACCTAAACATACATTCACATTACATGGATTATTGCATGTCATGAAGAAAAAGGTAGGATTTCATGGGTCCAGAAGCTCAGAAAAACTAAGCCTGATGAGAAGTTTAATACCCTTAAACTCCATATTCAATTTGCCTTTCATTTTGCAGGGGAGGGGGAGTGAGAGGAAGGTAGGTGGAGGAATACTTGTCTGTAGGGGAAGGCTACGATCTATAATCAGATACCCACATGCTGCCAACGTGTAGATCTAGGGGAAAATGAAAGAACAGGCCAATGGGGTTAGAGAGTTGCTCATGAATTTGGATGGAATCAGCACAAACGATCTAATATCAAAGGCGGTGTGAAGCAAGAGCTGGTCAAGTCATAATGTATTAGGTCCCAGAGCAGGCAGGAGGCACATTTAGCCATTAGGTCAAGTTCATCTTTGGTGTCTTCTCTCTCCCGTCTCTGGATTATGCTACCGTATCCCTCCCTTCTCCTCATAGCAATCTAAGCAAGTTCTGGCTTTTCAAGAACCCTTAATGAGTTTTCACTGTCTTCCGAAACTCTCTTTTTGCTTTCCATTCTCCTCTCATTGTCCTCCATGAAAACTATCTTTGTCTTGCTTAGATTTATATGACACTTCTTTGAGCTATCTTCCATAACATCCCATAAATATCTTGATTTTACAAATAATTTAATGTGCTTTAATTATTGTATATAATTAATCACTTCTTTCAGAAAAGAGTCACCTTTTTCCTCATCTTAATAAATGGTTGGGGACTAGCTATGATTTAATGATTGTTATATATATATTCTTATACATATGTTCTTATTTGTATAAAAGTAGTAAGTTTTTCAGGAGCACCTATAAGTCAAAGATTATATCTATTTTTTTTACTGGTATAAGTGACAAATTGAGAGGTTGCAAGATTCATTTCTTAAGAGATTAACTTAAAGTTCATGTAATTTAAAACTAATCCTGGTAAATTTTTCTGTAGACCAGCTACAGTGACGGGTGGCAGTAACAAACATTTTGTCCTACTAGCTGTAAAATAATAGTTATTTATTTTTTTAAGAATTTGTTTTTTTAAAAGATTTATTTATTTATTCATGAGAGACACAAAGAGAGTGAAGCAGAGGCACAGGCAGAGGGAGAAGCGGGCTCCATGCAGGGACCCTGATGTGAGACACAATCCCGAGACCCTGAGCTGAAGGCAGACACTCAACTGCTAAGTCACCTCGGCATCCCAGGAATTTTTTTTTTAAATATTATCTAAAGAAGGACTTTATTAGTGTTTTATTTTATGTATTAAAGAAATTTTAAAAACTAAAATTTTCATAAAGTGCTACTGATCTTTTTGGTCAGAATGACATTCCTGTTTTCTTTCAAATTATATCTAATAATACCTCTCAAGGAATGTCAGGTAAGTGTGAATAAAATAGGTAATATGTGGCATATTTATTACAATACGCTTTTTAATAATAAATAAATAAATAAATAAATAAATAAATAAATAAAATCTTAAACAAAAAAAGATAACCAAGAGCTTATTTATGGCAACCTGGTTCATAACAACTTCCTCTCTTTTATAAACCCTTTTATATTATGGTTTGTTTTTCTATTCAGTACTGCCCTGTGTGGACTAGTATATAGGGTACAGGTAAGATTGTATTATCCCAGGCCTAAAACTTGTAGTGGTGGCCCAGACCTAATCATTCCTATTTTTTCCAATTTTAATTAGACCTTTTTTAAAATTTTTATTTTTTAAAGATTTTATTTATTTATTTATTTGAGAGAAAGTGTGCACATGCACATGAACATGAGCAAGAGGGGGAAAAGGGGGAGGGGAAAGCCAGTGGAAGAGGGAGAAGCAGACTCCTCACTGAGGACTCCGCTGGGATCATTGCCTGAGCCAAAGGAAGACACTTAACCACATGAGCCCCCCAGGCGCCCTTAAGTGGACTTTTATTTTTTTTTTATTTTATTTTTTTTTTTAAGTGGACTTTTAAAACACCTTTACATCAGAAACAAGAGATGAACTCCCTGAAAATAATAGCTTTTATCTGTTTTTGTTTGGGGATGATATGAGGAAAGAATGGCTTCTACTAGTATTTTTTTAAAAGGATTTTATTTATTCATGAGAGGCAGAGACACAGGCAGAGGGAGAAGCAGGCTCCCTGCAGGGAGCCCGATGTGGGACTAGATCCCAGGACCCCGGGGTCATGACCTGAGTCCAAGGCAGCCGCTCAACCGCTGAGCCACCCAGGTGTCCTGTTCTACTAGTATTCTTGCCTGAGTACTCTGAAGTCAGAAAGAGTTGGTTCCTTCTGCATTTGTGTGAAAACAAACTTTAATAGAGGAAGAAATGCTAATTATCATAAAGAATTGAAATTCATTATGTCTTCATCTCTGCCATCTCTGCATCTGAGTAAAGGCAGACCTGAATTTTGTTATTCAATTCTGATTTCTTTCCCTTGTAACAGTTTGCATGATCAAAACAAGAGGGAAGGAGCAATTACTTTTTAAAATCTACATGCATTCAGAAAATTATAATGTAGTAAGTCTAGGAAAATCTAAAAACTGCTATATTAATAGCTATTTTCTTATTTTTTAGATTAAACTAACACTGTTTGAAAGAAGACATTGTTTTCAACATGAGTGCTAATAAAAATGAGAGACCGAAGTCCAGAAGCCACAATTTTCACCTTTTTCATGCCTTGATGATGCTAAGCATGACCATGCTGTTCCTTCCAGTCATTGGAACTTCTAAGCAAAATATTCCACGACTCAAGCTGACTTACAAAGGTAAGTGTGTAAATGTTTTCCAGATTGTCTTTTTGATTACTGTATTTCTTTTATTTAGAAAGGCATACTGACTTCAGTGACATGTTTATGGTATTGGCATCAGTTAATAAAAATATTATTATAGTACACAAAGCCCAATTATTTCTTATTTTTGTGAGGAGAATGGTGCCAGAGGTGTTCATGCACACTTTTCAGCTTATTATTTACAACTATCAACTACTGGTTAACATAATTAGGAGATTTTGGTCTGTAAGGTTATAATCAGTTTTGTACTGAAACAAGTCAAATCCCTAAAAATGGAAAAACATTAATTTCACATGGCTCATACTAATTAGTTTATCCCTCGTTAGAGGCACTTTATTTTTAAACACAGCAAGATATCTTAAAAAAAGATAAACCACTGAGATAACCTTTAAGATCTCAAACATATATTTTTTTATTTTAGAAAGGCCATGTGAAAAGCTAGAAATATAGAAATAAAAACTAAGAAATGAAATCTGCTAATTGTTTTAAATGTTTAAATTAACATAAAAGCAAGGTTTATATGAGTTATACTTAGTCATGTATGTGTTTCTGTCATGTATATTTAGTTTGTTTATGTTTGTGTAGATAGATACACAGACAGATACTTGCACAGAGAGAGAGAGAGTGCGCGCCAAGTTTTATGCTTAAAGATTTATTTCTTTTCTTTTCTTGGCCTCTTTAATACTTCAAGTAATGAGAGGAATGTAGGAGACTTATACTCCTTTATTCTGAACTTGGGAGGAAAAAATTATGCCTGCAGTTTTAATATCCTCTGATCTTTAAGACAACTTATTTTCTGAACTCGAATGAAATATCAAAAATAAAACCTAACTTGACATAGAGTGGAGGTGGAAGTGGATTTAGCATTGTACTCATTACACATTTCATATGTTGGCATTTGTTTGGAATTTATATCTCATGAATTAAAGAGTTAGGGAAACATATTATTTTTGAGTTCTTATATTTTTCTAGGATTTTTAAAGCAGGTTTAAAAAAAACCCCAGAATATTGCCTCTGTGTTTGAGGGGAGGATTAACTGGAAAGAGATATGAAGAAAAACCTTCTGGAATTATGGAAGAGTTCTCTATCCTAATAAGAGATGTGATGACCCAAGTATATGAATTTTTCACGACCCATCATATGCACAAATCAGATTTGCTCATTTGCCTGTATTTAAAATTCACCTTAAGGAAAGGAACAGAAAACAAATATTAAACTCCAAACAATAGAGAGAGAGAGAGAGAGAGAGAGAGAGAGAGAAAGTTTGAAAATAAAGAGGTTGAAGGGAAAAAAAAGGAAACATTATCTGGTTCCTATGATACAGTAAATAACACTAGAACATTGCATTGATATGTGTGAACAATGCAAAATAAATCAGACTTGCAAAGAAACTTTAATAGTTGACAGTCACTGATGATTCATTATGAGCAAGGCATTAAGGACTGTGTGTTGTCATGCCATCCTCACCACCACCTGGATGGTGGGGCTTATTATCATCCTCTTCCTATGTGTGAGTATGCTGAGGTACCAGGAAACTGAGAAATTTGCCAAGGTCTCAGCTTGGGTCACGCCTCGTGTCCGGAGTCAGTTTCATGCAGCATGGAGCCAGGGCCCTGATCCTGCTTCATAAGGTCCTGGTCATTAGCAGTTCGTCACTGAGACACTTACCTACCAGAGTGAATGTTAACATTTACAGAAGCACCATGCTCGTATTTGGCTGACTATATGATTCTTAGTTGTCAAAATTAACAGAGTTAAGAGTTGAAGAATTCCGCATGTTCTATTTAAGATCTCTGGGTGACCAAAAGAGACCTATAGCCTTGTGAGATGTTGTGTCTTTTGATAAATGTATGGATACAAATAGACTGTCATAGTGATCATTTGACTTCATAATCACAATTTCATACAAGTGATTGTAAAATATTAACTCAAATGTGGTAAACTGATCATTTGAAAATAACAAATCAATCTGGACAAATAGAAAAACATTATTAATTAATTCCACCTAGCTACTACTAATTATTTTATCTAGTTAGAGGGGTTTTTTTTTTTGTATGAATGTTTTTGAACTTGGAATCAACCCTGTGAGTTCAAAATCTTGTTTTATTTATTTCTATATAGCCTGTCACTCCTCTCAACACCTAGTGCTTATATAAAAGAAGAACTGGTCTAAGTGTTGGATTAAAGGCAATAAGAACTACTCTTTTGATGGTTCTTATATTAAGTATACTTTCCAAGTATCGTATTTTTCACATTTTTATCTACATTTAGGTAATTTACATGTCAAAGTCTGGTAAGCAGTAGCAAAGATTGAATGCAGGATAGGAATTACAGAAATCTCCCAAATTACCCTCAAAAAATACACACACACACACACACACACACACACACACACACACACCTATTAGGTCCCCATAGCTACTATTAGCCATTCATGTCCAGATTGTATGCCAACATTACAGTAGTCATCTTCCCAGGAGAAGTAGTCACAACCCTTATAGAACATTCCTTCTTTCACTTCAAAGAATATGGCATCTTCTCTTTGGAAATCATCAGTTCAACACTATAAAGTCTACATTTCTCATCCACTTCCAAACATGGGAAATTTCCTTTTCTATATACCTTTTCTATACCATATCTGAAAGTTTTGGAAGAAAATAGTTCAAACCCTAATATTTTTAAGTGGGCTATTCCAGAATAAATAGTTATGACATAAAAATTCCTGCTAATTTGGGGTCATGGTAACAAAAACTGCCTCTATACCACATTCCTACTTCTGAGATAATGATCATAACTCTCCCTTGGCATTGTCTTTCTCTTCTGATTCTGACTAATGAATTGAGATCGGCTAGTACCACCCATTGCTTAGACAGCTTTGGGAGGGTCTAAAAGTTTGAGCTGTGGGCATTAAAACATTGCCAGAATGTAAGGTTAGAAAAATCAGCTAGAGTGAAAAATTAATTTTATTTTCAAAAATAATTTTTATAGTCACCGACTTAGCATTGTTTTCTTTGCTTTCCATGGTTCATGCTTCCTTCGATGCTGACCAGAGATGCAGCCAGTATCAGTAGAGTTAGCTACTTTGAACAGCTGCAAGATTATTTTGAAGGATTTCTTAAAGGCCTAGAGAAAATATAATAATAACCATTTTATCCAAAGAATGCTGTTTGATAAAGACTTAGCTTTGAACTTCTGAATCCACAGGAGCTTGTTTGGTTCTATTGTTTTGTAAAGAGATTTCCCTTCAGTTGCATATTTTGAATTCTTGCACATGTATGCATACTAAATGTTTCTT
Source organism: Vulpes vulpes (assembly GCF_048418805.1). Classification (NCBI taxonomy): domain Eukaryota; kingdom Metazoa; phylum Chordata; class Mammalia; order Carnivora; family Canidae; genus Vulpes; species Vulpes vulpes. The sequence continues at coordinate 116,325,018 of NC_132784.1, forward strand.
GACTAACAAATAAAGAACTTCGGGGAGCAAGATGTTCTGTAATTCTGGATTTCATGTTATAAGGTTATTACATATATTTTACCCTACAAGGTGGGCTTCTCACAGTGATGTGTACAGGTTATACTGCAGATGTAAAAATAACTTTTGAGAGATGACCTCCTCTAAGTCCCCAATAGTGTAAACATTCTGTATTTCACAATCATCATGAGGGAATTCATATGTGTTAAGGTTATTTATATCCAAGAATCACTAGTATCTGCAAAGTTATTTGTTTGGGAAACCAGAAAATGATGTAGGTAAGATAGATATAGAGGAAATGGACAAAAACTTTGGAACAGGAAAAGAAAAATGAAAGTTAGCTAATAAAGTCCCATTTCTTACGATAGATTGTATGGCTTTTCTCATACTTTTTTTTTTTTTTGCATAGTCTCTTTGGCATTTCTTTTTCCTTTCCTAATTTTAGATTTTAGTGCTAACATGTGAATGACTATATATATATATATATATATATATATATATATATATATATAGTAATATGTGTATGTATATGTATGTGTATTACACCTATGTATATGTATGATACATGTATATGCATATAGCTCATACATATAGTCTCTTTCTTACCACATCCTTTTGAACCCAACGTAACGAGAATTCAGCAATCATTCCATTTGAATACTTTCCCCCTAAAACTCTTGCTGTCTCAAAGAATCATAGTAAACACACAAAACACCAGCTAGCCAACACTGAAGTCCCACATGTTAGAGATGAGGAAGGAAACTAACCCACTTAATAGTTAGCATGTATTCACCCATTCTACAAATATGTGTGGAGCAACCACTATGTTCATTGGGTCAGAGAAAGGTCTGTTCCCTTTGAATTTCTTTTCCAGATAAGAAGACAAAGAACAGGTAAACAAATAAATGAATATTATCTCAAATAGTGGGAAGTGCTATGATGAATATAAAACAATGAAAAAAAAAAACAGAGGATCATAGGAGAAGAGAGGAAAAAATAAAAAAAGATGAGATCAGAGAGGGAGACAAACCCTAAGAGACTCCTTTTTTTTTTTCTTAAGATTTTATTTATTTATTCATGAGAGAGACACACACACACACACACAGAGAGAGAGAGAGAGAGAGAGAGAGAGAGAGAGGCAGAGACACAGGCAGAGGGAGAAGCAGGCTCCATGCAGGGAGCCCGACGTGGGACTCGATCCCAAGTCCCCAGGATCAGGCCCTGGGCCAAAGGCGGCGCTAAATGGCTGATCCACCCGGGCTGCCGCCTAAGAGACTCTTAATCATAGGAAACAAACTGAGGGTCACTGGAGGGGAGAGGATGGGAGGATGGGGAGATGGGGTAACTGGGTGATGGATATTCAGGAGGGTATAATATAATGAACATGGGTATTGTAGAAGAGTGACGAATCAGTGAACTCTACCTCTGAAACTAATAATACGTTGTATGTTAATTAATTGAATTTAAACAAAAAAAAAATTTTAAAGAATATAAAACAGGAGAATAGCAGGCTCCAATGACCCTACTTGGACTTTATTGTATCTGTTTTAGGATACCCTGAAAACCACTGGTTTTGTACCTGTGTTTTAGAAAAATCTGAGACTCAGAGCCTGAAGGCCTTGCCCCCAAACAAGCAGCTTATAGTAAGTGGCAGAATGGAGTTGTGTGTTTTTATTCCAAGGCCCATGCTTTTGCCACCTGTGTCCTTGAGGGAAACATTACATATCCAGGAATGCAGATATCAAGATACAGAAAATATATATAAGGTTTCACCATTACTTTTTTGGCAATATGTTCTTCTCAATAACTATCAAAGAACTACTTTTTGATTCTCCAAAACTTGTATGTATTTTCATACACAAGAAAAATTTGAAATCACCTTTACAATTTTTTCTTCTATTGTATAATTAAAACAATGCATTTGATAGAATGGTTCTTTGTTTTGTTGAAATCTTCAGAGAAATGAGTGGACTAATCTGTGTATTTTTCTTTATAAGTTGCTTTATTTAGTTGTGAAATGCAGCATGTGTCTCAAGAAGAGATTGATGCTTGACTCATGTGATTTGTTTGATTTGACTAGTCTAACATTAGTTCTATGATCTTGATTCAGTATGATCTAACAGTGAAGAAAGCCAAACTGCTTAGGTCTTTTTTTTTTTTAAGATTTTATTTATTTATTCATGAGAGACACAGAGAGAGATAGAGAGAGAGGCAGAAACACAGACAGAGGGAGAGGCAGGCTCCCTGCAGGGAGCCCGACGTGGGATTCGATCCCAATCCCAAGTCCCCAGGATCATGCCCTGGGCCGAAGGCGGCGCTAAACCGCTGAGCTACCCAGAGATCCCCTAAACTGCTTAGGTCTTAACGGTTCCTACTAGTTGTGAGATATTTGGATATTTATTTTCTCTGCTGCCGTTTTCTTATTCATAACACAGTAAATGTAACAATAAATCTAAATTAATTTAGCTTTAATTTATTAATCTACTGATTTATTTAATTTATTTCCAGTCAGGATGTTAAGCACCTCAGTGTCTGGCATAGGAAGTATTTAATAAATGCCATCAATTATTATTTTTTGTGAAATGTTGTTATCTTGCTCCGTGTGAATGGCTGCAGTCCAAAGGTTTCCCTTTGGAAACAACTTTGAAAATTATTTTGTAGCTCCCTCTTGTTTACAGCACATATCAAAATTGCTTCCAGCTACTCCCAAAGCATTTTCTACCAAAGTTAGTTTCCTTCGGTTAAGAACCACCCACAGATTGTGAATTTATTAAGGGTACTTTCCAGTGTTTTTACTGTTGTGGTCTTCTAGTGGTTAATAAGCCCTTACAGTGAAAAAGAACATTGTTGGCCTTGATAAGAGTGGTGTCTTTGATTGGTAGGTAGCCCTCAGAGTGGGTTAAAATGAATCATAAAATCACTTAGGGGTTCAAACCACATGATGCAATCTAAAGTGGGCATTTTTATTGTGAAATTCATGGGAAAAGAAGCTGGCTTGCTCTGACTACCTCCCCCTAAAGTACTTAGTGAAGAAGCATTATCAATGTTATAGTAAGAATTCTTATGTAATATATGTATTTTTCTATAAAGCAAATCTTTGATAATTTAATTTTGGTTAATGTGCCATATTTGAATGGAGTCACTTGTTTTCCCAAGTGTATTTCCTCTAAACTGAGGCTGTTCAGTTGGGCTCCTGTAGTTTTAAGAGTTCAAGGATAATCTTACTAGTATGTGATGTTTAACTGTCAACAGTTAGTAACAATAGTTTCTGAGTGCCCACTATGTTTCTGGCCTTGTTCTGGTAACAAGGGGATATATCACCAGATAGAAGAGACAAAAATTCCTGTCATCATGTGGTTTGTCTGCCGATATGAAAAGAAAGACCATACATAAGTACACTGCATAGCAAAATAGAAGATGAAAAGTGCTATAAAGGGACACCTGGGTGGCTCAGCAGTTGAGCATCTGCCTTTGGCTCAGGGCGTGATCCTGAGGTCAAGGGATCGAGTCCCGCATCGGGCTCCCTGTGAGGAGCCTGCTTCTCCCTCTGCCTATGTCTCTGCTTCTCTCTCTGTGCCAATAAATAAATAAAATCTTTAAAAAGAAAAGAAGGAAAAGTGCTATAGAGAAAAATGAATCAGGAAACTTAGCTAGAGAATGGTGGGAGTGTGATAGTCAAGTATGGTGATAAGGAAAGAACACACTGAGAGAGTGATGTTTTCACAAATACTTTAAGAAATTGCTGTTGCAAATCATGCAGATACTTGGAAAAGCAATATTTTTTGGCAAAAGGAACATCCAGTGCAAAGGTCATGAGGTGATAATGTGTCTGCCACCTTTAAGGATCCTAAGGAAGACAATATGGCTGAAAAACAGTTGAATGGGGAAAAGAAGATTGGTTAAATCATGAGTTAATAGTAGAGGGATTAAAAAAGTTTAGATCCTTCCTTGCTGTCATTGTTAAAATATTGGCTTTGAGTGTTACTGAAATCCTACTGGAGAATTTTGGCACAGGGGTGACATAACCTGACTCTCACTGTTATAGTATCATTCTGGTTTCTGTGTTATAAAAATACTGAAAGATAGAACATAGGGAAATAGACATATTTTGAGAATGCAGATGAGAAATGACCGTCTGTAGGCCAGACTGGTTGCAGTGGAGGTAGGAGGAGAGGATGATAAGTACGTAGAGCCAATAGGACTTTTTGATGATTGGATATGAAATGAAAGAGAAGTCAAATCTGACTTCATCTTTTTTTTTCTTTTTTTTAATTGAAGGATGGAAGTACTATTGATTGGGATGGTGAAGTTTGTGAAAGAAGTAGATTTTGGGGAGAAAATCAAGTGGACATATTTGTTTGAGAAAATAAAACTAGTAGATGTCTTCTAAGTGAAACGCCAGGAAGGCACTTGAGTACATAATTTATGGGAGATGTCATTGAAGATATGAATTTGGCAGTTAGCCTATAGAAATTTTTAAATCCATGATACTCCATGAGATAACTAAAGGATGTAGAAGAATTTGAAGGATTGAGTTCTGGAATTCTCTCAAGTGAGGAAAGCAGAGAAAAGAGGAATGAGCATCAAAGTGAGCTGAAAAGAAGTGCCCAGAAAAATCATGTAGGAGAAAAATCAGTAGTTGTAATACACAGGAAGTCAATGAAGAAAGTAAAGGAAAAGAGATTATCAGCAATATCCTATTCAGCTAATGTGTCTTCAAAGATAACAAGTAAAAATTAACATTGAATTCAACAACAAATGTTCATTGTTGACCTTGATAAAGGCAGTGTCTTTGAGTGTGGGACTCATGGCACAATTAGGATGGATACATAAGAGCATGGGCTCAGGGACTGTAGACAATTATAGATAATTCTTTCAAGGATTTTTTCTGTAATGGAGACATGGGAAGTAGTAACTGGAAGGAAAATAAAATCAAGTGATTTGGTTTTTTTTCATGAACTAAATAACACCATATTTATATGTCAATTGAAATAATCTAGGGGAGAATAACAATGATTCAGAAGAGATGTGAGATAATCCATACCTTACTGAAGAAAATATTGATGAAACTCCATTCTTTTCTCTGAAAACAGGTTACTTTTATGTTTTTTATTTTATTTTATTTTATTATATTTTATTATTATTTTTATTTTATCTTATAACTTATAACCTGTATCACTATATCAAACTGAATACCTTCCTCCTTAAACATAGTTTTCTGTTTGACCTCTCTTTTCATCTACACAATAGGTGACATTGACAATGACCCAGATAATAGTATATTATGCAAAATAAGCCACTTTCATTAACATATGTTCCAAAAGTATCCTGGGGCACCTGGGTAGCTCACTCAGTTAAGTATCAGATCCTCGATCTCAGCATTGTGAGTTCAAGTCTCACACTGTGCTCCATGCTGGACATGGAGCTTACTTTAAAATGTGTTCAGTTTGATACAGTGATACAGGTTATAAGTTTAGAAAATTGATACATAAAGATTTGGACAGAAAACTCCAGAAAGGTGAAATGATAACCTCAAAGTTCCATAAGAGATAATTAAAAAAAAAAAAAAACAAAAACAAAAACAAAAAAACCCACAACTGATCCATGTCTCCTGCTTTTCACTTCAATGGTATTTATACTAAAATTTGCCTACATCCAAGCCTATTAATTAACAATAATTAAAATCTATTTAACATTGTATTTGAGTACTGTTGTAAACATTATTGATCTGTGGAGGTTCACAAGGTGATGGAAGTTACACAATAATGTAAAATATGACTTATGATTTAATATTATCATAGAAGTATCACACAAAAAATCATTCTTGGAATTGAGAAGATATATAATATTTGCTGAGATCTGCAAAGGTCAGCAGTGCCCTCCTGGCAGGGTAAAAGAGAGTTACCTCATGAGACACTCTGGCTGTGTCATTGGTTATGCATAAACATGGAAGGGACTTTAGGATGGTAGTTGCTTAAGTAAAAGGTATTTTTTTTCTGGGATTAAACCCAGTCAACTCTTTTTCAGTTAAAAAAGTTCCTTTTAAACAGATCTTCTACGTGGTTGGCTTACTATACTATAAATTACTGAGGAGATAAAAGTTTGTATATGCGACTACTTGTTTTAGGACTTCACCCACCTAAAATTTGGCTCCAATTCTTTGAGTTTTACTAAAGGAATTTTTAGAATGAGATTCTTTCAGTACATGTGTGAAAATATGAATTTAAGGTCCTTTTAAAAATGGATGTCTTTTTTTCACAGAAAATTTGACAAATGCCTCCCTACTTCTTAAGAACTAGGAATATATATTTTGCATTTTTATAAGAGTCCTTGAAACATGCTGATTTAATCCTATTAATTAAAAAGAGGCATAAATTAGAGCTAAGTGCTTTTAATGTCCAAAGAAAGATACTCATAAAGAAGTTTATTTGACTGAAGCCACAGTGAGCCAGACACAGTCTAGAAAATAAGATAAACATTTCAGTAATCCCAAAGGAATGATGAAGTGGAAGAAGCATTAGAACTTGTCTGTGGGGACATTCTGTAAAAATATAAGTAGAGTTGTTTTGAAAAAGAATCTTGTTTTTCTAAGTAATGCTAAATCTTCGAATATAAAATATAGCTGTAATGGTTGATGAGTCTTCAAGTCCGAAGACCTAGATTTTAGCTCCTTCTCTGGCATGTACCCTCCACGCACCATTAGAACTATGATTTGATCTTTCTGAGTCTATAGGTTTTCTCATCAGGAAAATAGTGATAATCCTCTGGTTCTCCTTGAGGATCAAGTTAAATAAAGGAGGGAAAGCTTCTTGAATGTTCCAAAGCACAAAATGAATATTATGACAGATTTTGAAGTGAGTCCAAACAATATATTATTGAATTAGTTGACGTAAAAATGGCAGATCTTTACAAATACAGTTATATTTAGGCAACTTTGGTAGAATTTCTGCTGCTGTAGGTAATAGGAAATTTACTTGAAAGTTAAGAATAAATCATTATTTGTCATCTTTGCCTCTTCCTTTCAGGTTAATGTATATTAAATATATGTATTTCTCTTTTTTGTAAGAGAAAACTGAGGGGGGATAGTTCATATAGCATTGGTTTAAACTAAGCAGGTCATTTATTTATTTAGCAATTAAGTTGGTTATAATTTAAGTTAATTAGCTTAATTTAGATTATGTTATGGATGTGCAGATTTGACTAATGTAGATTGTAAAGGAAAAAAAAATCTGGCCACTTTACATAAATTAACATATGACGTGACATGTTGTAAGTGTTTGAGAGAAACTCTAGTGTGGAGAAGGAAGAGTCCAGCCCTTCTCTTCAGTGCCGTGGGCCACATTATACTTTAGCTATCCTACTCCAACTTTGGCTCAAGGATCTGTAGCAGCAGCATAATCTGGGAGCTTGTTAGATATGGCGTAATCTCAGCACCTACCCTCTTCTAAATGAGATACAAGAAGCCCAGTTAATTTGAAAGCATGTTAAATCCTGAGAAGCATTGTTCTAGAGTGGTCTGTTTCAGACCTTCTCTTTCCCCACCCCAACCCCTCACCCTGACCCCCAAGCATTTGGAGATAGCAACAGGAACCTACAACAGGAACCTTTAATGACAGCAAAGCATTGGAGCCACAGTTGGGTCTCCTTTTTTTTTAAGATTTTATTTATTTTATTCATAAGAGACAGAGAGAGAGAGAGAGAGGCGGAGACACAGGCAGAGGGAGAAGCAGGCTCCACTCAGTGAGCCCGGTGTGGGACTGGATCCCAGGTCTCCAGGATCACGCCCTGGGTTGAAGGCAGACGCTCAACCACTGAACCACCCAGGCGCCCCCACAATTGGGTCTCCTAATGGTACACTAACCTCTCTAAATTATCAATAAGCCTGTAATAAATTCTGATTTAGATGGAAGGTAGATAAACCAACACACACAAGAATCACTAGGTTGAAAATCGTTGTTAAATGTTTATTAGACTTCCTGTGTGCAAGAAGTGGTGATGAATTACAGCATTGATTTAGACACTATTCTTATCTGAAAGGGCTTACGGTTTTTTTAAGGGACAAAATAATTGCAAACCTATTAATGCCATAGGAATAGGACGTTTTTTAAGTGAATGCCATTGAAGAAGTTTGAAGAAGGTTGGGTAAGAAACGGGACTTTGGACAAAACCTAGACTTTATTGAATGAGGTATATATATTGGCATAGGGGGATTTTGGTCATGAAATTGACCTAACTTAATTGTGATTTTGAGAAAAAGCAGAAGAGACAGCATCATGTGGTAGAGATTGGTGAAGGAGGGCACAGAACACAACTGTTATGTGTCAGTTATAGTAGTTTAGAGAAGGAATAATAGGGATCTTGGCTTGGCTGACAATAGGAATAAATATTTGAGGAGGAAGAATAGAAAATTTGCATGATTGAATCTGTAAGACTTTAAATTTAGCTGGATGTTGCTGTGAGGGGAGTGAAATACACTAAGAAGTACCAGTTATTTAAATACAAGAAAAAAGAATAAGGGACCAAGGAAGGGAAACTAAACATGATCCTGCCATTTTGAGCCTGAGAACTACATCGTGTCATGTCAGTAAGCCATTAGAATCAGTAAGATCTGTTGATTGGGGAAAAACTGCAACATCAAGCAGACTATTGGAAATTCTGAACTGTGATTTGAGAGAGCACAGTTTTAGGTGTCTGCCTCAAAGTCATCAGCAGAGTTCTAGTGATTTGTGAGACAGAAATAATTATAGGAAACTATAAATGGAAAACATTATTTCATTGCTTATGCCCTATGAACACTGCCTGAAATTCAGAACATTATTCTATCATTGTATTTTTAGTCTCCCCCTTGGAAGTCTGTGTGCATATTTTAATGTGGATTCTCTGCACACGTCTACCAGGAATATCTTCCTTGAGACTGTGAGTAGAGGACCTCTTCTGGAGAAAGCCTGGAGAATAGTTTTATAGGTAATTGACATCTGTTCAGAATGAAAAACCAAACTAAAATTTTCTTGAATCAATGGAAATTAAATTTTAGACCAGATGTCACACTGAGTGCCCAGCATAATAAATGAAAGACAAAAACAAAATCCAAGACATATTTAGTCCAATTATTTTAAACTTCATAATAGCAAGAGTGAAGAGGTGATTCAGATAACTTCCAGAAACAATGAAAGACAGATTCAAAGGCTGGGGATATGATGACACGAGGCTTCTCAATCATGACTTTGAAGGCTGGAGGAGCATATTAACATGCCTCAGGTCACTGAGGGTTAATGTTATTCAACCCGGAATTCTGTAGTTAGCCCCCCATTAATAAGGGTAAATTAAAGGCATTTTTACGCATTGAAAATTTCACAAATTTAAGTCTCAGTCATCCTTTCCTAGGAAGCTTCTGGAGATGTGCTCCCCAAAATTAAGAAAGTAAGTCAAGGAAGAAGACACAGGATCTAGGAAAGATGGATCCATCATTGGAGAAGGGCAGAGGGAGTTTGAAAAAGCTGTTCCAGTTTGTAGGGAGAAGACGGGCTCAGGAGAGACGTTGCCAGGAGAAACCCAAAACACAGTTTGACAGAATGTCATCTGAGAATTTTAGGGAAGCACTTTTCAGAAAGTGTGGAAAGATTTGATCACGATTTTAAAACTAAGCAAATGTCACAACTGGGATATTATTAATAAAAGCAACAGTTTTTTTCAAGAAATAAAGTATAGTCAGAAAACTACTTTTCAGAGTAGGGAGGAATATTTACATTGCAATAATAATGTGATGATGATGATGATGATGATGATGATGATGATGATACTGCTCACTGAATACAACTTTCATAAAAGGGGTGCTATGTCAGGAGCTTGGTTGGAGGGAAAGAGCTGACATCCAAAAGCTAAAATTCTCAACTTCTGTAAATGGGAATTCAATGAAAATGTCTGGAAATAATGTTTTAAAAGATAGTAGTATAGTCTTAGAAATATAAAAAGAGATAAGTTAACTGCTAAATGTGTTTTTATAAGGACTAGGTTGGAGGTGGACACAGATGGAGGAGGAGACAGATGGCCATTATGTATGCCTCTTAATGTTACTTTTTGGTATGCATATGCTTAATTTTGATGAATATAAGTAATTTTAAAAAGTAATGATATAAAATATTGTCCTTTTTGAAAGTTATTCTCATAACTCTTCTATGTACATTCATTTATCATGATCTTAGCTTGAGGAATTATTTTTTCCTATTGTATTTGTCTTGCTATTTAGAATCCATAGTATTCTATGGATTTTAAGGTATGACTTTCTGAGTTTTGTAAAAATTAAATTTACATACTTGATTGAAAACAAATCTATATTCATTTGTGACATGGCGTCTTGATTTTAAATCATTCAAATTTGAAAAGGGAGAAATATTCAAGACCTTGAAGGGAGTTAAGAAAATAATTGTCAAAGTAGAATCAATCTTGCCGGAATTATCCTGTCAACTACTTCTGAGGAAGTTTATTCTATTATGACGTTGTTTTTCTGGAAATGTACTAGGTACTTTTAATGTTAGCCTTTTTTTTTATAGGTCAATGGGAAAAAATATCATAGCAAAGTATTTGAGAATTTAAAAGGACTAATTCAAAGTAAGAATTTAAAAGGACTCATAATCATAAATTACAAATCTCACATGTGATGGATTATAGAAAGCATCTGCTATTGAAAGCTAGCCAAATAAGAATAAACCTGTGATTTAAAAGCATGGATGTAGATGGAAATGTGACAGTGTAAAATTGCCACACTCTACTGCACATCCTGTTCTGGCAAGAACAAAGCTCTGATGATATAATAGGCTTTATTTGCTTCTAATTTATGTTTCCTTACATGGTACCGTCTAATTTGTTACTGACATAGATAATGTTCTAAGACCTAATGAGCAGAATGATCTTCTACATTCCATTGCAGAAGAGCAAATGAAAATCTGATTTTCTTTTTTCCTAATTTAGAAGGAAGAAAACAAGGCTGGACTTCTCACCTAGGAAAGTATAAATATAATATAATACACACTTAGTTTGAACTCATCTTTTCTAAGGATTTTAGGTTTGAATATTGTTTTTTCTTTATATATTTGATATCGTTTGAGCACTTAGCTATGGAGACTGAGTGTACATAAATAGAGAGTAATTTGTATTTTTGATAGGTGGAAGTGAGCTATCTTGCTAACCAAAATCTTTTCCTATGATCTCAAGCCTCAGAAAACTGATTGAAAGTCAAGTGGGGCCAATTTAAGACAAGTTAAATTTCCAAAGCTTGATTCCAAAACAGAATCCATGCCTTTCCATGGACCAAAAGCTGAGGAAGCAAATAAAAGTTCACAGAGAGCCAAAGGAACTCAGTGAGCCACAACATTAGGGACTAATTTTCGTGTTGGAATGAATAGCTTGCTCCTTTTACTCAATCCCTGACTCAAACTGAGAAGGGGGTGGGGGAGTTGGTAGCCAAAAGTTTTCTGGCAACTATGGGAAGAAGGAATTCCATAGCAGGATTCTTTAGATACTAACAGCATGAAAGTCCTGGAGAGTCAGATCATCAAGGGAAGAAAGCTGAATTTATGGGGAAGACAAGAATAAAAACTCCTTTACTTAGCTTTGCAAAGAACACACTGGAGAGGTGACCGTATTTCAAGAAACTTAGAACAGCCTTACTTAATACAATGGTGATTTCCTTTGAGGAAAAACAGAAGTGGCTGCGGCAAGGATTTGTGCTGAACATCTTGAGATGGTAGGGAAAAGCAGTTGGGTTTTGATCTGGGTCCATTTTGGGTTGGAAGCTTTCTCTGCTGAGGAATTGTATTCCTTAGATTGGAGTCAATTGAATATTGATTTTCCTCAAAGGTGATTTTCTTTTTACCCCTATGAAGTTCTGCCTTTAATAACTTTATCTTCTTTAAAATAAAAGCTGTTAAGTGTTCTTTGTCAAAGGATGTGGGAAGCCATTTTTTTTTGGCTATGTAGTCCTCTTGTCAACTCCACCTAGTTCAGGATTTCTGGCAATAAATGTGATTTCAAGGGTATGAGAAATTGTTCACTTAACAGTCAAACATTGAGGAAGTCTGTGTTGCTTAATCTTAAATTTATTAGATTCAATGTGACTAACCACTCCCTTCCTTTCTGGGGTGAAGAGGAAGAGTTTTAGACCATCAGGTCAAATGTTCATCGGGCTGAATGAACAATTGTATTAAGGGACACTAAACAGGAGATACAAAGAATTCTTTTCAGAACAAATGTTTATTTCAAATAAGCACAGGGATTGTGGGATCTGTAGCCTTTCCCTCATGTGGAGGGGCATCTGGCTGTGAGTGAGGAGTTTCATTCATGCTGAGCTTTACCATTAAGAGGGAATCGGTTTTGTGAACCCCCCTTAACTGTTCTGGGCCTCACTAAATTGGTAACTTGTGAGTCCAATAGAATTGATAGAATTTCCTTTTAGTTGGAATTTCTTTATGCTCTATTTCTGTTCTTCCCAAAGCTTAAGAGTAATCTGCTCCAAGGAACATAGCAATGCCCAGGTATAGTAGGTGAATGAGTTTATTTGATACCTCCTTAATGTTAACAAAGTTAGGCATAATGTTCTAATGCCATAGAACTTGGGTATTGGAAGGAGCTTAGAGACCATTCCATGTCTCCACCCATACAAAATGAGGAGAGAACTGAAGTAACATTATTTGCCTTGCTAAAAGATGCAGTGGGAATTTCTTTTCATTTAACTATTAAATATATTTAACAGTCTGTGACTCTAAGTACTGTTGTCCTCTATCATAAGCATATTTTCATTTTTGTTGTGAATGAGCATTTCCTTTGCATTAGTCTATAAGATTCATGAGAGTGGAACTTGTTATAAGAGTCTTTGCAACACATGCAAAGTATCTGGTGGTTTTAGGTGAGTCAGTTGTTTGCCTTCAAAGTCAAGTTTTTGGAGTACCTGGATGACGCAGTCAGTTAAGCATCTGCCTTCAGCTCACGTCATGATTTCAAGGTCCTAGGATTGAGCTCTATATCTGGCTCTGTGCTCAGTGGGAAGTCTGCTTCTCCCCCTCTTTCTGCCCCTCTCCACCCACCCCCCACCCTGGCTCATGGGTTGTCTCAAATAAATAAATAAAATCTTAAAAAAAAACCCACAAAATCAAGTTTTATAAAGGTAGTGACTCACTTTTTTTGTGCTAGAATGAGAAATTATGCTAAGTATGGTTACTAACTACATGTAGGAAATATGTAATTTCTCTGTGACTTTTGAAGAGGTATCAGGAGATGTTGATGAAAATTCTGGACCTACCCTTCAGAAAAAAATGCACATGTACATACAAACATATGAAAAATCATATTATTTGTAGGGTTTTTGATCCCCAGAACCATCCTGTTACTCTGCAGTGGTTTATTGATCATGGAGCATGAACACCTTTTCTATGTCATTATTCAATTAAAATGCATCATGGTAATGATTTCTATTTTTAAACTAATGGTATAAATGAATAATCCTTGTTCCATTTATTTCAGAAATAATTAGCTTGTAGCTTTTTCAAAAGAATATTGCTAGAACAGGAGTGGGAACTTGAGGGCCTGGGACATTGAGTGACACTACAAGCTGAGAACAGGGTGATAGGACAATGAATTGCTAAAAGAACAGTTACAAGGAATGATTATGGTGATTAGGTCAAAAGTTTAGGTAGATAGAACAAAGAGTGCATTTAGGACCTAGAAGTAAATGCTGTTATCTGAGCAGAGGTGAGGCTGGCTAAGTATGTATAGGCAGGACTCCTCTCAATGGCATGTGTGAAGCAACATGCTCGCCCACCATCCAAAACGGACAGAACAGAGTTTCTGTTCAAGGAGATTATAAACTATGGACAGTCTTAAAAATTACATGTCTGAGAGTTGCCAGTTTAGGAGAAGAAAAAAATAAAGCTCTGAAATGTGTTGCCAAAGTTTTAGTCTTTAACTTTCATGAGTTTTCAGCCTGCAGAGACAACATCCATTTCTGGTTCCAGGAATCCTGGGAGTATGTTAGCTTTAGGTGTGAAGATGCAGGTTCTGGACTTAATTACCACCCCCCACCTCCCACCCCCGTTTTTTTTTTTTTCTCCTTTTTTTTTCCTAGGCTTTAGTTGATGATCCTGTGGAAACAAAAATGACTTTGCTTGGTTTGGCAGAAATGCAAGAAAGATAAGCTGCTTGGGGAAGAGGGAACCTGTTCCAATCCCTGTCCCAAGGTCTTTTCAAAATGTATGCGTCAGCCTGAGAAATTTTCATATGTAATGCCTAAGTCTAATTATTTAGTTTGGCTACAAAGGATTGGCAAAGCATGCTTTAATCGTTTTGATGCTAACATTGTCACAAGGCAACATTAAATCATTGTGAAATGATAATACTTTACGTGAGTCACTAATTTCGCAGCTGTTTTTCCTTGTCAAGTTTGAAACTAAACCCAACAGAATCAGTAATGGTAAAAGAAAATAAGGCAAATGACTACCTCAACTTTATTTTCTTGGCCATACCCGTAGAAACAACAAATGAGATGCAAGATTTTTAAACATCTTGCTCCCCTCATTGGCATTGCCGTAACTCAGGGACTTGTCATCTTTTAGAAACTTCTGGTTAGTCTCTTTGCTCCCACTTTTCCAGTTCTCATCCATCCTGAACACTGTAGCCAGACCTATTTTCCAATACTCATTAGAGTCTTTGTCACTGTTCTGCGTGACATATAGCTCAATAGGCTTCCAGTTACCTGGATGATAACCAAACTCCCCATTTTGGGCTCTGATTATTTGGAGGCTGCCTTTTCCAGCCTCTCATGGTCTGTGTGTTCTAGCATACTGAATATACGTCAAGCCACAAACATTTAATAAGTACGTAATTTGTGTCCCGGACACTGAGCTAGTGTGGAGATTCAAAGATAGGTTAGATATAGTCTTTGTGCTGAAGGGGCTCACAGGGCAGGAGACATGTTAAAAATATAGTGTGTGGGGGTGCCTGGCTGGCTCAGTCAGGTAAACGTCTGCCTTGGGTTCAGGTCATGACCCCGGGGTCCTGGGATCCGGCCCCACATCAGGCTCCCTGCTCAGCGGGAAGTCTGCTCTCCCTCTCTCTCTGCCCCTCCCCCTGGTCATTTTTTCCTCTTTCTCTCTCCAATAAATAAATAAATAAATAAATAAATAAATAAATAACATATTTAAATTTTTTTAAATGCAGTGTGTGTGACATGTGATGATATTCCCTTGTATATCCCTGTGTTCTGCCTTGAATAAACTTTTCCTTTTTTTTTTAACTTTTCTTTATATCTTCCTTTAGAACTTCCATTTGCCCTTCAACACTGTTGTCAATTATCATCTGCCTTTATAAGGTGATGAGGAATTACTTAAAAGATTTATTCTGTGTATACTTGTATTATAATTTATTTTACTTATATTGTATTTTGTATACATATCTACTTATGTATTGATCTGTGAGCCCCTTGAAGGCAGGGCTTAGTCATGACCACACCCTGAATTACATGCTCAATATCTAACATGTAATAGATTCTTACAAATATTTGTGGACTAAATAGCCTTTTTTTTTTTTTTTTTTAAGTAGGCTCCATGCCCAGTATGGAGCCCACTGTGGGGCTTGAACTCATGATCCTGAGATCAAGACCTGAGCTGAGATCAAGAGTCAGATGCTTAACCGACTCACCTAGCCAGGTGCCCTTGAATAGCTTTATAATATTAGTCCAATATAAAAAAAAAAAAAAAAACACAAAGAAGTTCTTATCTTCACAAGTCAAGTTAAATGGAAGACAAGATCATATTCTTCTTTGATAGAACTTACCTGACCCAAACTAGAATTTAATAATCATACTCAAAGTAACAGTTAATATTTATTGAACTTTTCCTATCTTTAAGATATTGTTTTAAGAACCCTATATAAATTATCTCCTTTAATCATCCTAATGATTATATGAGTTGGGAAATATAATGACTTCCTTTTTATGGATTTTGTAGAAAGTTTAAAAAATACATCATCATCATTGTAATAGCTGATAGTTGTATAGCACTTACTGGTGCCAGGTGCCATTCTAATGCTGATCATAAATTAAGTCCTTTATTCCTCACACCTCCATGATTTATTAATAGCTCATAGTATTATCTCCATTTTATAGAGGAGAAAACTGAGGTACTGAGAAATTAAGTTTCTTTTCCTATATCACAGCCAGATTTGTGGGGCTACAATATGACCTCAGTGGTCTGGACACATCTCTTACACTCTTACTCTTAGGCTACGCCATGTTTCATTTCGTTAACATTGCAAATGGATGGTTCATAAAGTTGATTATTATCCATGGGCACTTGAAATAATAAGAATTTATGTCATTTAGCCTACTTTTCTCTGTTAATTGGGTCAAGATATACTCTCGGATATTCCCTTACATGCTTTCCATTTTGCCCATTTTATACTTTGTTGAACAAGGGAGAATCTCATGGAACCTAAACTGAATAAAGGTTTGTGTGATATATTTTCTTTGGTTAAGGCTTTAGATCATCTCTGCCTTCTCTATTCACTCAGTTCCATTTTTCTTCCTTTAGTTCTATTTTACAGTTGATATGGAATGTTTATCGGATATTAGTCCTACCAAAGCAGGCTTACTGTATTTGGAGATGCGAAAAAGTATTATTCCATATGTCTGTGGTCTGAAAAACTGTTAAAGTTACATTTAGCTTAATGGAAAACAATTAGTGTAGACTCAGATTTTATCCAGTGTACATAAAGCATGATTCATAAACATTAACAAGACCACGCTCACTTGAGAATTCAGATAGTATCATATCTTCTTCGGCACACAGCCTTTGTTTTGTCAAAACGAAGAACAAAATCCGTCTTGCTGAATAAGGGAAATACTATAAAACCATTGTAAATTAGGAAAAAAGTGAGAGGAATTCTCAAAAATATGAAATAATAATAAAGCTGACAGCTGATGTATGGAATATATAGGCTTTAAATTTCAAAGACTCAAATATCCATTTTATCAAGGTTGATAACTGCCATGATACATTTTAGAAGTATCTTGATACCTATTCCTGAGACACTGTCCGTTTATATTTTCTCATCAATTAATAATGGCTTACTTGAAAATAATGGTTTAGTTTTAAAGTCCAGTAATATCTAATGGACTTTAATAAGTAATGAGTGATACTATTACTTAGTATTTAATATTAAATGGTTATAGAAAATGAGAGGGTATGACAAATATTTAAGGCAAAAATCTCTTAAAAAGATTTGGGTTTCTGTAAACTCAGACCTAAATTTTAATAGGAGTCTGTCCATATCACAACTATAAATGAAAAAAAGAATTTAGGATATACAGACAAGTGTTAAAGAGAAATGGAAACTGAAACTGAGGTTATGTTATGTGCTTTATTACCTGTGATATTGTGACTTTCGGGCATGTGGCCTCACTTTGGAGGAATTAAATACTTTCATTTATAAAATCATGAATTTGTATTAATTGATTTTCAAGGTCCCTTTCTGCTTTACAGTTTTGATCTCAATATTGATTCAGGATCATATATCTTTCAGAATCCATTTTCTTGGATTTGGCTTCTTTCTTTACTTCCTGAATACATGAAATAGGAACAGTATAATCTTCCAAACACAGTCATGAGTCTTAACGTTATCAAAAGTAGGAGGTGAAGAAATGCTCTGAGGTTTCTTACATATTTAGTTTGATGCTTACTTTGCATATATTAATTGATTTAACCAGTTTGAAATGATTGATGCTTTAATCTATAACTAAAGATGACCAGAGTTGTGAAATATTTTGCATTTACTTGCTTTGATACTCATTTTAATATCTTGCATTTTTCATATGTAAGATCAATATTCTATCAATAAAATACAAATGTCATAAATCACATTGATTTCTAAATGAGTGTGTGCTTAAAAGTGTATTGTTTACTTATATCTAAATTGGAGCATTCATGCTGTATATATTCATTTACAAAGCACGCAAATGTACTTTTGTTTTGTTTTGTTTTGTTTTTTGCAAATGTACGTTTTGAGGCAAGTAAATATTTTGCTAATTAATTGTTTCTTTCTTTCTATTCCTCTTTTACATTCCCATAGACTTGCTGCTTTCAAATAGCTGCATTCCCTTTTTGGGTTCATCAGAAGGACTAGATTTCCAAACCATTCTGTTGGATGAGGAGAGGGGCAGGCTGCTTGTAGGAGCCAAGGACCACATCTTCCTGCTCAGCCTGGTTGACTTAAACAAAAATTTTAAGAAGGTGAGTTACTTATGTATAGTTGACTGAATATGCGTTTATCTTCATTCATGTCTTTCTCCTCTTTTAAGTGACTCTGTCAAATGCACCAGGTCATTGACATGTCCAAAAAGAACATATTAAAAGAACACCCAGCTTCAGATACATGTTGTGGATTTTTGTGGATTTAAGTACATATACATGTTCTCTGTTAAGAGTGAATGAGCATAATAATAAAGCCTTTGAAAATGTGAATGAAAGGGATCATACAAGAGAAATGCAATATTTTAGGTTGAAAAGCTGGCAAATATAACATTTATGTCTGTAGCAATTAATGTAAAATTACGTTTTTATTAACTTTCAATTAACAAATAGCCACACGTTAAAAAACATTTTTTAAAGATTTTTTATTTATTTGAGAGAGAGAGAGAGAGAGAGCACAAGCCAGGGGAGGGGCAGAGGGAGAGAGAGGAGCAGACTCCCCACTGAGCAGGGAGCCTGATGCAGGGCTGGATCCCAGGACCCTGAGATCATGACCCTAGTTGAAGGCAGATGCTTAACTGACTGAGCCACCCTGGTACCCCCAAATAACCATACTCTAAAATGACAGTGTGATTATGGTGGTATTTTAACACCACAGTTTTTTCACGCTCTTAACTGAATAGTTTTCTCTTATGGCCCAATCACACTCAAAGGATGAATATTAATAATACCCTCAACTATGGGCTCATGAAAAACAATCTACCACTAAAAGAAAATATCTGCTAGTCGTTAAAAAAACAAAAGGCAGCCGCTGCTATGCTTTACATTTTCAGTTAGCCACGTGATACCCAAAGGGAAGTGCCACATTTTAGGCCTTATAAGTTATGATCAGCTGGTACTTTAGCAAGTACCAATATCTATGCAAGGCAAGGTGGATATCAGGACTGGAAGGGATTGAATGATGAGAAGACATAATACATGACCCATTTTACATCTACAAGACATTTTAGATTGTTTTTGCCTTCTCTCCTTTTTTAGAAGTATTGCAAAAAAAAAAAAATACTGGGAGCCATTACAAGATTTCGGGTCAATAGTCTCCAATATTGAATTAATAGAGAATTCTTTCCATTCCCAAAGAGCTGTTCATAAGTCGTCATAGGACTTTGAATCTTCAAATAGCTTTCATCTACAATAACTACTTTAACTTAAGCTCTAATTTTGAAATACTTTTTATAACTAAATAGTCATTGCTCAGTTATTTGAGTTATTAAGACTAAAGGCTTTTGTCTACATAAGTAAAATATTTATCTACATATTTGTTAATATTCTTAATTAATGCCTGCATCAGAAACAATGTTTCTTGCCTTTTAATAACTTAAATTTAAGTAGTCTTTCTGTCATTTTTGAGGTCCACCAAAAGAAAAGGAGATATCTCTTATGAGTGCTCAGACTTGATAAAGAAATAGTCTTTGAGTGCAAATGTATATGCATGTATTAGATATTACTAGAATAAAGAGTAAGGGTAAAATATTGCCAGTAGTTGTTTTTGACTTGCCATAATTCAAATACACTAACAAACTCATAAAATTATCTTATTAAAAATATTATTCTGTAGTTTAATATTGTTTACAATAAGTAAAATAAACAGTGAATTATACGCTAGAATTTGAAAAGCTTACCTTCACTATGCCATTATAGTTTCATTCTATTTGTCTTTAAGGGTATATGGTTTCCTTAGAAATTTTTTAATAAATATTTGTTTCAAAGAGCCTATTGATGGTATGAACTAATGTCTCAATTTTAGCAGGAGATAACTCCTTTTATGAAAACCACCAAAGAAAATCTTAGTCAGCTTCACAGTTTTACTTTAAGAGTTGCTACATAGCTAACAAAGCATTCTTCCAAATATGTCTGTTTTAGTATAATAGCAAAAAGCAATTCATACTTTTAAGGGAATTTGTTCTTGTGCTATTCTCTGCCTTCAGGGATTAGAAGAAGAAGTTCATTTATCTGAAATGAGTGTATTAGATCATTGCTTAAAATAAATTCTGATAACATAACTTCCTTCTGTGACTATTTTAAGCAAATCTCTCTTTGGCTGCATTCCATCCTTGAAATGTGCTAATATTTAATAAAATAAATACTTATGAAATATTGATTTCCCTTATGATATTATTGGAATAAATGGTTATTTGGATACATTGTAAAATTAGGGTCTGTGCTACAGATTTTCTGCCTAACTGATATTCTTTTGTCTTTATAAGATGTATAATTCATAAAGAGGTTATATAAAGGAAATAATTTATGTTTATATAGGTATCCACATTTAAAATTTGTATGAATCATTCTCGTGCTAAAAGGTACTTCACAGTAGCAAGTTTAAGTGTCAAGATGTAGTGCTTTAGCAGTGTTTAGACCTACGTGGTTTGCATTGGCTCTGTGCCCCTCGGCAAAAATCCAAACTTCTCTGTGGAAGAAACCACACATGTTGGGACTCTGTGGGTCTGAAGGATGTCCTTTGTACTCTGCAGACTTAAAGCAATCTACAACACATAATTGAGTTAGGAGTGACTGACTGGTTGGGGATATTTTCCTCTGGCAAATTAAAAACAAGATCTGTAAAAAGTATTCAGTTGAAGTGCCAAAATTTAGGATATATGTTTGCTTATAAGTTTTTGTACAAACAAGGATGTGCCTATTGAAAAATAGCCATCATTACTTCATATTTGCCACAGGCCTTCAATGTGGAGTCACTAAACAACCTTTACAAAACGAATTCAGTAACAAATATTTGCAAATATCCTTTGTCTTATCTTTGTTCAAACTAGATTTTGAGTCTTCCACAATGAATGGTACGGGTATATGCTTAATAAGCTCTGATAAGTAAGTGACTGTAGAGGAAGAATGTAAAAATTAGACCCTTCAGAGTATTTCTACTCTCTGGAAAGCAAAAAATATGCCAAGTGGTTTGTTTTTTTGGTTTTGGGGTTTTGTTTTTTGGTTTTTTGTTTTTTGTTTTTTTGTTTGTTTATTTTAGATACAAGAGATTCTGATCTTTTCTTGAAGGAAAGGACTATTTCATTTCTATAGGGATTTAACAGATTTAAGGGCAAGTGTAAGCACACATGGAGATATGATATCTCTCACTTTGAGTAGGCTTTTCCGCCACTGGTTCATAAGGCCTCTCTTTTCAGCTAGGGAATACTCTGTGGGTCCCTCTGTGGAATAGGTTTAGGATAGATATACACACTGATGGGACAAAATGGAATAATCAGAACAAGCCTGACATGGTCCCATTCCAAGGGAAGAACATAGATCTGGAACCATTTTTACTTTACTATTGTGCTGTAGGTTGATTTCCCCCAGAAGCCAACCAGGAGAAGGAGATTAGTTTATGAGGTATTTGTTAGGGAGTGTTCTTGGGATCAACACGTGTGAGAGGGCCACTGGGGAAGTAGTATTAGATAAAGAAAGAACTGAGCTATAATGCAGACCTAGCAAAGCCTCAGCTGACAGGCCAAAGTGATAAGGTGGCAGCCATTTCAATATTTCCCTGTAGTGTAAGTGATAATACCATTATTCAACAGAGTTTATCTTATAAAAGGGAATCTCCATTTTCTCCCTATCTAATCCATTTACCATGACTATCAGTGTTATCTCTTAAACAAATAAAAATCTGACTGTATTTCTCCTCTGCCCATATACTTTTGGAGTTCTTGATTTCCAATGTAGTTGAATGAACTCCAGATTACTGTTGACTTCTAAAGCTCTCCCTGTTTCCAGTCTTATTTTTATCCACTGTTCATTATTCCCTCATTTGCACTTTATTTTCTGCTTCCCTCCCTTCCTCTTTGATTTTTTTTTTAACTCAATCTGCTCCGTTAGTTCCTTTCAAAATAAATTCCTTTCAAGTTTTGTGCCTTTGCTAAAAAGCTTCCTGAGATTGCCATTCACTCCTTTGCTCATTTCACTCCTCTGAATTCTCAAAGGCAGTTACCTAATTTTGCCCTCTTATATAGCCTTTTACTCCCCCAGATTCCATGTTATGTTAAGGGACATAAAAATTCTTTGTGTTTATTAGAGCATTATATACATTATCAGTCTCAGTTGTCCTACTTGATAGAATTATCATTATTCATTGATATAAATAAATCCAAATTATAGCCTCTTTGAATGGGGAGTCGGCTATTTTCCATGCATTTCTGATCCTCCTTTAGCATACAGTACAGTCTGACACATAAAAGACACTACAGAATATGTTTCTTCGATTTTTTTTTTGAATTGGGGATTTTGTTCTTTTTCTCTCTTGATTGTGAGATCAATGTATTATGCTTATCAATTTATCATGCTGTCCACATAGAATAAAAGACATCTGAAAATTAAGAAAATTTATCATATTATATAATAAGAATAATGTCCAGGGTGGCTACTGAGATGGGATATCATCGCTTAATGATACTACCAGGGACCCAGTTATTTCGGTCTCTTATGCCTGCCATTCTTTGTTGGCGTTATCCTTAGGTTGGTAGCAAGATGGCTATGACAATTTCAGGGGTCACATTCAGAAAAGAAAATGTAAAGGGATAAAAGATTATCACTTATTATGTCTCCTTAGGAGCAAGAAACCTTTCGAGAATCCTTTCTAAAATCTCATTGGCCAGAAATATGTCAATTGTAGTGTTTGAACTCAAAATAGGGGTGCTGAGACCATGATTTGCTTACATCAATCAATTACCTTAGGCGGAAGAAATGTTCAGGAATCAATCACATTGATCACTACACTTACCGAGAGGAAGTAGAAAGCAAATTCTCTGGGGAAAAAAAATTATTTAAAGGACTCAATTTTTTTTTCATTAACTTAGGCTACCTGAGGCAAACATAATCATTTCCTCAGCCAATCAACAAGAAGAATGTATGTTGACTATTTGGAGAGAACTATTAAGATTAGCTAGTTCTACAAGGAACTACTCTGGGAGGATTTATTTTTCTTTTAGGAGATAGGCTTGAAAAGTATTCATTACAAGTAAACATCCTTGAGGTCATTTATTCTTCTCCACCCTACATGGTAAAAATTGAAAAATCAGCTGACCTTTACTTCTCTTGCTTATGTAAGAGTTCATTTGCCTCTATGAAAGTTCTCTGTGGTCTCTCTAATGTATGTGAGCTTTATGAACTCTGGGCTGCTGCAGATCTCATCAAATTTTCTGATACTCTGTAAGTTTTCTTCCTTCAATATTCTAACCATTGGAGGGATGACGTTGTTCAGAGACAGTAAGATTACAATTGAACTCAAAGAGTTAAAGACTGCATTATTATTCTGTAGTACAGTAGCTAGCATTATCCACTAAATATTTAATGTACAGAGAATGCATTTTTTAAACCAAATAGCTAATATACTTAAGCATCATTGAATATGTATCTTAGCAGAATTATACCCAAAATAGGGCTCCTTTGATTGGATTTTGTCCATCTCTGGGGTTGAAACCAATTATATGCATTTGTAGAATTAAAACTTGGGAGGGTTTTTTTTTTTTTTTTAAGATTATTTATTTATTTATTTATTTATTTGAGGTGGGGGGAGGACAAAGGAAGAGAGAAATCCAAGTAGACTCTGCACTAAGGTCAGAGTCCAAAGTGGGTCTTGACCCCACAACTCTGAGATCAGACCTGAGTTGAAACCAAAAGCCAAGCACTTAACTGACTGTACCACTCAGGTACCCCGAGATACATTTTAGTGACTAACTTTGTATATATATTTTTTCTTTTCTACATTAGTCAGCATTTTTTCCATTTTTTTCATTAAAAAATCAGTTGAGTGTCTACTTTTGTCACATGTGCATGGGATTTGAACTAGTTCAAGATGGATGGGTAAATCTGGATTGTTGTTAACTGGTTAATTAAAATAATTTGTATTTGGAACTTGCAGTTTATTGTTTCCTTGTTAAGTTAGTGGAGGAAAAACATGTTTGAGAAATCAAGTAAAGTTGTTCTCCCTTCCATATTTTTCACAGTTCAAATTAAAGAAACTACATTTCCCTGGCCTAGCCCTTAACATCTTGCCCATTCTCTAGAGTCAGAGGAAGTAAATGAAAAAATAATTTTAATAGTCAGGAAAGATGGTCAATGGCGGATAGACTTTTACATTCATTTATCATTATTAGTGATGCATCCGAAACCTGTTCATGCAGAGATAATAGTAATAAGTTTTTGACATTTGTATTATATGACTTAAGGGCCTACAGTTTCTAAACAAATGATTCTAAACTAGATGGCATCACTACACTTTGACTATAAATGAACATTCTCCACCTCAACCAGGCTTAAGTAGTCCTAGCAATAATCCATATAAAATCCAGAGCCTCCTCTATGTAAACTGCAGGAGTTATATATACAAACTGAAAGTCTCTCTCTTTCTCTCTCCTTTCTCTGTCTCTTTCTCATTTTTTTAATGGAGTCATAGTTAACAGTAAATATATATATATATATATATATCCAGTACTCTGTTTGATTATGTTAGTTAATTGGACTTCTGAGTTAAAGAGTTGTTGGGATCCTTCCATCTGAAAATGTAACTCACTTTGGAAGCAGTTCAAACCATGAATGGGTGGAGTGAGTCTCTAAACCAGGATGTAAGCAAACAGATCACAAAGGGGATGATTTATTAAACTAAGTTCTGCTTTTGTATTCATATTATTTAAGGATTTGTTTCTTGGTTTCCTTTGTTTTTTTTCTTCTCTCTCTTTTTCAAGTGGGCTATAGAAGCAGTCAAGTAGATCAATGAAATAAACTTACTCTGAGACTACAGTTATTATTTATTTTACCTACTAACCTAACAGTGACTGGTGTGTCAACTCACGGAGTGTAATAATAAACAACTGTATTTTACCTCCCACCAGTCCTTTCAGTCTGCTCTGTGGAACTCCTTTCTCTGGACCTGTTGAGTAACTCCAGCAGGCAACCATGGTTTTCAAGGTCACTCTTAGAATAGGCAGTTGTTGTGTAGCAGTTAAAAGGTCCAGGTCTGATGTAATAAAACTTTCAAGCTCTGTTCCTTCTATCTGTCCCCATTTGGTCATGCCATGTGAAGGAAGGCTCCTGGGCAGGGAGGTGTTCAGAGACTTCTCTTTGTCCCTACCTAGCACTCCTCCTCTTCCTTAAGCCTGTGAAACAGAGTTTACTACGTCTCTATTCAAATCAGGAGAAGGGAGGAGGAGAGGGGTTTGGACAAGTGTCTACTTTACTGTCATTGTCAGAGGGACCTCACTTCTCTACTTTCTGGCCTTGTCAGATGTTTAAAGATGGCTTTTCTTTCAAAGGCATCTTAGTGAGTTTTTTGTTGTTGTTTTGTTTTTTGTTTTTTGTTTTTGGGTGGGGGGCGGATTTCCTCTTTCTGGAGTTCTTTCCTTTGCAGTTCTCTGGATAAGGTGACTACATCTCTTCTCTGACTGGTATGTTCTAATTTTTAATCCTGAGAAGGATTGCAGTTTGACCTAGAGTAGCCTCATGTCATCCCACTTTTGAGTGAGCATGGCTCCCATCTCTTCCATGGAAAACCATCATGTGTCTTTTCCTAGACATATTCTAGAAGTTCAGGCTGATATTAGTGGAGCCACTGAGTTTGGTCTCTATTTTCCCTGCAGCTTGTTAGTCTCTCTCTCACCTTTAGACATTAGTCTAGAATGTTCCACCAACTACATGTTCAACAGCAAGTGCTTCTTGAGGTCCCATAAAAGCTCCTTTGCTGGCACCTACTCCTCACTTTAGGGGTTGTAGAACACATACTAGAACTGTCTCAGATGAAATATTCTTCTCTAGAGAAAGGAAAAAACTTTCTAATTTCCAGTTTCCATGTATTTATAGCTGATCGTGGGTGAAATCATCCATAGGATTCTTGGCCACCTACAATGAAATTTTTTGCTTCTTAACCTACCATCTCATTTTTGAATTTTTGCTCAGCTAAAACTTCTCTTTTAACATTTTGCCTTACTACTTACTACTTAAAATGAGCCCTCAAAGGGATGTTGTTTTACCTCCAAATTTAACGGACCTCCTCATTATATTCCTCATTATATATATTCCTGAAGCATATAAATTAGAACCATAGAGGCAACCAAATGAAAAATATTAATATTATTATTGGTATCATTTACCTTTTAACTATTAATAGCCTCAAACAAAACATATATGGTTTTACATCTTGTTTCCCATGCTTTTCCATAGATTTCTGCTGGAATCTGACTCTATTTTGTCAATTATCTTTGAAATTAATCTTCAAATAGTTTACTTTCATTTTGAGATAATATTTAATCAACTTTATTCCTTTTTAATTAATTAAAAAATCATTTCTCTTGAAACTCATACGTGTCAAAATTAAATATTGTATATAAAATGTTTAGGGGTGCTTGGGTGGCTCATTCCATTGAACATCTGCCTTTGGCTTAGGTCATGATCCCAAGGTCCTGAGATCGAGCCCTGCTTTGGGTTCTCTGCTCTCTGGGAGCCTGCTTCTCCCTTTTCTTCTGCCCAGCCGCCATACCCTCTCAAATAAATAAAAATCTTTTCTAAAAATATTAGAAAATGTTCGAAGAATTGCTATGTTAGCTAAGATTTTTAATTAATTTATTCATGAGAAACACACACACACACACAGAGAGATTGAGGCAGAGACACAGGCAGAGGGAGAAGCAGGCTCCATGCAGGGAGCCTGACATGGGATTGGATCCCGGGTCTCCAGGATCACACCCTGGGCCAAAGGCAGGAGCTAAACCACTGAGTCACCCAGGGATCCCTAGCTAAGATCTTTTAATAAGCCCCACCAAGAACCTAATTAGTTAATCTTGTAGTGTTCAAGGAAGTTTTTCTATTTAAAGTAATTCATGTTCATTTCTAATATAAAAAATACTAAAAATGTTTCTAGGCGAGGGAGGACGTTTTCCTATGGATTTCGAAATGAGAAAGCATTGTACGAGGGCAATATATACATTATGTAGCCTACCAAAGAGAATTCCATATTTTTGTGAAAAAATTTGACGTAACTTCATTTTGCCTTGCACATGGTCCCCACATTTGCTTCAGAACTTGACTCTGTTGGTTATTTAACCACAAAATAATCAAAATTATTTAAAAGGAAATATTGTATAAACATCAACATGAAATACTTAAGCTAGAACTCAGATACTTTAAGAGGATTAGGGGTTTTTTTTTCTCTTTTTAGTAGTAAAGTAATTCCATGTTTATAATTGTGATTGTTATTTTTCTTCCACCTAACAATCATAATGCCATTTTTGGATTATTTTTCTTCTTATTTAACATGAACTCAGTATGTGATGATGAAAATTAGGTTACTTGAAGGTCATCAAACTGTGCCCCTATTTTTAAGCACTTATTTTAAAAAAATAACCAACCTAAATGACTTTGTAATTTTAAATACAATAATTTTTGGTGGAATATTTAAACACCATTCTCTTTGTAGCATGCATGAAAAGCGCTTTGTTATTTTTCTTTCCATAAGGAAGTCTAAAACAAGAGAGTTTTCATGCCCAAGGATCCTGTACTTGCTTGCTTTATACTGAGTACAAGCAGAAATGCTTTTATAAGTCCAAATGACCTTCTGACTCCAGTCCCATTAACTCACATCATGGCTGAATAAGACATTCCCCCCTAATGCTTTGCCCTGTAAATCTATTATTTAGGGTGAAAGTCTCTGAATTAATACTTCTCACTTAAAATCAAGACATTGAAAAAAGAAAATTGCCACCTTTTTTAATACTTAGTATTAAGAAAATATGAACATTGGAAACCAGGTGGACATCCCAATAAATTACCTTTTGTTACACGGCACCCTGCTTATTTTCAGGGTGATTAATCTGTTTCCCAGTGCCTGCGGAGCACATGCCATCCAGTGACCCAGCAGTGAAACAATCGCCTCGTTCAGGGATGTGCTGGCTTGCCAGCCCGGGTACTGATGTGCGGGGCCCATTGGTCACTGTGCCGCGCTGGCAGGGTGCTGTCACACGGCTCAGCCTCCTGCCAGAACGCTGACAAGAACTCCTCCTCTCTCTGCTTTTAAGGGAAACTCCGCAGATCACTTTTCAGTAAGTACTGAGGGCTTCCTGGGCGTGTGACACTGTGCCAGCCACTAGAGAGGCAGGACGCAAAGCAGCACTCCTCGTCCCTCGAGGTCAGTAGTCACGAAATTTCAAGGAGTCATATATTTGAGGCATATGCTTAGGAAGACAATGAAGACTGTGACCTGGGTTTCGTACAGAATTATATTGTCTGTCCACAAGCATAATTGCACTCAAATTCACATGTGACTGCACCACAAATTCAAAATTACCCTTTGTGGATTTCTTAAAATTTCTTTTAGGTAGCAGGATACTCTAGTGTTCCTCTCCCTTCCATGCAGTATGTGATTCCTGAGCTCCTGCCATGTCTCCAGCGGCCTTCCAAGGCAGGGCGTCCGGTGGAGAATAAAACTGGTTGGGTCTCTGTCCTCATGGTGCCTCTGGTTTCTAAAGGGAGTGTTTGTTGGAGAAGAAAAAAGGAAACAAATAGGAGAATATCACTTAAATGTAGTGAAAAACTATGGTGATGATCCTGGGGGTCGGGGGGGAATGACTTTATTCATTTATTCACTCATCCATTCCTTCCTTCCTTCCTTCCTTCCTTCATTCATTCATTTATTTTAGTTTCTATTTAAATTCCAGTTAGTTAACATAGAGTGTAATATTAGTTTCGGGTGTAGGTATGCTAACTCAACACTTGCATGCAACACCTGGTGCTCATCACAGCAAGCATCCTATTCCTCAATCCCTATCCCCTATTTCACCCGTCCTCCTACCCACCTCCCCTCTGGTAACCAGCAATTTGTTCTCTTTAGTTGTTTGTTTCTTGGTTTGCCTCTCTCTCTTTTTTCCTCGTATGCTTGTTTGTTTTGTTTCTTAAATTCCACATATGAGTAGAATCATATGTTATTTGTCTCTGATGGGCTCCTTTTGCTTAGCATGATACTCTCTAGCTGCATCCACATCACTACAAATGGCAAGTGGAGTAGCTGGTCTTCAGAGAAGGATTTTTCTGAGGAAGTGATATTAAAATGGACTTATATAAGAAAGGATCATCCAGAGGAGGACAGATATATTCCAAGGAGAACTGATTCATTCTGAGGAGAGTGTTCAGGTGACATTTGAAAGCACAGCATTAGCTGCTCATGAGCAGCGAAGTAGGGACTCGAATTTAGTATTCTAATTCCATTGCATTTCATTGATCTTTACAACCAGAAAAGGGTTCCAAACTAAATTTACTTGCAAGAGGAAAGTGGCAGACGGATATGATAAACACAAGTGTATCAGCATTCAGAGAAATTAGGTGGAAGAAGCTAACTGTGAAAGAAGCTTTGAGCTGAGTCCTGAGAAGGAAAAGGGAGAGACAATTCTCGCCCAAGACTTAATGAAGGAAGCAACATGGGCAGGTCATACCCAAACTTAAGAGTCCAAACAACCCATCTATAGCAACTTTGCCCCCCGCCAGTTTCAATCATGCAAGCTCTACTTTGGGTGCTGTTGTCCTTATTTTTCATTGAGCTCAGATCTCCTACCTCCCTCTGTTCCTGGAACCCAGAGCAGTCTTTACTCCTTTAACCCTTTACCATTGGCATGTAGACCAACATTTTCCCAACTTTTTTTTACAACCATTCACAAACTTGAATACTGTTCTTTGATAGAGACACCCATCTGCATTTTTAGGGCCCTGAATTTTTGTCCTTAATTAGATTTTATGAACAAGTTGTAAGTTTCCCTTCTGTGTATTCCGTTCAGTTCTGGCCTCTCTGAATTAGGCCAAGGGACATTTGACTGACCTTGCACTGGCTAACTTGAGTCAATTAAATTGCTTCTCCGAAGATGTAACAAAGAACAGATATAATTAGAATTTCCTTAAGATGTCTTTATAGGCCTTATCATTAATTGAATGTTTCTGTAACTTGCCTAAGATTAAATAATTAAAAATAAATTGCCTGACATTTTCACCTTACTAAGTGATAACTGTTAATGAGTTACATAAGTTATGAATGAAACAATAATTGTTAGAGACATTGCAGTATTTACTTTTGAGTTGTTTGTATTCAAAGGGAAGTGAAAATGCTTCAAAGAACAAAGAAACAACATTTTGGATTTGGGGTAGAGATAAGCAAATAAAATCAGTATAAGATAATCAGATCATAGGTTGTATTTTAAAATGCATATACAGCTCCCATTATACTTTCATAAGGAAATCAGTATTATATCTCTTTTAAAATATGTTTAAAATAAAACTATAATAGCTGAGCATATATGTACAGTGACACTGAGAACAATATTCATTTTATTAGAGTGATCTCTTATGATACTGGGAATCTACACTCTAACTCTGAAAGAAAAAAATACATATACATGTATATACTTTTATTCTCTTTTTTAAAAAACAATATGAATGGGCACCTGGATAGCTCAGTCAGTTAAGTGTCTGACTTTGGCTCAGGTCATGATCTTGGGGTCCTGAGATTGAATTCCACGTTGAGCTCCCCGCTGAGCAGGGAGTCAGCTTGACCCTCCGCTCCTCCCCCAGCTCATGTCTCTCACCCTTGATCTCTCTCTCAAATAAATAAATAAAATCTTTAAAAAAATAGTGATAAGGATTGAATTTATGTGCCATCTTTGCAAAGGTACCATGCTAATCTTTTGTGTATCATTCCATTTAGTAAATCTGCTGCCAAAGTGAGCACTACATATATATTTTTTTTAGACGTTAATATTTGATCCTCCCAGGTGTAATTTACACAGATGAATCCTTTGGAAATGTTCTGTTTCAACTGTGAAATATTATGGAAGCAACATAATTATAGTAGTTGAATCAGTAAATTATAGGACATGGAGACTGACTTATCAGATGCACTTGTTTTGAAACCTCAACCAATAAATTGTCACTTCCAAGTGGAGAAATTTTATAAATTTACTCGTTTCTCAGAGTAGTTTTCTGTCATTAACTTGATCAATAAGATTAGCACTCAAAATTAATTTTCAACCCCAAATTATTTAGTAGTGGTTCAATTAGTAATTACACCCTGGATAATTATGTTGAGAGAAATTCTCAGGCTCATCTGGATCCACAGAGAACATATATTTGATTTCTAATGTCTGTCCTCCATACGGGTAGGGAGAGCAGCTCTAAGCTTTGTACATATTTGAGATCCTTTGTATCTAAGCACCAAGGTTCCAAAGACTACTTGCCACCAAAATGATACCTTACAGCCTGGTTTCGGTATGTCATACAGTGTTAGTTAAGAACTAGTATCCCATGGGACTATTTCAGGACACTTAATATGGCAATTATGCAAGTAGCATCTCTGCCTCTGGTGTGTCTCTTTTTGATAAGTGAAAGAAAAATATCCACAGTAACTTTCCAAGGGAGTCGTATAGCCGCATCAACTTTAGGAGTGTGTGTCTTGTTGTCCTGCTCATGCAGCTTTTAAGAGAGCGTGACACTGCACATACCACAGTCTGAAGTGCAAGAAAACATGTGTGACATTCTATTGCCAATAAATTCAGAAGTAATGAGAATGTTAATGCACTGCTTCAAATCTGCTCACATTACCTAATGACCAAAAGGGTTTTTATGGATTTTGTGGACATTGTATTTCTAAGTGTACTGACTGGGCTGAAATATTCTGAGAATCTCAGGTACTTCTTGGGCTTTCAGGTAGACTATGCTGAAACTTGGGAATATTTATGAAATATGTTGTTGTATAATCAGTCAGAGTTAATTTCTCTCTCTAGACGTATCTCTGTGTGCATCTGTCTCTCTATCCACCTACAAACACACACACATATGCTACATGCACATATATACACCCATGTGCACACACCCTGCGCACACACCCACATATATGCGCACAAGTATGCACACACTCTACGCATGAACACACACATGTCACCTGCATGCATACCCTGCACACGTACACACGTATATGCACCAGTGTGCACACCCTGCACATGTACCCACATATATGCACACATGCGTGCACACAATTTGACTAGAAAAACATGGAAATGATGGAAGACTTTTATATAGATACAGAGATGTGATATATATGTCAAATATGCCACTTCAAAAGATTATTGAAGAACAAAAATATTACTTGGATTTATTTCTGCCAACCCCATGCAAGTACATGGGTTTTTTTGTTGTTGTTTTTACTTATTGCTTTGCTTTATTATATTTTTAGATTGAATTAAGTGAAATTTTGCTTCTTTAAATTCTTTACCAACATAGAATTAAAAGGAATATTTTTTAGAAGGCCCTTTATTCTAATGACTAGGTGGTAAGTAAAAGAAAATCCCACTATAACTCATGATTAAAATGATAGCTTTTAAATATTGGCACAACTACAAAGATTCCTTTTTCCCCCTTTTAAGTAAATGTTTTGAGTCTGGAAGATAATCAGATATCTCCTAGGTTGTTGTTATTAAGGTAATTCTATTTGTGATTCCTAAATTCTTGACAGCATTGTGTCAAAATAAGCCAATATATAATTTTAATGAATCTTTATTTTTAAGGCTTATGTTATCTTAAGAAGTAAAATTATCTTTGTGATACTATCTTAGAATTACTGTGCAAAAATAATGATTAAAGGATCATTTCTGTTTTTAAACGGTCTAAACATTATGGGATTGAAGGTAAATGGTGAAAAGTGAGATAACATTTTGGGAACAAATACCTGCTATAAACAGAGATTAGAAGATTTATTAAAATTGGTTTTTGGAGCTCAACAAATTCTCGGTGCTTGGGTATCTTTGTAGAACATTTACCCACTAATCAAAAACCTGATTCTCTGGTGCTTGTAATTTTAGTTTTATTGCTTCGTTAACTAGGATGACACATTTCAATTTTCAATTATGTGACTTACAATCAATTCCATTTACAATTATATGACTTACAATTAATAGCTGAAAATGTACAACAAACCATTAAAACATCTTTTAGAGATTTGTATTCCTTTGCAAAGAGAAGGAAGGAATCTGTAATTACTATTTTAGTGTTAAGTCCTTAAGAAAAAATTAGAGTCGAGACTGTTCGGAGCAAGTAATTGAAAACAATGGCTCAAAAGTCGGGCCCTGTATCTTGGTGGGCCCCTCGTGGGCCCCTAGTGCTCCCGGGGTGCGGTGGCTGGATCCTCGGAGCTCTCTGCTCACCTGTGTCTCCTGGAGAAATGCAGTTACCTTCTCTGTTGCAGAACTATCTTCCTGACTCACTGCCACACCTCCCCCAGCAGACCGAGGGCCCTTTGTAATTATGTGTGTAATAAACAAATAATTAAAGAACAATACGTATTCTGTGCTAACTTTGGAACTTTCATGTAGATTTCAAAGAAGACATGAAGATTGCTTCCCCGACTCCCTCTTTAAATAACACCCTCCTTCTGAAGCCTCAACAAATGTATTCGTAATCAGTTTTAGAAACATTTATCTCATGATTCGCTTTAAGTCATCACCCAATAGGCTGTTTGGGTGAAAACATCCTTTGATAATCTTTCTCCTCTTTAAATCTTATTTACTTAATGTAGAAGAATTCCGTATTTTCCTTTTCTTTTTTTTTAAAATAGAATTTATACCAATAAGATATTTAGATCAGAACAGATATCTATAGCTATTTTTCTAAATTTATTCAGAAATAAAATGAAATTAAATTTACCATCATGAAAAACAGAATGGTGTCTGATGTATTGAAAAGACTCAAAGAAATATTAATCTAGACTAGAAACCAAATAAAACAAGCTAAAGGTTAAACCCATTGACAGATCATGGTTATGTATTCTGCATACCCCTTATTTTCAGTCCAAGGATACAAAGTTGTCCTTTGTAAAATCACTATAATATTCAGAATCAGCAAGTATAGAGTTATAGTTTTGCAAGATGAAAGAATTCTGAAAATTGGTTCCACAAAGTGAATATATTTGACAATATCGAACTGTAAATATGACTAAGATGATCAATTTTGTTATGTCCATTTTACCACAATTAAAAATAAAAAATAAAAATGAGTCATCTAGGAAAAAAAATGTCTTAAGAGAAGGTGCCTTGAGCTCATGAGCCCAAATCAGAAGCAAAGCTACCATGAAATCAAGATGATATTTTTATGAGAGAAAAAGAACACTGGCTTCAGTGTTTTTGCTACTAGTGGTTAAAAATAAGCAAACAAACAAACAATTAAAAAACAACTGGAAGAAACTAAAATTTCTTGCCAGCTATGGTGTTCTGGTTTACTCTTCATTCATTCATTTATTTAGGGCCGCATGATTTTGGGTTGATGATTGACTATTGTTGATCAGCCTATGTATGGCCCATTTTGATTCATTTATTTATTAATCTGTATTACTCAGTTGTTTTAAATTATGCATTCAAATACCTGAAAAGGCTTCATCCAGAACAGAAACTAAGATCTGGTAAATGGCTGCTTCTTACTACAATTTAAGCCTTCTATTTTTTTTAAGATTTTATTAATTTATTCATGAGGGAGACACACACAGAGAGGCAGAGACACAGGCAGAGGGAGAAGCAGACTCCATGCAGGGAGCCCAACGTGGGACTCGGTCCCGGGACCTGGGGTCACGCCCTGAGCCCAAGGCAGATGCTCAACCACTGAGCCACCTAAGTCTTTTTTTCCAGTCTGGGGCACCCATGGTTTTGAATCCTGTATTCATCAGTCTTGTTCGGCTTTTTGCTCCTTTATTCCATCTGCACATATACCTTTAAAGTGCCTCTTTTATTTTAGCTGTTTTTAACATTATTCTGAAGGGATCATTCTGTTTGTAGTTTTGGAAACTATACTTTTTACCTAATAACTAACTGCTAAGATCCAGCTATACAATTTTTTATTGCTGTGGTCCCTTCATATTTTATGGCTGGCTAATTTTCAAAATTGTGTGAAAATATAATTGCCATGATTTAAACCCTGTTTTAATAAGTAGCATCTTTAGTCCTTTACTGTGAACCACATCACCTGAGCCTGCTCTGGCTGTGCCACCCTGCCTAGGCACATCTTTGGATTATAATTTGCAGCCTATTAAAGTGTGCTCTAAATGAACAACATTGCTTCATTTAAAAACCTCAGTAATTTTATCAAATTTGTCTAGTAAGGGAATGTGAGTGGTATTCTCTATTCTTCTTTACCCAGAAACATGAAACTCTAAAATTTTATAACTTCTAAGTCATTTGGGACTTCCAGGTTTAACAAGTCTCTTCCAGTGCATTCCCTCAGGATATTTCTCTTTTTCCTCACCTATTAAGGCATTTTTCTGCTAACATTGGTGAGAAACATCAAAGTTTGTCAGTAACTCTTGGAACATATATTATGAGCAACTCCAAGTTTGCTCTTCCTGTTTCTTCTTGCCTGTAGCTTAGTAGAGAGCATTTCTCCCTTTAAGCTAATGGAGTAAAGTAGCTGTTTGAACCTTATTTTGCAAAACCTTCTTGACAGAAGTGCTAAACTTTGTTAAAAACAAAAGAAAACCTGTGTGATAAATTCCAGACAGTTAAAGCATGAGTAAAAGCTACCACCCGAGGGATTTGCTGCCTTTATCCTTAATCATTTGCCCAAATAATAATTATTATGTGGTGATTGAGACCCCTGTACTTCAGACAGACTTTGCATCATATTTTGGCTTTGCTGGTGACTGTGTTCGGGGCCCTTGACATTTTACTTAATGGCCGTATGAATGAGTTTTCTGATGTGAGAATGGAGAGAGTTAGTATAGCCATCTCACTGGGTCATTGTGAGATTCAAATAAGATAATACATAAAAAATGTTTAAGCGACAGATGCATCTGAGCTCCATACATGTTAAATTTGCCAGCAAATCAACACTGATCTTTGACTCGGAGTGTTAACTTATGCTTGTAACAAAGTGCTTTGTCACACACTTCCCTGCACACGTTTATATATGCTCCAGCACTCTGAGTAAGCACAGAAAAACAGCGTAAATAGAATCTCTTACTTAAGCAAATGCTCTTCTGACATTCTGTTGACATCACAATAAGAATTTGTGGCCTTCTCAATATAATTTATCTCTTATTCAATACATTTAAAAAGAAACTAGATCAAAATATACAAATGGATGGTTCTATAGCTTTTTCTTAGAAACCTTTTTAGGGTGACTTTGGAAAATATTTAAATCTCAAAATTCTTACAACATGCTTTGAGCTTGATTTGTTATCCACTCTTCAATTTCATGCACTCATTTTCCTAATTAGAATGGCAGAGTGTTTTAGATATTCAGATTCTGACACACTTTGAAATGTTTTACAGATTTATTGGCCCGCTGCAAAGGAACGAGTGGAATTATGCAAATTAGCTGGGAAAGATGCCAATGTAAGTACGAGACTTTAAAAATATCTTTGTTAAACTGGTACTGATATGATAGTCAATATTGGTTTTTATTGAATTAACAGCATTGGTGTATTATTTTTAAGGCTGCATTAACATTCTGTGTCAAGATCAAGAAGATATAAAATATTTCTATCTTGCCAAAAGGAATGCCATTATTCTCAGAAATTTAGAAATACTAGACTTTCTAAACTGTTAATTCTGGATATTCTTATTTTCTTCAAACAAATGTCAGAAAAACACTTGAAATATCAAAAAATAAGTCATCAGAAAAATACCTATAGTATTGCATACTTTTCACTTATATGCCCGTATTTTGCAAATGCACACAAAATCATGAGTACTTCAGCATCACAAACATACAATTGGGGTTTAAGTTAATTTGGATTAAAAATTTTTTTTTAATTTGGATTAAAATTAAACTTACAGCATTTAGAAGAAAAATTTCAAGTGTTGCATTATAGAGACAGTAAGAACGATGGGGTGAAGATGAATGACACTACATTCTGGAATAAGAACTAGAAATAATTTACTCTAAAATTCACTTAAGCGTAATTATATGAAATAATTTATAAAGGTTAAATAATGGGGCTCAAATATAAACTGCTGGTTTAAGCTGCCGTAAGGGCCAGAGAAAACCCTTAGCAACAAGCGACCCACTTAGTTGCCCTGGAGGCTCCGTCTGAATTGCTCTCGCGTGGTCCCCCTTGTCCTGGCTCCCCGCCCCCCAGCCCGCCTGCTGCCTGCTTTATCCCCCGCAGGGATGGAAGAGCGCTGCGGCCCTCTCTGCCTCTCCTCCCCCTCCCGGGGCTCTGACTCAGGCCAGATGCGCTGCGTCCTGCCCTGACTTCTTGCACTGTGGTGATAGGGAAAATTGCTTTTTTCTTTTTTCTTTTTTTTTTTTTTTTGGCAAAATAAATCACTTCCTGAATGTATCTGAAGATGAAAAGAGGTTCTAAACTTTCCAAAACCATGGATATCTTGAGGCTTTTTTTTCTGCAACATTCTGTAATGTCGCCGTAAACACTGTAACCCAGGGGGGGTCAAGCCAGCAATGCCTTCATATTTAATAACAACAAATAAGTGTGTGTTATGGGAAAGTGTAATTAGATGCAAAAATTCTCACTTTATCAATGTGATAAAAATAAAGCAACGTGACACATGATGCCTGACATATTTGAGAGGAAGTTTAGAAAACTAAGAATTGGAAACAGCTAGTTTGTTCACCCATTTGTTCATGTATTTATTTCACAAATATTTATTAAGAGCCTCAATGTGTACATACGCAGGTGTCTGAAAGGATCTGCTGTCATAGAGCTTTTAATACATAGTGACGACACTATAAAACAAAGTGATCAAAGCAAAAGGAAAGAAGGAAACTTGATTATGCCCGATTTTGCATTCATTCAATGTTAAATGTTATCAGGTACATTTATGTTAACAGAAATATAGTGGGGGTATTAGCATCAAAGGCAGCAGGAGACCGTTTTTACAGTCATTCTACCTGAAATGAAGAGGATCAAATTATTCTAAAAGATATCCTTCTTCCTCCGTGTCCCTCATCTCTTCACCTGTTCAGGACCCAAGGGAGCAGGTGCTCAGGTCTGCACATCCTCCATGTTTGCTTGTAGTTGTGGGGGCAGGCAGATTGCGCTGGTTCTGGGAGCTTTCAAAATTATTTTAATAACAGTACAAACATGCCATAAACAGCATGAACACTTTAATATTTTGTGTTTTGCCAGTATTAACTGTTTCAAAAGGAGGCAAGTAGGAAAAGGTGGCTTAAATTTCCTCCACTAAACTAATGTCAGTGTTCCCATGGAGAAGATGAGGGGTAAACACCCAAGGTCAAACAATCAGTGAAGGTTTTAATCGTGACAGTGTTCTCCTTTCCGTATGTTCACTAATTCTGGTTATATAGTAACTCATTGGCCCTATTATTAAGTTAAAGCAAGAGGTGGTAAACTTTTCTAGAGGTGGTATTCTAGAGCATGCAGGAAGGACCCAGTGCTCGGATCGTACTCTTGCCATTCATTTGTGTTTGGGAGCTACTAGTCACCTCGAACCTTTAAGCACACCTACTGCCAGCCCAGGATTAGAGATAGGGGGAGTTTTTCTCTTCTTACTGCAGTCTGTAAAGTTTGATGTTGAATCATGTAGGGATAATACAATTCTTTGTCTCCTTTTTAATCTGTCATTTAAAGATATTATATTTTGGAATTATTAAGAATGGGTAACACTTTTATAGCACTCACTGAGTTCCAGGAACTGCTTCCAATACTTTATAATCTCATTTAATCCTTGTAACAATATTATATGCTAGATTTTATGATTGTGCCTCATTTTGTAGATGAGAAGACTGAGGCCAGAAAAATTAAATGGCTTGTCCAATATCATCACATATCTAGTAAACAGTGAAGACAGGAATTGAGTCCAGAAGTCTTGCTCCATAATCAGTGCTCTCACACAACACTGTGATCTATACATAAAGATCTGAACTCTACATATAAGGACTGAAAACCTTATCCCTCAAAGTGTACCCCTCAAATCACTTCTCTCTAGAATATCCACATAACAGAGATCCTCAGTTTACAGCACTGCATAGATTTTAGCCAACAGAAAACTGAGACAAATGTGTGGTTTTATTGGCCTCTTTTATTACCTTTGGCATTACCCTCATTCCTCCCTTCTCTCTAGTAATTTTTACCTACTTCCCAAGAGTGTTTTTAGGATTAACAAGTGTTTGGAAAGACTGTCCCTTTACACAGAGGTACTATATAACTGAAAAATAGTGAATTATTTACCATAATGAAAGTTAGCTAATTGGAGTGGGGAGGGAGTGGAAGACGAGGAAACAAAAGAGAACTATTCCCCTTCCTTGACCACAGTTTCCAGTTGAGTCCAAAGAAAGGAAATAGTGCCAGGAAGCTATTTCATAGTATTTTGTTTCTGCTAAGAATATTATTCAAAAGAAAGTCACTAAAGAAATGTCTGTATCCTGACTATAAAGAGTGGAGTCAACAGCTCAGTCCAGGCAAAAGAGCGGACAGGATGTGGGCAGCTTGGGTTGTGTTTGTCATCTTAACCCCGGAGGCACACAACCTTGTCAATGGAGACATGACGTAGAGTCAAAGCATCTTCCATCGCCCAAGTTCTATGATTACATTCTTTCTTTCTTCTTTTTTAAAGAATGTCTAAAAGTGAAACAAAGTGCTCATTGTAGAAAGTTTTCAAATTGCATGGAAGTCATCTGTAAATATCTCCTCCCCCATGAACATTACCCAGAGATAGCTGGTGTCATTTTGATGTTTATTCTTCTATCTTATCTATTTACTATTTTTCAGAATGAAATCATTGTATACATAGTCGCTTAAAACATTTTTTTTAAAACATTTTTTTTCATTTTGCAAACTGCCATGAGCATTTTCCCATGTCATTAAATTCCTTTTTATAACACTACTTTTAATAGCTACACTGCATTCCTTTATATATTATTTCATCAATCCTCTATTGTTAGAAGTTTGGTATATATCCAGTTTTTAGCTATTAGAAGTGATGCTTCACATGAAAAATCTTATATGTAAATACTGTGAACATCTTTGATTGTTGAGTAGAATTAGTGGTCAAAGGATATAATCTTTTTAGGCTATAAATTTTTTTTATTCACATTGCAAAATTAACTCTTCCAAAAGTTTATGCCTTTTGTGCTTTAACCAGCAGTGCGTATTCACGAGAGGCTATATAGGCTGCTATACTCTTGCTGATAATAGTGGGTACAACATATGGTTAATAGTTAATGCTAATATGTAAATGAAAAATAATTGTATTTAATCTTTGCCAAAAAATTATTTCTGTTATTTTTGCCTGAAATTCTTTCATTTCTATAAATGCTAAATTTTTAAAAGTATTTTCATAAGATTTTATTTATTTATTCATGAGAGACACAGAGAGAGGCAGAGACACGGGCAGAGGGAGAAGCAGGCTCCCCACAGGGAGCCCAATGTGGGACTCGATCCCGGGACCCCAGGATCATGCCCTGAGCCAAAGGCAGACGCTCCACCCCTGAGCCACCCAGGAGCCCCAATACTAAATATTTTATATAGTTGTAAGATTACAGCTTATTTTTTGGAATGTCATATTCCTATCATTTGTTCATTTTTAAATTTTAGTGTTTGCCTTTTCTTTATTGGTTATTTATAGATTATCAAGATATGTATGTTATTATATAATATTATTATACATATTTTCAAGAAATATCTGTATAAAATCTATTACTTTGCGATCAACTTATATAAAAAATATTTTCCCGGGATCCCTGGGTGGCGCAGCGGTTTGGCGCCTGCCTTTGGCCCAGGGCGCGATCCTGGAGACCCGGGATCGAATCCCACATCAGGCTCCCGGTGCATGGAGCCTGCTTCTCCCTCTGCCTGTGTCTCTGCCTCTCTCTCTGTCTCTCTGTGACTATCATAAATAAATAAAAAATTAAAAAAAAAATATTTTCCCAGTTATTCTATTGATATATACGCTTTTAAATATTTAAATATTATATTTTAATATATAATATTAATATATTAAATATAGTAATTAATACTATAATATAATAATAGTATTATATTAAATAGGCATACCTCTTTTTTTTCTTAAAATATTTTCCTCTGTCTTGCCACTACAACTAGTTTTTGTTCTGTAGAAATTTCTACTTTATATCTTACATTTTTAAGAGAGAGATGTGGGGATCCCTGGGTGGCGCAGCGGTTTGGCGCCTGCCTTTGGCCCAGGGCGCGATCCTGGAGACCCGGGATCGAATCCCACGTCGGGCTCCCAGTGCATGGAGCCTGCTTCTCCCTCTGCCTATGTCTCTGCCTCTCTCTCTCTCTCACTGTGTGCCTATCATAAATAAAATGAAATAAAATAAAAAATTAAAAAAAAATTAAGAGAGAGATGTGATATGCGGATTTTCATGTGTTTATTTTGAAGTGTGGACAACTTTTTATATTTTCAGGGAGTGTAAGACCTAAGCAGACACTTGTGTAGACTGGATTTTTTTAAGATTTATTTTTATCTTAGAGAGAGAGAGAGGCCTGTGGGCAGGGGAGGGGCTGAGGGAGAGGGAGAGAGAATATTCCAGCAGGCTCCCCGCTGAGCACTGAGCCCGCGAAGCTGGGTTTGGTCCCAGGACCCTGAGCTCATGCCCTGAGCCAGAATCAAGAGTGGGCCTCTTACCTGAGCCACCTGGACACCCCTGTGGACTGGATTCCATTCTGAGGTCTGTTAGACAAACCCAACGTGTAGCACGGTGGCAAGTCTGTGGTGATGACTAAAAGTGTTTGATGATCACTATATTCTGCAAAATATACCAAAACTAAAAATAAACTAGATACCTAAATCATGAGTGTCTCCTCAGATATAACCTGAATAAATTGAAATCAGTAATTATAAGTTAGTTATGAGAAATACATATAAAACTGTATTAGCTTTAATTGCACTACATATAAGTCTAGAGAATTAAAGTTACCATATTTCTGTTTTGGTTTTCTTTTTTCACATATCTAGGAAGAAACTAAAATTCCAAAGGTTAATAAATAATGCCAATATATATTAGCGTTTTCTTCCAAGTATTAATTCAGTCTTATATTTGTCTTATTTATTTAATTATGTAAGTGTATAAATGTATATGTGAGGCAAAATATTGAAATCTTACTTGAGAGAATTAAAAAGTCGATACAAATTTTAAATTTCCTTCTTAAATAAATAAAAAAGATTTTTTTTAAAAAAGGCGGTGCCCAGGTGGCACGGTTGGTTAAGCGTCTGCCTTCTGCTCAGGTCATGATCCCGGGGTCCTGGGATCGAGCCCCAGGACAGGCTCCCTGCTTCTCCCCTCCCTCTGCTGCTCCCACTGCTCGTCAAATAAAATCTTAAAAAAATTTTTTTTCTCTTTCTCCCTTCCTTCGGATGGAAATCTTGGTAGG
This sequence comes from Vulpes vulpes, assembly GCF_048418805.1. Classification (NCBI taxonomy): domain Eukaryota; kingdom Metazoa; phylum Chordata; class Mammalia; order Carnivora; family Canidae; genus Vulpes; species Vulpes vulpes. Next base: position 116,367,657 of record NC_132784.1, read on the forward strand.
TGGGAAAGGTAGTTAGTTGGTGGGAGGAATAAGGAAGGAAGGAGAAATGCAATATTTTTCCAAGGTTGGGCATATCGCTCACTAAAATGTTGGCTCTCGGCAGCCGCGCCAGCACTTCGAGCAGAACTGGAGGTTCTGGGGCCGCGGGGCCCCTGCCGGGTGCTGCCCCCGCCGCCCCCCTGCTCCCCCCGCTGGTGCCCCCCCCCCTGTCCCCCTGCTGCCCCCGCCGCCCCCCTGCTCCCCCCACCGGGTGCCCCCCCCCCGCCGTCCCCCTGCTCTCCCCACCGCCCCCCTGCTCCCCCCGCCGTGTGCTGCCCCCGCCGCGCCTCTGGGGGGAGCAGGAGCTCCCGGTGGAGTCTCCCGCAGGCCCTCGTCAGGAGGACCCCCATGCTTTAGGACCTGGGAGGAAGAGGTGTCATTCCCTTATACACATAGTAATTTCAGAATATTGCAAGATTGCTGCCCTGGTCAGCGGGGCCACAGTCACAACACACGAGAAAGTAGGGGCGTTTGCGACGGGCCACCGCGTCTCACAGCAGCTCAAAGGCCCTGGGTTCCAGCCCATGAAAATCCTCTTCCTCACTCGCAGGTGGCCTCGTCCTGTGTGTGTTCACATGGGAGGGGAGGGGAGGAGAAGGACGGAGGGGGAGGGAGAGCGAGGGAGGGGGAGGGAGAAGGAGGGAAAAGGAGAGAGAGGGAGGCAGAAGGAGGGAGGGAGGGGGAGGGAGGGAGGGGGAGGGAGAAGGAGGGAAAAGGAGAGAGGGAGGCAGAAGGAGGGAGGGAGGGGGAGGGAGGGAGAGGGAGGGAGGGGGAGGGAGAAGGAGGGAAAAGGAGAGAGAGGGAGGCAGAAGGAGGGAGGGAGGGGGAGGGAGGGAGGGGGAGGGAGAAGGAGGGAAAAGGAGAGAGGGAGGCAGAAGGAGGGAGGGAGGGGGAGGGAGGGAGAGGGAGGGAGGGGGAGGGAGAAGGAGGGAAAAGGAGAGAGAGGGAGGCAGAAGGAGGGAGGGAGGGGGAGGGAGGGAGAGGGAGGGAGGGGGAGGGAGAAGGAGGGAAAAGGAGAGAGAGGGAGGCAGAAGGAGGGAGGGAGGGGGAGGGAGGGAGAGGGACGGAGGGAGAGGGAGGTCTGTCTCTCCCCGTATGGGCACTAATCCCACCGGGACAATCCCAGGGTCAGGATTTCTTTCTAAGACTAATTGCCTCGGGGACTAATTACGCCCCCCTCCTATTATCATCCCGCAGGGGGTTTAGGGTTTCAATCAATGAATTTTGGAGGACACGAGTGCTCAGTTCACAACAATTACGCTCTAAATTCTATGACTTTGTGAAAACTGAGCTGTGTCAGGAGCGGTCGTAGGAGGCAGCGGGGCTGGGGCGGACTGCCCGAAGCCTGCCCGCGTCCCGCCCGCGTCCCGCCCGCGCCCCACCCTCCTCCCACCCTCGCCCCGCCCTCGCCCGCCCTCCTCCCGCCCACGTCCCGCCCCCGTCCCTCCCGTGTCCTGCCTTCTCCCCGCCCTCCTCCCACCCTCCTCCCACCCGCGTCCCGTCCTCCTCCCGCCCTCGCCCGCCCTCCTCCCACCCGCGTCCCGCCCCCCCCACCCCGCCCGAGTCCCGCCCACATCCCGCCCTCGCCCCGCCCTCGCCCCACCCTCCTCCCGCCCTCGTCCCGCCCGTGTCCTGCCCACCTCTCACCCTCGTCCCGCCCTCGCCCCACCCTCGCCCCACCCTCCTCCCGCCCTCGCCCCGCCCGTGTCCTGCTGCCGCCGCCTGGCCCGGCCTCACCCTCCTAGAACAGTCTGGGGGGGGAGGAGGAGCAAGAAACGCGGACGTCCCTTCAGTGAGCACGAGTGAGTAAAATAAAGGCTAGAGAATACCAAAACCTCTCTTTCTAGTGACGAAGCTGTCACCGCAGTTTACCTAGTGGGCCATGGACATTTTGAAACTCCCCCCGCTTTCCTCCTGCTGCTGCGCGCTGCTCGTCGGGCCAGCAGGAGCGCGGCCCGCGTGGGCTCCCCTATCCTGCGAGTTGGCCTCCGTGATGTCAGAGAATCGGAAGCGAGGCCCTGCGGAGCCCTTTGTGCAAACAGAACATCATTGTCTCTATCAGACACCTTGACGGAAAGGTGGAAAGCTGACAAAATGCGATTTTGTTAAACAAGACTATTTGCCAGAAAACTGTCCCAGTGAATTTAAAGTCTTCCTTTCCTAAGAGACTCCATAGAGTGAATGCCTGAGAACATACACAAAACATGCGGAAATATTCAGGTAATATTCAGGGATGCCCCTCGTGTGACTCACGCACCTCCGGTGTGCCCCCCCCCCCCCCCCATCCTACAGCCGAAGCCCTATCCTGTCCCCGTTAAAGGTGCCAGGTCTGCCTCCCCGAGAAGGAAGCAGGAAGCACCCTCGAGTTGTGCAGCTCCCCGAGGGACTGATAATCCCGACCTTTCATACAGCCTAGAGGGAAGCGGAGAGCAGAAGATTCCATGAGTTCCTTGTAATATTCTTCTGTGGTAGAATGTACACATTTCAGGGATCGGGATCTGTGAATTCTTGACACACAAAATTGCCAGACTGGCTGGCCAAGGGAGGTCCTAGAGACTAGGAACCCTGGACCACACATATGCAGACGTAGCTTTGCTCTCTAAAATCTGAAGAGCCCCTGGGATATTGATATTTTAGATCAAAATCAGGGCAGAAAATAATTATTAATGTTCTATTATTTAACTTGACCTGTTAGTTAAGTTGTTGGCCTGCCTTCTGATAGCTGTATTTAATTCTAAAAACCACCCTGCCAGTTAGGGCTCTGTTTTTCTGTCTTTGGGGTTCTTTTTTAAATATATTCCTTCTTAAGAACCCTACCAGCAAGGGTGACCCATTAGGTAACATCTGACAGGAGAGGAACCCATGGCCATTCGGGTAGGGAAGAAATAGACTTTTTCTGTGAATCCTAGTAATTTCATAGGTTTATACCTTTCTTGGTGAACATTTCCCCATCTCCTAGAGAGAGTCAATCTAGAATAAAATCTTCCAGTCCAGTGTTTTCTCAGAGGTTGTGGGGTCCAGGAACCATGAACCATGGTTAACATTGTTCCAATAATTATGCAAAGATAAGGAATTACTTATCGGAGGTAAATAAAAAATAGTAACAGGAATGACTACTCTGAAAAATTGAGTCACTACTTATAAGTAACTAGGGGAGAAATAATATAATAATAATAATAATGCAAAGAAATATTTTTAGAACTAAGTATATGCAAAACAAGCAAAAATATAAAAATCCCTTCAAAAATTTGACTTGGTGTTAAAAAATATATGGCAAGAACAAGAGATTCTTCAAACAAACAATAAATCAAATTTAAATTGAATCTTAAAGGCTCTGAAACATTGAAAATAGTTAGGAATAAAGTGGAAGCCGTTCCATCCAAGAAGAATGGACTACGTATATGGTCATACACGAGTGTGTTCTTGTTTTATTCATGTAGCTGAGACAGTTGGTGTTGTGGGCAGTAGGATCTATATGGAACAGACAATGAGGGAACATCAGAACATGACAGGGTTTGTTCTTGGGTAAGTCCTGCAAGAAAGTACGAATATCAGCATCCTCTAGGTCCCGCCGAATACCTGTAGGGATGTGCATTCCAGCACTCTGACTCATTCAACACCCGTAAAACTTCAAAAAGGCTTCAGTCACTCAAGTCACAGTTTCTAGATTGTTGTGCTTCCTTTGCTAAGTCAGATGTTTAAGCATGTCTCATAAATCTTTTTCATTTTTGATGTTATTCTTGATGATTTATTTACTCGGGAAACAGGTGGTATGAATGTTAATCTTTCAAAAACATGAGTTTCGTGCTAATGCTTTTATTTGTTTATGTCCAATAGACAGAATGTGCAAATTTCATCCGTGTACTTCAGCCGTATAACAAAACTCACATTTATGTGTGTGGAACTGGAGCATTTCATCCAATATGTGGTTATATTGATCTTGGAGTCTACAAGGAGGTAATATAATGAAATAGCATGAAAACAATTGGTCCTAATACCTTGTCACTTAATGTCTTTGACATAACACAGGAAGATATGAATATAAAGTTTGAATCACATAGTTTGTGAAGTGTGTAAGATTCATGTTCCCAACCACCTTATAGATTGCCATTTTGATTATGCACTTTACCCAATAAAAAGTTTTTTTTTATCAGAAGTTTTTTTATGAGATGATCAAAATTAAAAGTGTAGTTTTTATGGGTTCTGGGTATGTCTTCATTTTCTTTTGAGTCACCCTTGTAATTAGAGCTATATAGTAAGTTGCTCCTAGTAAAAATCCACATCTCATAAGACCTTGCAATGGAAGTGGAATTGTATCTTATAATTTCGATTGTCCTGTCTTGGAAATTTGACCTATTATATGTGGTTATAGCGGTGAACACTTAGAGAATTTTAATTATTTTCTTAAAATTATACAGATAGCCATAATATCTAGCCATTTCTGCTGGGCCAAATTGCCATAATAAATAAATTATGCAAATAAATATGTGCTAAATTAAGAGTGCTATATTCTAGCTATCAATGAGCATTTTAATAATGAGAAACATGCAGATTTCAGTAATTTTTTAAAATAGATTTCAGTAATTTAATTAATAACTAATACATTAAAGTGCCTTTTTTTTTTTTTTTGAAGATTGTATTTATTTATTCATGAGAGAGAGAGAAGCAGAGACACAGGCAGAGGGAGAAGCAGGCTCCATGCAGGGAGCCTGATGTGGGACTTGATCCTAGGACCATGAGGTCACGCCCCGGGCCAAAGGCGGCACTCAACCGCTGAGCCACCCTGGCGTCCCTAAGTGCCTTCTTTGTATCTCTGCCAAGCACTTTACATGGATTGTCTCTTTGAAATTTCACCACTCTTAAGTGAACTTATTACCTTTATAACTCCCAACTTACAAGTTAGTAAAACTTGAGTCTCGGTGGAATTAAATAACATGCCTAAAATCTTACCCAGCTAATAAGTGGTCTGGCAAAGAATTGAACCAAAGCAGTCTGTCTCTAGAGCAAGCAGGCCCAAGTGAGCTTTAGCTGCACACTGTAAATTGTTTCTTTGTATGGGTTTGATGGGTTGTGCTGTCATCCTCATGTTTATGTATATACTACTTGTGAATAACCACACATATTTGCAGGATAATTGGCTGTGTGTTTGAAAGTAAAGTCTGGGCTTATGGAACAGGTTTCTTTACATTGATTTAACTGATTCATGCAGAGATCAAACCCACAGCTGTGGCTGGATTAATTTTACTCTCTAACCAACTTGTCTAACCAGCCCATTCTCAACTGTTTGAAAATAAAGCAACCCTCCTAGGTCAATCTCTGAACCACTAGGAGACTTGGCAACTTGGATCCATCATTCTTAGTTGCCGGTGTAATGTCCTCTTGCCTACCTTTGATGCAGGGTAATGTATAGCAGTAGCTCCTGGCATAGGGTGTAATTATAGGAGATCGCCTCACAGCTTAGATGTGTTTTGAGTCCCGAGGCTAGAAGCCAAAGTCACAACTTGCTGAGCAACGCAGATAGTGTTCCTTAACTCCTAAAAGTCACAAGTGCTGAAAGGGAATTTCGATGGAGCTAATTACTTCCTTGGAACTGTCAAGAAGCCCTGGGGCAGTCAGATTTACAAGTTCTGTGAATAGGAGGATCTGGGTTAGCTGGGATGTGAGCCTTGTCATCTCCTTGGTCACGGGTACAGGTGATTGTATGGTGAGGCTGCTTGAAGATGGTTAATTTTTTAAAGGAATTGTTAGTCCCAATAATTCATTATTCTTTCTATAGGGAATTTGGAAGTGTCTCCCATTTTCAAATAGATAAGGTTGCTCCTGCAGTGGCGGGAGGGACCGGCCTTGTAAGAGGGACTGTGATCTCCTCACCGTGGGAGGTCCCTTCCCCAGGCCACTGGGCAGATGAGGGCGGGGGCGAAAGCTCCAGCGATCCCAGGCTTCCGTCCTTGGCGGGGCGGCGGAGAGCCGTGTTCCTGACGTGAGAGTAGTAACGAGTTGGCGAGGGAGATGGTGAGCTTTGTCCATCCTGCGTTTGCACAGTGTGCGGTGGGTCGAGGCCAGCTGCTGGTTGTGCAGCACAATGAGGATGGTGACGATGGGAACTGTCTCCGGAGCCGCGGGCGCAGCGGGGAGAAGCGGCTGGCAGGGCCCCGGGTGCTGGGCGGGAGGCCGCACCTGGCCGTGGCACCTGGACATCCGCAACGCTGCGGCGCGTGCACCTGCGTGGGCGTCTGCGGGTAAATACACACCTGTGCGGTGCGGCGCGGCGGGGCCTGAGAGCCCTCCAGGTGCCCCGGGAGCCTCCCTCCGCTGCCGCGGACCGCACCCTTAAATAGGGGGGCTATGTTTTGTAAGATTTCTGTATTCCCGAGAGACACAGAGAGGAGCCGAGATCAGGCCGAGGGGGCAGCAGGCGCCCCGCGGGGCCCGAGGCGGGACTCGATCCCGTGACCCGGGGTCACGGCCTGGGCCGCAGGCAGGCGCTCAGCGGCCAAGCCCGGCCCCTGGAGGCAGGGGTGGTGTTACCAGTAACTCTGCCTCGGAGCCCTGAGCATTAAATGTTTCCTATCCTGTCTCTTTACTTACAATATATTTGTGTGCAGATTAAATAGGTACGTTTTGTTTAATTAATGAGGCTGAAGGAATTTTCTTCTAAAACTGAAGCTGTCTCAGAAGTTAGTGTCCTGCAATTCAGTTCATTTATCTCCCAGAGTCCATTCAGTCAACTATTATTTTTTTACATACTTTCCCTCTTGGTGTCCTTGACTCTGGTTTAAGGAAACTGGCTCTCCTGATAATTCCTTTCTCCAGGAGGTTATAAGGGAGACCTTGTCCTAAGCCTTCAAGATATCAGTGTTAGGGGCTTATCTAGAGAATGTAATGAAATGTTGCATCTTAAAAACAAAAGTCTGTACGATTATGAAGGCTTATCTGGTACTTTTCATCAACTGTGACAATCTCCTTTTTTCTTGGACTTGCCTTTTTAGCTTTTTACTATAATCGTCTGTACACTGGGATTCAGTTTACTTTTTCCCATTACAATGTCCCATTATAGGCTTTAGAGTCAACAGTTCTGTTTGACCCATGGAAAATAATGTGCCCTTAATGATGTTTAAGCACACGTGAGAGCCACTGCCTACAGGTGTTTTTTTCCTGACGTATCTCCAGCCCCATTCACAGTTGGGAAGCATGCCCTAAATGGGTTCTCACTGAACCTTTCTTGTGCCAAAGCTTCACTATCACAGCTTGTCATTAGCTGGCCTGTTCTAACGAAACATAGTTGGATTTGATCATGTTACGTGATCACGGTGAGTCTATAAATTGATTTCAACACATTTTTAAATCCCTGAGTTTGAAATTCTGAGATGAGATTGGTTCACAGCAGGAACTTGGGGGACAGCCTGGAGATTTCAATTTTAGCATATGTGCTGCCGAAGCCAGCACGACAGCCTGGAGAGTTCAAGCTAACTGCTTTGCCTCTTACTAACCCCTTCTGTCCTCAATATTCCACCTGCAAAGCTGGAATTCTTTTTTAATTTTTATTTACTTATTCATGAGAGACACAGAGAGGCAGAGACACAGGCGGAGAGAGAAGCAGGCCCCATGCAGGGAGTCCGACGTGGGACTCGATCCAGGGTCCCCAGGATCACACCCTGGGCTGAAGGCAGCGCTAAACCGCTGAGCCGCTGAGCCAACCCACCTGGGCTGCCCAAAGCTGGAATTCTTAAAGTAGCTACATCTTTAGGCTTGTGGGGAGGATTCACTGAGACAGTGGAGGCAAATTTCCTGGCCCACAGTTAGTGTCTATTAGCAGCAGGCACTATCCAGGTTAGCATTAAAGTGCATTCACATCAAACTATGAAAGAACCATTACCAATCATGCTATTTAAATTGCTACCACTGTTTTTTAGAAAGATTTTATTTGTTTAAGAGAGAGATAGAACGGAAGCAGGGAGGAGGGGTAGAGGGAAAAGCAGACTCCCCACTGGGCAAGGAGTCCGATGCAGGACTAGATCCCAGGACCCTGTGATCATGACCTGAACTGAAGACAGACGCTTAACCATCTGAGCCATCCAGGTGCCCCAGGGTGGTCATTACTGTTGGTTCTGTTCAGAAGAAACAAATCTGAAATTACAACATAAAGCAACAATCTCATTTCCTCTGTCCCTTTTGCTTCATTGCTTACTTTCTAGATAAGTAGCACCGAATGTTCCTTTCTTATTACGCATGTGTTCTGATATAACTTGGTAGATACACCATCTAGAGAAAATGTCTGAAATGTTGGATTTCTCTTAGTGCACATGCAGGGTGAGTCATCAGCCTTTCTGCTGGATGGTAGTGTTGTCATTGTTATGAAACACTCAGACTCATGGGGCCATATTCATTATACATTCATATTTTTCTTGGAAAGTTCAACTTAAGATGTTATTTTTTCCTGAATATTAAAAGTCTGCCAATGTCATTCTGTCTGTGGCCACTATTATAAAAATAGATATTCCAGCCAAAATAACTATGTGGTTTTAATGTGTACAGTGTTTTCATAATAGTGAAAATACTACAACAGGGTTGTTGGGGTTTTTTTCCCCCCCTCATGTATCAACAGCTCCGTAAATGAGCTGCATGTCTTAGGATGCTTTTATGGTCTCTAAAATCACAAAATGTCACAAGACATATTTTGGTGTACTTGCAGATATGTGAGTAAATAAGCCACAATAGTAATGAAGTATAATTATTATAGTAAACTCATTTCTCTCTCCCTCTCTCTCTCTCTCTCTCTCTTTTAGTAATCTTTATACCCGATGTGGGATTTAACTCACAAATCTGAGATCAACGGTCACATGTTCAAACAACTGAGCTAGCCAGGCACTCCATAAATTCATTTCTTAGATGAGAAAATTATCTTATTAGGCTCAATTAATTTGTTACTAGGCTAAAGAAATATGTGTGCTTGATGATTTTTATAATGGGAGTGGTCCAGATTTAGTGAATTGAAGACTATATCACTACTTCTGATTGAAAAATTCATTCAATTTTATCATTATGACTTTGGGCAAGCATAGACCAAAGCATGGGAATTGAGCCTTGCCAGAAATAATATTTGCTAAAGAGTTAAGGAGCATAGCATGATGCATATGCTATATGCTCAATCGGTTTTTGTTGAATTAATGAATTAGAATTTAGTTCTTATCTCCTATCTTCTTGCTGATTCTGCTATTTTAAAAAATCTCACTTGTGTTAATATTTCTCATAATAGGAAGTAATATTCAAACTGGACACACATAATTTGGAGTCTGGCAGACTGAAATGTCCTTTTGATCCTCAGCAGCCTTTTGCTTCGATAATGACAGGTAAGATCAACAGCAGGCAGTTCTTGCTTTTAGGTGATTTTCTGAAAAGGTATGTGTAGATTAAACCACATTTTCTTATTGAGTTAAAGATTATGTTGGATATTCTTTCACTGGCTATTTGATTATAGTATTTCAATGCCAAATATCTATATTTAGCATCCTATCCTCAGGGGAGACCTGAGCAATCCTTCATTTCTACACATTTTTTAAAATGTATATTTACTTATTTGAGAAAAAGAGAGAGGGAGAGAGAACACAAGGAGGAGGAAGGGCAGAGGGAGAGAGATAAGCTGACTCCTTGCTGAGCAGGGAACCCAATGTGGGGCTCCATCCCAGGACCTCAAGATCATGTCCTGAGCCCAATGAAGCCACTTAACCCACTGAGTCACCCACGTGCTCCTCCACACAGTTTTTAAATGAGCTTCTGCTTGAATTCTTTTTAATGCAAATGACACATACATACTTGTTCTATAATTTTATATTTAGATGTCTCAGATTTTCTTATACCAAGCTATGTTCCTATTTGGCTCACTATAGAAGTTAAATTTAGCAATTCCTTAAACATAGTAAGTTACAGGCAGGCACTTGATGGGATGAGCACTGGGTGTTATACTATTTGTTGGCAAGTTGAATTTAAATAAAATATTTTTAAAGAAATATAGTTATAAAATATGCTGAATATTTGAGTGGAAGGATTAATAATAAGATGTAGTAGATACATTAATAAAACAAATGATAGAATACAGATAATAGAATGTTGTAACACCCTTTCCCTCAATTTCACATTAACCTGATTGTATTAATGGAAATGTGAAATTTTTGCTGGCACATTCAGTCTCCTCTTGCTTTGTCTACATCTTAAATTCGCTTGTGAGGTGACTATCCTGTTTAAAGAAGGCAGTGCTGTGTGGTCTGCAGTCTGTTCTGAGGAATGTCGGCATGACCTCTGAATTTTAACCATAATGAGGACACCTTTTGTCTTGGTTTGGTTCATGCCTTTACTCTCTTTTTATTTAACTTGTCTATCAATGTTTGAATAGACGATAAGGGTGAAGCACCATGACATTTTAATTTTTACTTAGTGAGAACTAGTGATCTTCCTTTGAAGTGAAAGCGTGTGTGTTTTTGTGTGTTTTGAAAATTGTATGACTGATGTTCAGTCATTATCCTCAGAGAGTGGGATAGATGATTTGGGATCCTGATCTGTCAAGTGGGGTTGACATACCCGTAATAAAAACAATGGATTGTAGGCATCGGTGACCCCTCTTACAAATCCCTAAGTGATTTAAATACAAAAAAGACAGTTTTAAAGTCTGGATATACAGATGCAATTTTTAGGTTGAAACACACCATTTTTTTTGACAATATGTTCAAATATCCACAGTTTTTATGTTTCAGATGAATGGTTTGTTTCCTTTACTCTTACCAAGTAGTTGGTATTTTTGATAACAACTTGATATTGTTATTTTTTTCTTCCATTTTTAAAAATTTGCCCCACACATGAAATACCGTCCTTTACCGTGTATTTTAGGGAATTGCTTTAAGAGATGGAAGTGGTATCCTATCTACATTTACTTTACCTAACTGGATTTCTCTCTCCTGGGTTTTGTTTTGTTTCCTTTGGAAATTGACTCTTGTCATTATTTATATTGCTTGATTCAAATAGTTCAGTAAAAGGTTATTTAGGTGGACATAATCAAAGGATTTAGGAAGTATCTCAATCACTTAGAGAAATTCAGAATTTTAAAGATAATGTTTCTGAGGAAAATTGGATTTTAGTGATAAAACAGTGTCTCGTTCTTATACTTAGCCATTTAAAAATCTAAATGCTTTGTAGAGATTAGCCCCTTTTTTAAAATTTTGATCTACTAGGTGTACTCAGCATTGTTGACTATAAAGATTTCTTAAAATGGAAGCTTAGCTTTCAAAGGGAAAATATATTCTTCTGTAGGGACAGCATTCTTGTCTCTCCCCCTCTTAAGTGCCGACTAGCAATAGGGAACACAGACGCCTTCCTCCTTCACTCCCCCAATCCTTTTTTCTTCTTCTTCCCCATCTCTTCCTTCCTTCTTCCTCCCCTGTTCTTTCTCCTCTGCTCCCCCACCAACACACACACACACACACACACACACACACAAACTTCTCTCTTTCTGGTAAAACATGGATATGCATTTTACATAAATAACAGGACAAGGAAGTTCGGTATGCAGTAATAGCCACATCTTTCCCTTTTCAGGAATTCCTGTTTATCAGAACCATTAGAGATGTGATTAGCTACAAGGAATGCAACATGTTATAATTACCAAGAATGACTTCAGTGCTGAAAGCTCCCTTTCAGCAGAGGTTAGGCAGAGAAAAGTTGTGGTCATTGAGGTTGTGTCGGTTAAGTAAATACTCATTACACAATCCATTCCTCATTACAGCATTTATTTTTTAGTATTTTTTGTGCTGCTACAGAGACTAACTCCCAATTGTGATGTATCCTTGAATTATTTATGGGGAGAGGGAAAAGGAGGAAGAGCTTATTCATAAGAGAAGCTGATGCACGTGCAGTTATTAATTCAGAAGATTGGCCATTTTTATCTTCAGCTATGTAGCATCAGCGCACCAAAGCTCATTGAGTTATCTTGTCTTCGACTCTACAAATTTTTCAAACTTTGAATGTAAAACTTAGGAAACATTATCTTCTCGTGTTAAGCAATAAATATCTTTGGTATCATGCAATCAGATTAGTATACTGCAAATAGGATCTGCTGCTGCACTCTTAAAAGTCCTGTGTGTTCTCTCTCCCCCTCAGATGAGTACCTCTACTCTGGAACAGCTTCTGATTTCCTTGGCAAAGACACGGCGTTCACGCGTTCCCTTGGGCCTACTCACGACCATCATTACATCAGAACTGACATTTCAGAGCACTACTGGCTCAATGGTTAGTGATTTTCTCACTTTTCTTTTCTTTTCTATTCTTTTTTTTTTTTTTTTTGCCTTTGCTTTTGGGTAGATAAGAGACTCATTATTACTCACTCAAATGTGTTTTGAAATAAGTGGTTTAGCTTCACATTATAAAATACATTTGATATAACTCCCCGCTAAGTTAGACAAATCTCCAGAACCTGTTGTGTATATAATAATAATAGCTGACATTTATTGAGAGTGTGCTAGTGTCTTGACACTGTTCCATGCTCTGATTGAGTTTTTAAATGTCCACAGTGACATCTGAAATATGCATTATTATTAATGTACCTTTTAAAGATGAGTTGAAAGGTAGAGTGAAGTTGAGTAATTTGGTCAAGTCCTTACAACTTGTCAGTTGGAGAGTCTGGGGTTCAAGTTGGCAGTCTTTCTCCTACAGTCTGTTTTTTTAATGACTAAGCCACATACTGTCTGTGAGCCTAATACAAAGGGGTTAGTTAGATGGTAGTGCTAACTTCTTTTATTTAAAGATAATTTATACTTGGGTTGGCATGTCCCTCTAAAATGTCAAGCATGTTAATATTGACATTAGTTTATCTGATTACTTTTTTGTTTGGAGGTCATGCAGTATTCTGAGTTAAAAAAAAAAAATCCACCAATGAATTAATTGATTAACTAATTTACGTTTGTTTATGCACTCCTGCCGTACAGCAGGTTGGGTTTTATCATGATCGTCTAAACTTTTCTAATTATCATAGGACTTTATTATCCAGCATGGCAGGAATAGGCCTTTGACGCAAACAACCTTTCTCATTCCCACCATAAATACTGGGTTTCAGTGGAGGCGGCCTGGGTAGGCAGTTGCTGGGGGCTATCTCTCTATCTCCCAGTATCATTTAAGCAGTGACAATGTAAACAAAAGGGGAAAACACTTTAAAACATTTCTTTAGTCAGAACCTCCAGATCCATTTGTTTACCCAACAGTGGGATCTCTGTGGACCAAAAGAGCCCTATTAATAGGGAAAACAAATTTGGAAGATCTCTCAATGGGATTTCTCATTAATTTCTCTACATTCAGACAGGGCAAGACTATCTTTCTTGAGCAGTGATGTTTTTGTGGACATACACGGTTTGAGAGTGTGACTCTATGGATTTTACCAAATAGAAAAACTTACCTTAGTTACTTAAAAACTTAGGTAACAAGATATGCTATGACTTTAAAAATAAGTACAGATTGTATTTCTTAATCTTCGAATGGCAAATAACATCATTTTGCCACTCTTTTCAGAGATAATTCTATTTATTTCATAACAGTGATATGTCCATAAAGAAGTGTGGAGCATTGCTAAATTAATAAATGTAGGAAATCTTCATTCAACTATTATTTGACTAATGGGCTTTTCTTAGTGCTGTGTGAAGGGAATTACAAAGTAGGAAAGCTTGAGTTGGTTTAACATTTAATAACAACTTTTGAGGACCCTTGGCATACTGAATGCTGTTCTGTTCCTGGACTTGGACCCTGGGAGGGTTACTGACCTCATAGATGATATAGATGATGACTGCACGAAGCATTAGAAGAGAGAGAGAGAGATGGGGCTGGAAAGTTGTAAATATTATCCTGACATCGCAAGGAAGTTAGCTGCTATGGTTTAGCTTTTTTTTTTTTTTTTTAGATATAATGGACACATAACATTATATTGGTCTCAAGTGTACAATATAATGATTTGGTATTTGTATTGCAAAATGATAATATTGCGAAATGATCTCCACAATAAGTCTATTAACATCTGTCACCATACATAGATGGAAATTTTTTGTGTGTGCCTGAGATCTACTCTTTTAGTGACTTTCAAATATGCAATATGGTATATTAACTACAGTCACCATGCTGTACATTACTTCCCCAAGACTTACTTTATAACTGGAAGTTTGTGCTTTTTCACTCCCTTCATCCATGCCCTGATGTTAATCAGGGAACTGGATCTTTGTTTTTTATAAAGGTAACTGACAGTAGCATGAAGAGAAGACTAAGAATGAGGATAGAAAAAGTAGCCATAGCAAGGATACAGGAAAAAGGTGGGACCAGAAGATCTTGACAGTGGAGACAGATGTGAGAAAATACAGCAATAAATACTTGAAATAGAAGATACTTGTTTGGGAGGAGAAGAATCCAACGATATGAGAATGGAATTCAAGAGAAGATTTTAGATACCGAGAAAACTTTGCAGTTAAAGAAGTCAGTAGAAAGGAAGAAAGCAGACAAGATACACAGAAGAGAAGTCTCAATGGATAGAATGCAGTCGAATGACTAGGAATCAGGGAACTAACATTTATGGCTCATTCATGGAAGAATGTTTAGTGATTGATGCCAGGAGACCATAGACCCTGGTTTGTTCTGGACACTTCCAGGCTGCCTCTAATGTTCTATGACTCTTTAAAGTGTCCGAGTTTAGACAAAAATCGCAGCTCTGTTTCTGTGGAATTTAATTACCAAGGTTTAAGTCCTGAGTATCACTTATTTGTGACCCTGGTCAAACCTTTCTGTGCATCTACATTCTTTGTCAAAAGTTCGTCATAATGATAGTGCTTAGTCACAGGGTGTTCTGAGGATTAACTTAGATCGTATAGGGAAGGTCATATTGGGAAGTCTGATGGAAGACAATTTTAAGAGCAGTTCAGTGTCAATGCTGTCATCACCCTCATTGTCATTATTCTTAAAGGTAAGAAAGGCGGGAGGTGGTCCTAAAACCCTGAAGGCCCTGTGGTTGACTGACATCTATTTAGCATTTGTAACCATTGACCCCTTTTTCTTTCTCTCTCTGTACATTTCATAATTCTGTGAGCTCAGCCACTCTCAGATGTCCAACTGTTTCCTGTGTTCGTATTTTTTGAAACTGTATTTCCAAACCTTTTTCTGCCACTCAGAGCCTTTAAAAATATTTATTTGGTGTCTTACATTTTCATCCCAGATTAAAAAAAAAATCGATTGTTCTGTAATGTGAATACAGGTATCGAAGCCTCCTCCCTGATATTGCCACTAATGTGTTTTGATTTTTTTTTTACATGTTGCTTAAGTTGCAATCCTTTGCTTGAGTTTCTTTAAATATATGCAGATACAGATATAGGTATAGATATGTGAAAGACTAATTGGATCTAAAATCTAAAATCCTGTGAGTCTAACTTAAAATTATCTTAGTTTCCCTCTCTAACCTGGCCTTCAATGCCAGTTTCCTGACTTCCATCTTAATTTTCTGAACGTTATCCATCCAGTTACCTTGAAGTTATCTTTGATTCCTTCCTCTCCACACCCCCTTTATCTTATCTATCACCAGGAGCCTTTACTTCCGTCAAAATATCTATTGGCCTTGTTGTTGCCATGGCCACCACCCTTCCAAGGTCTTCATCACTTGGCATCTGGGTTCTTGCCACTATGTTATTGTTCATTAATTCATTTTCTTACTGCTGATTTCTTCTACTTCAAACTTCTTTTATATAGCAGCCACGCTGGACACTACTTTAGGTACTTTTAAGGTATTGTTCTATTTACTGAGAGAGTTACTATTCCCATGTTACAGTTGGGGATCGATTAGAAACCAGATGTATCGTTCATAGCTAGTAGATGGGAGATTAAAACTCAGGATGTCTTTCTTGCTCTAGACACTTTTTCTTTTTATCATGTAGTTTGTGATCAAATTCTGCTTTTTTGAGTGCAGCCTGCAGGGGGCCCGGGCCTCCCACCTCCACGGGGTTTGCTTCCCTGTTCACGCAGCACGTGGGTGCCGCTCCGGCCGCAGCTTCCTAAAGGTGTCGCCAGGTAGAAGGCACTGACACACGTTCGGGATTGCAGACGATGGAGTCAGCGTCCGTGTCAGATCATGTCTCCTGTGTTGTAACATCGTCCTGTGCTTTATTCCTGGCTAGACAGTTTGAGAGTTGTTTTCCTGTTAAATTTTGTCCTCTATGCTTTCACATCTAGTTTAAAATCCTACTTTTTAGCTGTTTGGGACTAAACTCTTGTAAATTATTACATTCAGATAAAGTGAAATACAAGAATTAAATTACATTTGCAATTGAGTATGTTTAAATAATTAACCCTTTAAGAAATATGATCCTATGTGAATCTTATATAAGTCAAAAGAATCCTTTATGTTTGTGTATTTGTCATATTTTGTTCTCTGCCCTGCAGAGATTAACCAGGAGCTATCCTCTTCACTTGCCTGTCCAAGGATCCTTGTCAGAATTTCTCTAGGACTTTGCCTAATTCAGTTTCAGTAGCCTTAAGAAGTAGGTATCCTGACTCCTTCTTCGAGAGACTAATCCATCTATTAAATACCTCACCAGGAGCATGAAAAATTGCAAAGATGCAATGTTATGGGCAGTTCTAGATGAAGCCTTGATGGTTCCACACTTCTCTTTTTCACTTTCCTTTATCAACTTAATCTTAGAACTATCAAGAAATAGGAATGTAGATACAAATCAGAGTGGTTACTCAAATACAGTTGAGTTGTGAGAATTTTAAGATAAAGTTTAGAAGTATGACCATTTGGAAAATGAAAACAAACAAAGATGCCTCAAATGCATATGTTTTTGTTTTCTTTCCTGGAGTGGAAAAGAACTTTTGTTTTAAATTTTTATTTTTAACATATGGAGGCAGTTTTCATTTGAAATTTTTATTGGAGAGTTCTGTTGTCTCCAAATTCTTCTTCCACCAAAAAGGGTAACTTTTTAAAAAGTGGTAGCAAGAAGATACTAGAAGGATGGGATCTCTGGGTGGCTCAGCGGTTGAGCGTCTGTCTGCCTCTGACTCAGGGCATGATCCTGGAGTTCTGGGATCAATTCCCACATCAGGTTCCCTGCATGGAGCCTGCTTCTCCCTTTGCTTGTGTCTTTGCCTCTTCTCTGTGTTTCTCATGAATAAATGAATCAAATCTTAAAAAAAAAATACTAGAAGGAGTAAAGGAAACTAAGGCAGTCACTACTTGTTAACTCATCTGTGTGCAAAGAGCTTTATAAGGAGAAACGAAAGTGATGCGTACTGCAGGCTCCATGGGTTGATGCTAATGCTAATAGCTCATTTGTGAAAATGCATGATTTCAAACTCCATCACTATTAGAGCATGTCTTTTATATGCCGAAGGGGGAAAATGTGCTCTTATAATAAAGCCCAGGTGTCTATTGGTATCATTTTAAATTATTTAATGTAACAACTGTGCACGTCATACGCTGATGAAATGATAACTATTTTTACTCAAACTTGGCAGCAGCTCAGGAAAGAGTTTCTATATTAAAATACTAGCATCAATATTCTTCTAAGACAGGACCTCAATTGAATCTGTAAGAAAAATATTTTGTATTTTTGAAATGTATGTATTTTTAACTCATGTGTATTCTTATTATTTACATCACACAGTAGAGTATTATTTGATACTAACTCATTTTTCAGGATTATGTTTCTTCATATAATAAACATTTGGCTTAAAAACTCCATCATTCAGTTTTTTACAGTACTCTAAAATGGTTGTCTTATGGTACTTAAAAGAGAACCAACACTTAAAAGAGAATCCGATAAAATCATCGGTCACTGAATAAAGTGATTGTTCATCTGTGAACATCTAGGATCTCTTGATCATCTGTGTGATATATTGGTTGAAAGGTAAAAGAAATATACATTGGGAAATTATCTACTCTGCTTCCCCCACTGATGATAAAGCACCTGGAGTGTTAGACTAGTGTCATAGTCTACCTTTGACCATTTCACATGGTGATACTTGCGCTTGGATAAGGTTTTCAATATCCAAAGTAGGTTTTTCTGTGTATTTCTGCAGTAGAAGAATATGATTTGTCATATATTTTTGGACTATTTGCAGACTGTTTATATTCTAATTTGTTGTAGAATTGATTTTTTTGTTGAACTCTAAGCAAGTGAAGACCTAACAATTGGCTCCTCTAACCACTTCGCCCATCTGAGTATCTGAGGAAAGCTTTATAAGCAACTCTGTCTCACACTGGAATTACTTTTACCTGTAATGATTTTCTGTTTCACATTACTAAATTCTTATTACCTCTCTAGATACTATGTAAATTCTGTACCACAATGTTGTTTTTTTAAATTGTAAATTCAATCACTAAAGTGATAAGATACAAATGTTACAGAGTGACATGCTTCATGTTGAACTTTTATTTGAATTATATTTGAGTGCTATGATAAATTCTACTTGTGTGAATCCCCATTTTAAGTTCAAATATTTACTAAGATAAAACAAGCCAATCATATTTCTATAATTTATGTGTATTTTCAGTTTATCCCTTTTGTGTCCTGCTCCTACACGGGGGGGGGGGGGGGGGGGGGGGGGGCGGGCAAGCAGGAGACAGAGAATCCTTAAGCAGACTCCCTGCTGAGCGTAGAGCCCACTGTGAGGCTTGATACCAGGACCTTGAGATCATGACTTGAGCCAAAACCAAGAGTCACACACTTGACAGACTGAGCCTCCCAGGAGCTGCAAAACTCTACATGGTTTTCTAAAATTTATTTATTTATTTTTATGTAACCTAGGACTATATCAAAGTGAGATTATCAAGAGCATAAGAATCCATTGGAGTTCTAAACTTCAGGGAAAGAACAGGGAAATAATAAAGAACAAAAGAGAGAAAGTTCATGCACATAATTCCCCCTCACTTTCTTAAAGTTTCCCATTTATGTAAAGAAGAGATTGGATAGGAGACCCCAGTTGACCCAGTGTGGCTGACATGATCCACACTGAACTACCCATCACTTGGAATCAAACATTAACTTTTGTTTATTGAAGAGAGCTATTATGAAGTCTTGTTTACTGGGCTGTTGACCTACTGCTCTACATTAGCAGGGGGATGATTTTCAGGATTCCTGGGGTACATGACAAATAAGGCAATGTTGATCTTTTTCACCTACCACTTACTCTCTGTTTTGTTTGTTGTGCTGATGGTTGTGGTTTGAAACTTTTTTGTCTTCTCTTGCTTCCTGCTTCACTTCCTAAAGAGTGCTCTGGGGGGAGGGGGGCTTCCTTCCAGGCACATTATATTTTCTACTTAATTGAGGTCCTTCCTTAATAACCACTCTCTTTGTCTATCTTAATCAAAGGAACTATTTCTGAATTAGTATCACCTCATTACAGATCTGTTACCTGGTTCATTCACAATTCTATAAAACCAAGACTTAAAAATGCCCAATACTTTTTAAACAAAGGATTAGTAACACAAATTGGCTTCTCATTGGTGCAGTGCCAAGGGGCTAGTTGAGTTGCTAATATTTTTTTCACTTGACATGTATTATGGACATATTTCCATGCTAATACATTTAGAACTATGTATTTTATTTTTATCAGCTACCTCTTATTCAAACAAGTG
The DNA here is from genome assembly GCF_048418805.1 of Vulpes vulpes. Lineage (NCBI taxonomy): Eukaryota > Metazoa > Chordata > Mammalia > Carnivora > Canidae > Vulpes > Vulpes vulpes. Next base: position 116,387,338 of record NC_132784.1, read on the forward strand.
TGTGGATGTGCTAAATTTTCTATCATTCTCTTGTTTGTGTTCATAATAATGATTATCATCCTCAAGATTTATTTAATAATAAATAATATTTATTGAACCCTTATTATGTATCAAGCACTATCATATAGCAAGAGTTTTACATATATTCATTCATTTGGTTAATGTATCAGTTATCCTACTAGGTGGATGTGTGGTAGCCTCATATCAGGCATGAAAAAATTGAGGCATAGAGAAGACAAAAAATTCACATAAGGCCACCCTTGTAGTAAAGGCGAGAGATAGGATTTAAACCTGCAAAGAGAACTTCAGAGTCTCTACTGGAGTCAACCAAGCACTATTAATTAGTTATCTTAATTTCTTTTTTTCCCATTAGCAGTTACACAAAATGCAGCTAATAACATCATACTGTATCAAAATTTGGGATATATTTATAGTTTTCCCTAAGCTCTTCACTATATACATTGTGATTTAAGAAACAGTGACTACGGGATGCCTAGGTGGCTCAGCAGTTGAGTGCCTGCCTTCGGCTTAGGGCGTGATCCTGGGGTTCCGGGATCGAGTCCCACGTCCGGCTCCCTGCATGCAGCCTGCTTCTCCCTCTGCCTGTGTCTCTGCCTCTCTCTCTGTGTCTCTCACGAATAAATAAATAAAATCTTAAAAAAAAAAAAAAACAATGACTCCATCAAATAAAAGGAAAATATAAAGTCATAGATTCTGCTGATATGAAAGGAATTTCTAAGTAACTTGGTTGGGTTCTAACAATCGTGAATATCAGCCAATCATGTTGTCACCCGTTCTCTGGAGTTCCTGGAGTTACGAGAGAACTTGTTCCAGACCTCTGTGTGCTAATACATATTTTTACATTGTGTCATGTTTATTTGTTATATGTCTCATTTCCCACATTCCATTCTTTTGTTTTGTTTTGTTTTGTTTTGTTTATTCTGCTGTTGTTTTCCATTCAAAGACACTAGCGCTATCTTGGCTGAACTGTCTCAGTATTTTAATTTGTAGCTTTTTTCTTTCAAACAGGAGCAAAATTCATTGGAACTTTCCCTATACCAGACACTTATAATCCAGATGATGATAAAATATATTTCTTCTTTCGGGAATCATCTCAGGAAGGCACCACTTCTGACAAGACCATCCTTTCTCGAGTTGGAAGAGTTTGTAAGGCAAGATATATTTATGTTACTTAAGGCATGTATGTATATGTATGAACAATTAATTGTGTGATGTTGAAGAAGAAGTTAACGTCCATCATTCATAAGTAGTAGGATGAATTAATACTATCTACATGAATAATTTTTAGGATCCAGAAGTGAAAAGAAAAAAAAAAAGATTCAAAAATTTCCAGTATTATAGGGATTTTTTTTTTTTCCAGTGTGAACTATTACTCAGGTTTGAGTTAGATCTCTGGCAGCTTGCTCCTTATGTAGACAGGTTATCCCTTTGCCAGTTTTCACTATTCCCAGTAAGATCACTGCATTTTCCTGGTCAGTGGAATTTAAAATGCTTTTATGCATTAAATTTGATTTTGAAATTGAAAGTAACATAATCACTGTAGTACTTTGAACACTAACAGAATCAGATCTGATATTTTATGAAAACAAGTCACACATGTAAAATTATGTATCTGTATAGGGATCAAATAAGTTGAAAATATGGTTATAGTAATACTACAGTAAATATTTTCTAGAGCATTTATCTAGGTTAGGTTTTTGAGAATAAATGATATAAGGAGGGGGAAAAAACAAATAAACCAAAATGCAAAACATTTAAAGAACACTGAAGTTCATTTTTTTAAGATTGTCATTTTATGTAAGTTATAGGAAAGCAATTTTATGAAACACTTCCATTTCTTTCCATTCAGGTTCTAATTTGAGTGAGTATAGGCTTTATAGAATAATAATGCTACGGGAATCACACTTTTGATTTCAATATATTATTTTTTTTAGTTGGTTTTATTTTCCTTGAAATAACTTTTCTTAAATAGCCAGACACCTTCCACGTAAACTCTTGTTATTCAGAAGAAGAGCTGTTAAGTTAATAAATACTCTCAATAGGAAGCTTTTTTTTTGGTCTTGTACAAACTTTTCATTTTCTTCCATTTGAGCCTATCACTTTTTTGTCTCAGTCTGTACCCTCAGGCTTTTGAACACTTCCAGGGACAGAAATACAAACCATCACAGCACTTAAAACTGCTAATGAAAACATGGCTTTTGAATGAGGCCAGCTTGTGAGCACACATCATTCTTTACCTAGTTAGTGTCCTAGCCAGTGATGCTGTCTCCCACTGATCCCTTCACCCCCAGGGGACAGAATTCTCTAAAAAGCATCCTCATTCTTTCAGAGTCCAAGAATTCACAGTAATTTCTCTTGAAGCCTCTTGCCTAGAGATGAATGGCTATTGCTTGGAGTAGCTGTAGTGTGTTAGTGTACTGAAGCATGCTTTATAACAACAGCATCCCCACCCTGAAAACCTGGGCCGTGGATTGACATCATTTATATAAATCTGCTACATTATATATGTCATAAAAGATTTACAAGTCACTTTCAGATGAACATACATAACAAGTGAGGTTTTGTGAATGAGTTCAATACTTATTTCTTACTAGGCCTAATGCATTTGATAGAAAATCATTCATTACAAAATGCTATTTTTACCCCATTATTATATATACTGAAAGCTAAGTTAAAGATGGAAAAATATATTAAAGAAAAATTTAGATGCCCTGTTTATAAACTTAAGTACTCAAAATATGATATAAACTCCAATTATCAGCCCTGGGATATCTTAATTATGAACAATCTTCTATAGAATTGAAAAGGCTGAGAGAATTGTAGTACAGGAATCCTCCCACCACAAAAAAATCTCTAAGGCCACACAGCAAGATTTTGTCATGCCATTGTGTTTGGATAAAAAGCTAACAAATTGTGAGATCAAATAAGGACATGTGATGGATGAATTTCCTTAAAAAAAAAAAAAAAGTTAGAAGGGAGGTCCCTCTTACATCTCTTCACCCAGGCACTGTTTCCAGTTAGTACCATCTTCAGAATTTCCTGCTACACATATGACCCATTGATCAAATGTTTGCAATATTTGGTTCTGCATGCAGCTTTCAAAATTTTTAATTGCAGCATGTCTTGCCAGTTTTTAACTTTACTTAATTATTTAGGATTAAAGTGTGGCAAAAACTGAGCATTTGTAAGTGGAGATTGCACTGACAAGATTAAAAATGACTTGAAGTCTTTTAAAAACTATGTCAGAATGGTAACAAGTTTTAACTAAAGAAAACAACTGTTGAGCATCATCATTGTTGCTGTTATATATTATCTTCACATAGAAATGTTCTTCTGACATTATTCAGAACATATTATTTCTCTCTGTTGGTTCATTTTTTCTTTACCCCCATGGGACTATTACAATATTGTTTTTCTGTTTTTAAGAAATAATATATGTACGTCTATGCTATGAAACAAAATTGAGTTCAATAGATAGAAGCAAAGATCCAAGGAGTCAGAGGTCATATTAGAGAGAATTAAGAGTGAACTGTCTACACTTTACTGAGTTTACAAATTTTTTTAGTAATGTGGGAGTCCTTTATACTGTCTGTTCCACCAGGATATTCCTACAGCTCATTTACTTAGAAATATTCTGGTTTTGTTGTTTTTATTTGTTTCCATTTGTAACTGATGACTTTGGGCCCCTAAATTGTTTACTACTTTAGTAGCTGAAGAGGGAGGAAGCTCTTAAATTGTTAACAACTTTCAATTTATTTATTGTTATTTTATTTTATTGACCTGTCAAAGATAATATTATTAGACTGAGTAGTGTATAGTAATTGATAAAGAGAAGGTTTTGGAAATAGGCAAAAATTATACAAAACTTAGCAAAGAATTGTTTATAGAATAAGGGTGAGTCTTTCCAATTCTATAACCCACTCTTTCATTATTATATCATTTCATTATTTTGACAATAACAAAATATGAGTTCTGTACAAAATGCAATACACTAGACACTGGTAGATAAGTAAAACACTGTCCCCGTTCTTTGAAACCTCATAGTACAGTGAAGGAAATGGAAACAGAAACAGATAATCACAGTATAATGTGACAAGGTTGGAGCAGAGAACACTGTGTATTTGGTGAAGCTCAAACATTGAATCCTACAGAGGGAGGAGGACTAAATCAAGGAAAGGAAAGGATAGGGCTTTCCGGCAGCATGTGACAGGGTATATTTGGTTTACAGAAGGATGAAATCTCCTAAGTAGAACTCGAGGGGGGTATATGAGTGGCAATGTCATTGGAGATTGGAGTGGTAAATTGGAAGAAAAGAAGTCTTGTTTCCATATGAAGGTGTTTCAACTTTATCTTGTAGGCAATGAGAAGTTATAAGTGTTTAGTAGTAGAGAAGTGACTTGATGGGTATATATACTTAGCAATAAGTTGAGGAACGCATCTGGATTAAGAAATATCTGGACTAGGGACCTGTTAGGTGGTTCCACAAAGATAATAGGAATGAGTAGAACTGTGAATGCATAGAATCTAGATGTAGATGTCTAATAAGTCTGTAATTTATTGCTAGTGTCTTATTAATTGCTTAGTGTCGACTATCTGTCCAACTGAACTTTACATGATGATGGGACTATTGCATATGCATAGGCTCCCACACAGTAGCCATGTGGCTGTATTAACATTCGATTAGCATGACCGAAGACTGATTTTTAATGTTATTTAATTTTAACCAATTTTACTTGATTTTTAGATTGATTGATTGATTGATTGATTGATTGATTGATGTGAGACAGAGAGAGAGAGAGGACAGGAACAGTGGGGAGGGGCAGAGGGAGAGGGGGAAGCAGACTCCCCACGGAGCAGAGAGCTGGATGCCGAATTCAGTGTGGGGCTGGGTCCCGGGACCCGAGATCACGACCTGAGCCCAAGGCAGCCCTTGGTAGCAACCGAGCTACCCAGGAGCCCCTAAATAAGTCTGACTTAAATAGCATCGTGTGTATTGTTAACTAACGAATTAAAATAAAAACTTAAAATAATAAAAATAAATAAGTGATATCCCATGGCCGTTGGCTACAGTATAAATATAGACTATCAGAGTGTTCACTTACTTAACAACCCTGTGCACAACTCTATGCTAAGTAAACAGTAGTTTTATAAAAGATAAAAAGTGATACTTGTATCCAATGAGTTTGCAGCCTAGTAAATAACATATGCATTGGCCAAGAAAACACAGATTAATGTATGATCGGAAAGTATGTTAAGTGCTAAAATTGGGAAAAACATCACAGGGTGTGGTTAGGAAAAATGGGTGGGTTTTAGGTTGGCTGTGAAAGATCTGTTGAGAAAGTAACTTTTGAACAGATACTGAAAATAATCAAGGAGTTGCAGGGCAAAGCTGACAGAGATAGAGAAGAATATTCCAGGCAGGAGGAAAAGCACGTGTGAAACCTCAGAGGCGGGAAAAAACATTTAAGAAGTCAAAAGAGCTTGTCTGTGACAGAGCATAATGAATACATGGAAAATTAGGATAGTGATTGCTTCCCCTTTAAAATATCATAAAATTTCAAGTCTTAGGAAGTCTTATCTTCCCCGTTTGTATCTAGGACTGATATTGCAAGTATGGACCTCATGATGCATCTGAAAGGCTGTTGGATCCTGGATGCATTTTAATTCTTACTGCTGCCCCCGAGGCTTTGATACTTGCCTATAGACAAGGACCTCTATATTCTTGGTCGTTGTGATTTCCAGAAGATAAGCAGGGATGAGGAACATTCAAAAAGAGAAATCTTCTGACATTTGAGACAAAAAACACTAAAACCAGTGTATGGGCAGAGATTTTCTACTTGGATATATCAAACTTGATCTGGCTCTGGGATGTGCTTCCCAAATAGTCAGTGGAAAATAGGAACCTGAGGCTCAGTAGTGTCTGGAATCATGACTTTGGAAATCACCAATATACTGATAGTTCTTGAAGTCATGGAAGTGTGTGAAGTTCCCCAGGGAAATACGTAGTACAAGATCAAAGAGCAAGGACCCAATCCTGAGGGACAATGATTTTTAAGAAAAAAAACAGTGGACTGTTAAGGCAATTGAGAAAAAAATAGCTTGATAGTTAGGTGGGAAATTGGATGACAGTGGTGTCACAAGTCAAGAGCAAAAGTTGTTTCAAGAAGACAGCAGTTGGGCAGCTCGGGTGGCTCAGCGGTGTAGCACCGCCTTGGGCCCAGAGCATAATCCTGGAGTCCCGGGATCAAGTCCCACATCAGGCTGCCTGCATGGAGCCTGCTTCTCCCTCTGCCTGTGTCTCTGCCTCTCTCTGTCTCTGTGTGTCTCTCATGAATAAATAAATAAAAAATCTTAAAAAAAAAAAAAGAAGAAGAAGACAGCACTTGTCAGTAAGGTCACACACCCAAAGGAAGTCAGATAAGAATGTGATTACAAATCAGGAAGTAGATTTGGCAGTAAGGATATCGTCAATACCTTTAGTGTGAGTGGTTGGATATTCAATGTGAAAGCAGACCTAGGCTTCCACCTCTAGGTGTAGACGCCTTCCTAGCTCTGCTCCTTAACTTAGGAAATGAGGGCACCTGTCTCTTCCATGACTGTGTTACCAAACAAATGAAAGACTTAAATGAGATCATATGCATTGGGATATGGCGGATCCTGAGGAAGGTACTGGAAAACCAGAGTGACGTAGGTCTCTATTTTCAAGCAGTCAATAATGCAGAAGATTGATGTGTGAATAAGGTAAGTTCCTTGTCATACTACAGAGAGTTAAATATCAAAAATCATGTGCACACAGGCACATGCACGCATACATCACGCATACACATTCACACTTTCGGGACCAGGGCAACTAGCTGCTGGGAGTGGAAGGGTGGTGTGTGCATGTTAGGGACAGGCGCTGGTTAGAGACAGGTCAGTTACTTACTAGAGGTTAGTGGGAAGACTGCAAACTTAATTAGCGTCAGTGTCTGAAATTGTTCTTATTTTGCCTTCATTTGTTAGCAATATTTGCACTTGGAGGGTGGATCTTCTTGCTGGACGTAGTCAAAAGAATTTGGAGATATGTCAACAATTTGAACTATGAAATTTTTAGACGAGAGGCATGGACAGAGAGACACCCTAAAAACAGTAAAGAAGCTGAATTAGGGTATCATTTCTTAGAAAAATATTGATCAAGGACAGAGAATAAGTACCTTCGTCTAAGGAATCTCTTTCCAACTCAGCCTGTCCATCTTTGTGTGAGAACGCATTTACTGACGATTTATTTCTCGGGGTGTCCCCACCTGCCAGGCAAAGTTCTTACTCCGTTTTCTCATCTTTATCACACGAGGCTGAGCCTAGATGGTCTCTAAAGACCCGCCTGGCTTTGTGATTCTTGATCCTGTCGTAGGGTCAATATTCTCAAGCGCCCAACGGTGCCCCTTCCACCCCGGTCTGCTCCCGCTAGCAGTGGGTCCCACGGGTCTCTGCGGCAAGGTGCATGCCACCTAAAAGGACAGGTGAAACCGCCCTGAACACTGCTTCTCTGGGGGGGTGGTCGTCACTGCCCGTGTGTGTCCCTGAATTCAAGTTCCAGGTGGAAATGCCAGTCACCCCAGGGAGGCCTGCTTGCAACTTTTCGCCTGAGGCTGTTTCAGGTTACTCTTGGATTCTCTTCACCGTTGGAAGCACTGTGGGCAGCTTGCTTAGGGGTGCCAGCCACTCTGGGTGCCAGCCTAGGCTAGGCCAGCTCTCCCCTCTGCTCTGCAGGATTCCCATTGTCCAGCCAGGAATTCAGTCTGGATGGTCCTTCCCAGCACTTGCCTGGGGGGCTAATTAATAGACCTTTGCTTCAATTCCACTTGCATTGTCCACGTTGATATATGGTCCTATTTGGACAATTGCTGCCTTTGAAGATTTGTGTTTTTAGGCCGATGACACATTCTGTGTGTATTGATCTCTGCCGGGTTGTGGGATTTTTTTTTCTTTTTTTTCTTTTTTTTTTTTCTGCTTACTTTTAACGTGTCACTTACAACCTAAATGAGAGATTTAGAGCTCTGAGCTACAGATGTGCTTTTGCTTCACTTCCATCTGTTTTCCTGTCAGAAATTCCTAGGCAAGAATTTATACTGTTGCCTGTGGCTTTCTTTCTTTCTTTCTTTCTTTCTTTCTTTCTTTTTTTTTAATTTACCAAGCTCTGATCTAACCTGAAAAACAAAACAAAACAAAAAACTGCTTACCGTGCCTAGACCTACCCAATTTTAACTGTTAAATTCTTAGAAATATACTGAAATTTTTAGTAGAGTGTATCATCAGGTCCAGCATGTCTAATAATCTTTACAGGCTTTTGGAGTAGTTCGAAAAACATGTTTTCCACTTTGATTCTCCAGTGGCAAATTGAAAACAATCATCGCTAAATGCTAGAGTCCTTTCCAGAAAAAAATAAAAAAACATATATAGGTTACCTTGAAAGCTTCTTCAGAATGGATGCCTTAAAATTATCATGCTTATTAATACCTGCCATACACGTTTTTTTGTCTATTTTGTTCTCCTCTTCCTTTGTCTGAGACGTTTGAGTTTGTATAGTTTTGTTTCTTTTACCACTGAGAGATTCAAGATTATTTGTAGGTGAAGTAGAAGACTCTTGATTTTGCTTTTATTTCTTAGTGGTCATGACTTTATTATTATCATTATTATTATTTTGCATATCAATGAAACAGCTAACATGATGAAAAGTAGTTACAGCACATTGCGAGGGAAGATCCAGGCTGAAAAGGAAAACACAACGATACGGTCCTGTCATTTGATTCAGTCCATGTAAATTCACTAACATTAGTTTACTTAATGTATTAAAAATGTCCCCATTTCAGCTCTGCTGTCAGTATAATAATACTGTCCTTTAGTGTATATGGCACGCTTTCCTTGTGAGGCTCTTGGAACCACTTATTCCAGATTCTACTTTTTTGTTTCTGTCTCATCACCCACCATTATAGTTTCCAGCTTCTAAACAGGCCATTCTGTGTTTGGATTACCCTTATCATTTTTATTTACTTATACAGCCCCATACAGACCATCTGGATTGAGGCTTACAAAAATTCTAAAATTAGTCTCTAGAAATAAGTGCGTGAATTTTGAGGGAGCACAGGGGGAGTACAGTGGGCAGCTGCTCTGAAATGTCAGCTGCTGTGGTCCCATCTCCAGTATTTCTTGGTGTAACGGGTCTTCAGGCGATTAGGAGCCACATCCCAACAGGACACTGTTTAGACCCCACAAAGGACAGCTGTTATCACAAATGACAGATCAGATAAAGAATATGAATGATGTATTGAAATACAGCAGACCTTACATTGAAAACACAAAAGTATCAAATTGCTCTAATCTTATTGAATGCATAAAAAAGGATCAATAGGAAGCCTGTGTGTTTACCTCAATTGGGGCAGTTTCAGTTATGGAAAAAATATGTTCATTGATTTACAATATTGTAGTACTTAGATTACACTTCAAAAGAAGTAGATGTTATTGATTCATTAATTAATCTCTGACATTAAATGTCATTAATGGCTGGAACTGGGGAGAAGTGTGCATAAAAGATGCATAGATGAGGGTTTTCAAAGTGTTGTGGGAATTCCATTCTCTTGACTGCACAAAGATGCAGAAAAGCATTAGGCAAAAGAACTGATTTTAAGCAAAGAAGAATTTGTGAACCAGTCTGACTCCAGCATCAAATCTTTCTTTCTCTTTTTCTTTTTTATAAGTGCTTAAGATGGGTCATTCTTCAGTATTTGTTGATCAGAAAAGCCTGGTGTCTTTCAACTTAAACTCATTAGTATGGTTACAGATGTCTGAATGCTAACCCATATTATAATGGAATACAACATGTCCACAGAAGGGTCGGTGATTTCATTGATTTATAAAGTCTTTAGGCGTGAAGAGCATTGGAGCTGAAAGTCATTTCTTATATTTTCCAAGAACTTCTTTTTCCTGAGATTCAGGTGAAAAGGACCATATTTATAAAGTGCTAAGAGATCCTCAAAGAGGATAATGTGTACAGATAACATTGTGTTTAGCAGATGAACCCAGCATAGTGACCCAAAGGTCAAAAGACATACTCAATGAAAGTTCATGTGTGACAGTTTGTAGCTACTCTACGTGTCTATGTAAGATTTATAAGACCTTGAATCTGCTGGGACAGTAGAAGCAAAATGGAATCACCATTAACCTGCTTTCTGACTCATCTACCCATTAGTAGCCTACAAGTAGTGATCATAGTATTTTATACTATGCAGCCGTCACTCAATCACCCGACTCAGAGAGAGTTTATTTTAAAGCTGCTGAAAGGTTGTAAATTGTGCTTTGTTTCATCTTTCATCTTTTCTGTTTTTAAAATTAAGAAATGTCACAAACATGTAAAAAGCCACAGAGAATAAGAAAATAGTCACCCTCTGTGCTCACCACCCAGATGGAACCCATGTGGTCTGGCTGGTTTACATTTAATTTCTTTGTTACTTTCATCTCTATTTCTGTGTAGAGACTGTCAAGGCTTTTGGCAATCTGACCACAAAGAAGCTGTGATGGAGTGGAGTGGAGAAGTGGCCGGTGACTCTCAGCTGCTGATTCTGACATCTCAATAGTAAATCTATTGTGTTAGTGAGATAGTTGCGTTCTTTAGAACTTCACAAAAATAAGCAAGGAGGTGACAATTTAGTACAAAAGTGGTTACCTCCCCTTTAGCCCTCCTCTGGGCTTAAAGTTCTCGGGGGATTTTGTGGCTTTCCAAACAAATCCAGGGGCTGAGAGCTGGTCAGCAGTCAGCCAACTGACCCTTGCCTACAGGAGAAATACAACTCCTTGTGAATTGAACTTTGCCATTCCAGGTCATGCTCCTGGATGTCTGTAAGAGTTACTATCCAGTCATTAAGTGCTTATAATCCACTCCTGAGAACGTGTATCCCAGAAATTATACTTGTTTCCCTGCTGACAGCAGGTGGCTTTCATCTTTGACCTGGACCTTTTTTTTTTTTTTTTTTGCTTGTTTTTTATCTTCTTTATTCCTTGAGGCCAGAGAAGGCTGCTAGATGGATAGGCAGGAAGATTTAAAGATTCTTTTGTTCAAAGGATTCCAATTTCAATTTGTCAGGTTAAATATATATACATATATATTATATATATATATGTGTATATATATATATATATATATATATATATATATATACAGCCTACAGTATGAGACTACAGTATGCAGGCTACAGTATGAGACTCTTTCCCATCCAACAAATTTGAACCTAGAATCATTAGAATTTTGTCATAGTTTGTCTTAAATAGGATGATAACTGCAAATAGAAAGAGGGTGCTGTTTGAAAATGGACATTTATTGTTACTTTTTATCTCACAAAATGTTTAAAAGAGAATGCCATTGCTAATTTTTATGATGAAGTAGTGATGTATACACCTGTTAAAGGAATGTTGTAAAGCACATATTATGTATCTGTTTATTCATTTAACAAAATAATTCAAGCAACTACTCTGCTAGGGGTAAGGCAGTGAACCAAACATAGTCCCTGGCGTTAAATTAATGGTAGCTGATAAATTCCCTTGTGTATATTGAATCAACACTTTTTAGTATTTCTTGCTGACTCAAAATATGCAAATATGGACAATGAAAAATTTTAAATATTATACATGTGTGTGAAGAATGCACTAAAATTTAAATATTTTAACTAGAACTTGGCTTAGTACAAGTAGGGCTCTGCTAAAATAAAAATATTTTATATTTTTATAAAAGAACATGTGAATTTAAAAAGATATAAATCAAAGTTCATGAGAAAGATGGTGAGGTATCTTACTTTTTATTTTTAAATTTATTTAAAAATCTCTTTCTTTCTGAGTGACTCTAGGTAACATATTTCTCCCTGAAATCCTATAAACATTAACACAGAATTTACCATTACTAGAAGGAAGCATTAGTGTTTTTGCCTATTCATATTAACATCTGGATTTATATTTATTAAATGATCTGAGGATGTGAGCAGTAAAATAAAGGTCATGTCTAGATAAATCTGTCTTCACAACTGCAGCCATCATTAATCATCCAATAGCTGGCTGAAATATTGGTTATTTTTATTATTGAGCAATGATACTGCAAGAGTGGAAACACCATTTACAAAACCTAAATTCAACAGCAATTACAGACATGTTTGTTTTTAGAGGGTTATTGTGTGAAATCTATTATGTATTCATTTTCTTCCACTTCTTTGCAGTAATTCTTTGTACTACATAGCATATTATTAAATGACATATAAATGCTTTGGTCTGATATTAAAGGCTTCCTGGATTGCACCCCAATTTCCTTTTATAACATTTTCCTCCCCTGTTTTCATTTTATCCCAATCTTCATCTAAACCAAATTTGTCCTGGGTCTCCATACATGTTCTGAAGTGCTCCACCTATTGTCCTTTCTCTCTAATTTCTAGCACCTAGAATATTTCCTGAATATTCCAATCTATGCATGTCTGAATTCACCTCTCATTTTAAAAATAACATTGAACCTACCTCCACAGCAATGCCTGTCCTCTTTTTTTCCACTACAAAGGCATTTCAAAGGAAACTTAAATTTTTTGGCATTTATCTATACTTTCTAAGGATATTTATCATTTTTATCTTGTATTTTTAGTTACTCACTAATAACCAAACATGTATTATTAAACACCTGATAAGCAGGGCATTAGTAACATGTACAGTAGGTGTTGGATGAAAAGAGTAGGGAGTGTGGTTTCTGGAAAGAATGAATAATTATGAGAAAATCAACTAAATGTTCCTTTGCTATGTATTATCACCATGTGTCAGCAATTCTAAACAGTATCAGTGTCAAAATACTATTGCCAGAAAGGTCTTTTGTTGGTCCAGTTTCCAAACAATTGCTGTACTTATCGTTGAGCTTATATTATGTATCTGCCAACACACATGAACTCAGTTACACATGTGTTCCAAGACTAAGTGCACATCGATTTGGATCATTTAAAATTTAAAACAGAGAGAGACGTAGTGCAAACTGGTGAGGTGCAATTTTTTTGTTCAAGTGCAAACTTTAGTTCATATGTGAAATACTGAATTTAAATGTTCTGAATTTCTTTTTTTCCCCTTTTACATTGTTATAAACCTGAAGAACACATTAAAAAAATAAAAATTATTACTTATTTATACAGAGTTATTACTTACAAGTATTCTGGTGTTTAGCAGAGGGGAAATAAAGTGCGGTTCATGGAGCACCTGGGTGGCTCAGTTGGTTAAGCCTCCAACTTTGGTTTTTGACTCAGGTCATGATCTTGGCGTCCTGGGATCGAGCCCCGAGTCAGGCTCCATGCTCAGGGAGGAGTCTGCTGGAGATTCTTTCTCTCCCTCTGTCCCTCCCCCAGTACTTTCTCTCTCTCTCAAATAAATAAAACAAAATAAAATGAGATTCATTCACTCTGGGTGCCCTGGGATACCCCTGGTGTTAGGTGCTAAGGCTAAGGCTGGCTGCAGCCTGTGGTCTCAGGGACTTCATTGTCTTCTGAGCTCCCCCACAAATCTATAGCTTTCTGAAATTTGCTCTGTTACTAAAATTATATCATCTGGAATTTGGATTTCCACATCACCCAAGATAATACTCAAAGGGCTCTCTGTCTTCCATCCTCTTCCTTTTCTTCCCCCCACTTTCTTGAAGAAGAGCAAGTAATTCTATGACTTTGAATTCTCCTGTTTGGAGTAGTCATTTGCATACTTTTCTGTAATTTCATTTAATTTTCAGAGATTAAAGAAGCCCAGGAAATACAGTTCCTAAATATTCAGAGTTAGTATTTGATAGTGAACTTTTAATTGATCTTATAAAACATACATTGCATGAAGGATAAAAATGTTTATATAATTTACATTTAGATGTAAATACATTAAAGGAAATAGTGACTCTAAAAGTAATTTTTGAAAGTTTAATTTAAGTACTTCCTGTATTTATGTCATGAAACAGTGTCATCTTACTTATTGTAAACATAGCACATCAAGTCCAGCCAGATAACAAATTGTATTAATTTAATGTTCATAGAAACATATTAAGTTAAAAATAAGACACAGATCTTTTTATGCTGAATTATTGAATTTATTTTACTGAATTGATTTAAGTGCTTATGTTTGGTAAGTGTCTAAAGAACATTTTAATGAAATAGTTCAGAGTCAAAGCATAGAAAAACATCAATTAGCATTTAAAACAAGATTGGAAAAAAAATAAATAAAAAAATAAATAAAACAAGATTGGTTTATATGTATGTTTACATTGCCTTATTGCTTAATTGGTAAGGCACTAATTTTGGAAAAAAGACTTTTTAAGTCTATAGGAAGGCATATTTCTAAAGGCTGTATATCATGATCTTCATCATGTGTATAATATACAGGTCAGGGCTGGTATTTATGGAACACATGTTGTCTGGCCCTGTGCTAGGCACTGTACACAGATTTTTCCATTTTAATGGAAATCATCAAAATAAACAATTTCAAGGCATTAGCTATATTTTTTCAATGAGGAAACAGAGACTTGGAGAGTTAAATAGCCCTTTGTTGGCCATGGGACAAAAATATGCAGATGTGAGATTTGACTGCAGGCCTCATTCATGTACTGTCGCCCCACTCACCTCTGCTCATTCAGTAGAGCCCTGTTGTATACACTGTTCATCCAACCATGAGGAAAGCATGCAGTGTTAAGGAGCCTTTTCCTGTATTGGAAAGTTCAAGGCCCTGAATCTGGGCTCCCTGACTTTGTAAACAATGATGTTAACTCTGTATCTTTATTATTTTCCTTTTTCTGTTTTTCAGAATGATGTTGGGGGACAGCGCAGCCTGATAAACAAATGGACAACTTTCCTTAAAGCCAGATTGATTTGCTCAATTCCTGGAAATGATGGAGCCGATACTCATTTTGATGAGCTTCGTAAGTTACAGGCTCCTTTTTTTGTTGTTGTTGTTGTCTTAAAAATAACTTACTGATGAATACATCAGGCCTTTATTTTCGCCCCCAGCATAGCAGAGGACAGCTTGCGGGAGTGTTATTACTGAATTTACACACACACGAAGAACACGGGTGTGCTCCGGGTCTCGGGGCATATTGTCCTGAAGCAATTCCCCTCTTTGTCAGCCTCCTCAAAATTAGGAGGAAACAAGGCTGCAGCAGGAGACAGAGCTGCTGGCAGTGCCTCTGCAGAACCGCCCCTCCTCCTGTGGCCTTCACCTGCGAAGCAGCCGCTCGCAGGCAGCAAGGACTCGTCCTTATTCTGCGGTGCCCTCTGCTGGAGAGCACGGGACTGGGGAACCGGCCCCTCTGACTTGGTGGGAAAAAGAATGCTTGGGCAAGTGTCAGAAGGGCTATTCTCTTTCATATCCCCTCTTTACTGCTCCCAAAGTTAATTCTAGGAGGGTTTTTTCAGTGATATATGAAGTTAGCATCATCAAATCTTATTTTTGGACTATTTTTGCCTTGCAATGTGAAAATGATTTTACCATTGAAGGATTTTGCCATATGGTATTTAAAGTATATTATATGTTCAAGTCTATTATATGTTCAGTTTTGACGGTGGATCCCCGACGTTACAGGTAAGCGTGCTCACATCTCCAACGACCTTACAGTGGATGTTATTTACACCTCCCTTGGTGTTGGTAGTGCTCAGGTAGTAACAAGGTATTGAACAAGTAATTACAGACGTCATTCTGCACAGTAACGTGGGTAGCTATTTTTATATTGCTAGCAAGTAGGTAATTGAATTATTAGTAGGTTGGCACAGTTACAGGACAAGAATTTTTTTTACATTGGAGGGTTAAAACAATGTATGTTTCTAATTTCTATTCTGTAAGAAATCACATACCTCTGACTGGAAATAGTCATGGAGATTAGCAAGCGAATCATCCCATTTGCAGGGGATGGGAGTAAACACCCAGGAAGTGAGACACCCAGTGCAGTGGCACATAGCTAGAGAGAAAACCAGTCTTTAGCCCCTAATTTCTGATGTCATAATAGAATGACTCTCACTGTTATGTCAATTTTACATATTGTTAGAGTCTCAGAAATACTGTATTCTTAAAGAAAAGGCAAATATGTAATACTGAAATATAAAAATATAACGAATTTTTTTTCCATTAATAGAGGATATTTACTTGCTTCCCACAAGAGATGAAAGAAATCCTGTAGTATATGGAGTCTTTACCACAACCAGGTATGTTTAAAAAAATGCTTGTAATTCTTCTATACAATTGTAATGTACATGTAAAGAAATAGTTATGTGCTTCTTTGTCCCTTCTTTTTGTGTGAAAAAAACCACATTTTCATTTTATTTTTTCACTTAGTGTTTCCTAGAAATCTTTTAATATCAACACATAAAATGTCTCTTTGTTCTTTTTATAGCAACAGAGTAGTCCCATATCAATTACCATAATTTATTTAGTCAGCTTCCTATACATAAACATCTCCATTGTTTCCAGGGCGTTGGTGGTGTGCATAATGCTTCAGTGCCTAAACTAGTACGTATGGCTGTTCTCTGCGTGAGCTAGAACCAAAGCTGTTCTCTTAGTATCCACTCTTGTATTTTTGTCCTCTTCCGATATAATACTGTCCCGTACTTGTCACTGAGACTCTGTGATTTCCTTAAAAGTCGTCCTAGCATCCACGAAGCTTTCTCAAAGATTATATGGACCTTACATAATTTTATTTAATATTAATTTAATTTAATTCTGTAACTTACATTTGAACATGGGACACTTTTATTCTGTTACATATTACTGCCTGCAATACCTTTTTTGAACTATTTTTTTACTTCTGCAGCTCTGCAATTGCTGTGGTTTATGTTGATACTAGTATTGGAAGAATTGGCAATATTGGTATTGGTATAAGAGAAATGGGCTTACCGCCTCCTTTTGAATAAATTATTAAAACAGTTTGTAGGCAATTTATAAGTCTTTTCTGTGGCATTGCTTTCAATCAGTTTACCTCACACCTTATACCAATTGTGTCAGTTCAGAAGATAGCAGAAAACAAAATGTGATTTCGATAGAGAATGTGAATATTTACTTATATTTTTTAAAGACTATTTATTTATTCATAAGAGACACACAGAGGCAGAGACACAGGCAGAGGGAGAAGCAGGCTCTACACAGGGAGCCCGATGTGGGACTCAATCCCAGGACCCCAGGATCACGCCCTGGGTGAAGTCAGATGCTCAACTGCTGAGCCACCCAGGCGACCCAGAGAATGTGAATATTTAAAATGAAAATAAGGAAGATAGCCTAAGAATGCTGCTCTTTGGATTCCATTTTTCTGCTAATTTATATCTGAGCTAAAAAGATGCAGGAAGAACAAGTGCCTGTAGTTACTCAAGTTAAGTATCTCAGCGCTAGTCCTCTTGGCATCTTTCCATCTTCAGAACTGTCTTTGAAGTCACTGTGTGTTCCGCACACAAGGCATAGACATGTGCCAGGGAAATATAGCCCCAAGATAGTTATCGTTTTTCTCCTACCAAGTTTTCTGCCCACCCAGAGTGCGAAGTTACAAGTCAACTCTTTGTTCTGGGTGTACTTTATTATTCTATTTTTAATGCCGCCCCGAGGACCGAGATAATGTTGGGAAGCAGTGCCACATCCATTGTCCAATAAAAAGATGTAAGTAATCTGCAACAAGAGCAACACCATAGAGCATGATGCATTATTCCTTTAAAATATCCTGGCCAGAGGATGTGATTTTTATGGGGGCATTACCTCCCTTCTTAGCAGCTAGTTTCCTTCCAGCTGCCTGTTTGCCATCAGCTCCCACTGTTTCCCGTTAATGTCATTCCAAGAATATTAATGATTGAGTTACTTGTGCTAGAGAACCCTTGGCTCACTTGGGTAGTGCTGGGATGATATGTCTCTTAGATTGTAAAGGATGATCTCAGTTTTATGAACAGGAATACCTGAAAGTTTCAGATGCAGAGAAAATGTCTTTTATTTTCCAGAAATTAAAAAAAAAAAGAAACATCTGATGACAGTGTTAACAGTTTTCACCACTAATTTGCAAAAATTTGTGGAATTCCCATGGAGCTTTTCCACTTCTTAATTATGTGTTCTCCACTCCTGTGTGATTAAGATTATTTTTAAGTAGCAAATAAGTTGCATACATCAAGAAATTCAGAAATTCAGGAAGAAGCACAAAATAGCTTTAACATTTTTTTAAATTAGTAAAAGTTGTATAAGGAAGTTATTAATAGCCAATATTTATGGACATTCACTCACTTTAAGAAAACATAAATGAGATATTTATTGCTTATGTGTCTAAAGTGTTCCTCTATAAAAAATAGGTAATGTAACTTCTTTATTTTATAAGGTTTTAGAAGGCATTACACTGTAAGACCTTCAAATAAAATTCAAAAGCATGTATATAAATGTAATACTCTTTTTTTGCATGTTTCCTTCTGTCCTCCAGTTTTTCTAGGTGATTCCCACGTATCCATCAGGTGTCCCTGTAGATGCCACCTACTGTCTGAAAGCTTAACAGGCAGCCGTGTATGGGGACCCGTCTGTGTGCTTGCTTCGTTTACTATAATTATCTGCAATGTAACTGCTATCACACTCTTGTCGGGATTACTTGGTTATAAGCTCCTTAAGGACAGCCACACGTTTTGTCTGCAGCACTTATTAAATGGAATGTGCCGCTTAAGCTTGTCCACACACGGTTTATCTTCTCAATAAACGTCCAGTGTCTGATGTACAGGGAGTGATTAGATCATGTTGCTGGTTTTCAGCTCCATCTTCAGAGGCTCGGCGGTTTGTGTGTACAGCATGGCTGATATCAGAGCAGTTTTCAATGGTCCTTATGCTCACAAGGAAAGTGCAGACCATCGCTGGGTGCAGTACGACGGGAGAATTCCTTATCCCCGACCTGGCACAGTATGTATCCAATTTGATAATCACATTATTTTCTTAAGCCAATATCCTCTTCCTAATTCTAACAAACGATGCTATTCACCACAGCAACATGTACTGTGGTTTTAAAAATACCTATTACCCGTTCACAGTGATGTATTAGCACTTCCATCCTTCACTGGAACTTAATGTTTTTCTTCTTTTGAATAAGAGCTTTAAGTAGTAAAGGAAACAATGGATTATATCCTAAGGAGCAGGCTATGCTGATCCCATGTGCTTATCCTCAGTGAGTCTACATAATAATCAAGATGATTTAACATCTAGAATGACAAATATTCCAAGTTAAATGAAAATGTCAAATAAGTATTTATTTCCCACATACAGCTCTCTATATAGTTAGAGTCTTCAGGTCCTCATTTCCACTTTTAAAAGACCACAACAATTACAATGGTTTATTTATTTCTTTATTATGTTGCATCTGTTAAAAAAAGACTTTACACTGTATAATCTGTATTTGCACTATAAATGGAAAGTTTTTGTTTTGTTTGTTGTTGATGTGATTAAAACAGTTTAAGTTGTTTAAATACTTTAGGACTAGCTGATCGATCTAATAAAAAGAGATAAATGCCTTTTTTTCACTCAAGATTCAGTATGAATATTTCTACCAGGAGGTCTAAAATATTTATCAAAATAAGTAAGTCAAAAATATTGACTTAATCCATCCAATTCTCCTAAATTTTGTCTCTTCATATGTTTGTTCTTAAACAGGACACAGTTGATAGCCAGGCTTTCTGAATTCTCTTTTCATCTTCTGGTTACATAACCTAATTAAACTTGGGAAACACACTTTACAACTATGTCTATTTTCCCTTTCATAATTCTCTAATAGAAATATGTTTCAAATATGCTTTCTGGACTAATTATAAGGTGATCACACTTTTGTGGAAAAAATATCTAGCAAATAATATGATTTTTTAAAAGTCATTTATTTAAATTCAATTTAATTAACATGGAATGTATTATTGGTTTCAGAGGTAGAATTTGGTGATTCATTAGTGCGTATAACACCCAGCGCTCATTACATCACGTGCCCTCCTTCATGCCCATCACCCAGTTACCCCATCCCCCACTCCTTCCCCTCCAGTGACCCTCAGTTTGTTTCCCAGAGTTAAGAGCCTTTTATGGTTTGCCTCCCTCTCTGTTTTCATCATATTTTATTTTTCCCTCCCTTCCCCTATATTCATCTGTTTTGTTTCTTAAATTCCACGTATGAGTGAGATCATGAGGTATTTGTCTTTCTCTGACTGACTTATTTCGCTTAGCATAATACCCTCTAGTTCCATCCACGTCATTGCAAATGGCAAGATTTCATTCTTCTTGAAGGGTGAGTAATAATCTATTGAAGATACATAGTACATCTTCTTTGCAGGATTCACTTTTTCATTTTCTTTGAACATCAAAGTGTACTCACTTGTCTTATTTATTTCTTCAACAGTAATGTAAGGTGTAGGTTAGGGTATGCAGGTAAAGGTTCTACAAATCTTAACTTCATAATGATTCTAAGAAACAAGAGCTATTGATGTTGGTTCCATTTTACAGATGAGCAATCTCAGGCACAGATAGGTGTAGTAACTTGCACAAGGTCACAAAGCTAATGAGTGGTATACCTGAATTTTAAATCCAGATACTCTGGTAGCAGAGTCCAAGCTCTTAGTCTTTGTACTATGATATATTAATTTTTTTATGTTAAATTATATTTATTTTAATCTTCGATAGAATATCTTTTACTGAATATATATTCTATATACATGTATACTGAACTGTAGTGTATGTATATATATATGTACATATATATATAAAATGAATATATGTAGAATTTCAACTTATATTATACATATCTGGGGCTTTTTTGAGGAGGACAGTTAAAATTCGCAGGGAACTCTAGCTGAGGAAATTTCACCATACTAGAACTATAGGGTTAAGTATCATGGACTATCATGTTCTGAGCTGTTTCTACATGAGTTTGTTTTTAAAAAAAATACTATGACTATTCAGGCCATTAAATTTTTTTTTCAGTTATCTGGATGTTACTGGAGAACTTAGGACTAAAATCATCTACATTTTAATTGCAAAATATCAGTTTTTTAGAAGGGAGGAGGAGCTGAGGGGGAGGAAGAGATAATTTTAAGCAGGCTCCAGGACCAGCATGGCTGATGTGGGGCTCGATCTCATGACCCTGAGATCACAACCTGAGCCAAAATCAAGAGTCAGACCCTTAACCAACTGAGCCATGTGGGTGCCCCTACAGAAAATAATTTACATACATATATATAGTATCTGATTCTTATAATACTAAAGAATTAAAATTAACAATGAAAAGGATCACATGCCAATGCATCCAGATTACATATTTTTTCAGGTGACAGTGTAGGTTAGAAATGCTGCTGAGAGGGTTGTTGTCACCATTTCACTGCTCCTGCCTGAAGAGCCATGAAAATGCCATACAAGGCTTAAAGACGAATCACAGGTCACAGGATTCTCCTCATGAGAACACAGCCACTGCTCTGAAAGCTGAACAGGTGACCTCCCCTCAACCCCATAGTAATGCATAAAAGTCAGTGAGGAGAGTTCTTCATCAATGAGGAAAGAAGCAGCTCATCACACTAAACATACCAGTTTTTGCTTTATTTCTTTCTTTTTAACAACTTAGAAATGGAAAAATATCCGGTGTAAGAAAGTGCCATTTATCAGAGTTCTTCCTTTATCTTTCCAAACATCAGTATTTCTCATGAAATTCCTAAACTTTATTAAATGTGTAAACACATTCACATCTGTAGCAAAGCATTGAGAATTATGCCTTGTGACTAGAGACCGTCCCCAACTGATAAAGGTTTGAGTTCTGATTTTTTTTGACTTTATGATGGTGCGAAGGAAATGCATATTCAGTAGAAACCACACTTAGAATTTTGAATTTGGGTCTTTCCATGGGCTACTCATATGCAGCACGAGAGTCTGGGGAAGCTGGGGGGGGGAGGGCAATGAGCTGCAGCTCCCCATCGGCCGCACCATCACAAGGGTAAACAACCCACACACTTAAAAACATTCCATTTTTCATTTTAGTACAGTATTCAGGACGTTACATGAGATACTCAACACTTTATTATAAAATAGGCTTTGTGCTGGAAGAGCGTGCCCAGTTGCAGAGCACGGTGAGGGTCCCGAGCCAGGCTGGGCAGCTAGGCTACGCTGCCATTTGGCCAGGTTACGTGTAGTAAAGGCACTTTTGACCTAACGATATTTATGACTTACAATGGGTTTATTGGGAAGTCCCCCCACTGCAAGTCAAGGAAGATCTGTAAACTTTTACTCATAGCCCAAACTCGGGCCCATATTGGTAATGGAAACAGCAAGACACTCCAGAAAGTCTCCAGCAGAACAGTACTGTCTTTGATCGGGAAGATGGTGTCCTTTCCATAGAACTAGACACATGAAAACGACTATACTCGTCACTGTCAGAAGCGGTTTATTTTGCTTTACGATTTTGTTTAAAAGCGAGGTTCTTTCTTGGTATGCAGTGGTAAGAGTGGGGTTAAATTTAACACTGCTTGAGGGATCCCTTGGTGGCTCAGCAGTTTAGCACCTGCCTAGGGCATGATCCTGGGGTCCTGCGATCGAGTCCCACGTTGGGCTGCCTGCGAGGAGCCTGCTTCTCCCTCTGCCTGTGTCTCTTCTTCTCTGTGTCTCTCATGAATAAATAAGTAAAATCTTTAAAGAAAAATTAACACTGCTTGACTCCAAATTACATGCCATTAACCTCCACAATCTACCTTCATTACCACCTCCCCTTCCACTACCCTTTGTTTATATCCCTGAGTTAGGAGACACTCATGGTTTGTCTCCCTCTGTAACTTTTCCCACTCAGTTCCCCTCCTTTCCCCTATAATCCCTTTCACTATTTCTTATATTCTCAGTATGAGTGACACCATATGATGATTGTCCTCCAATTGATTTACTTCACTCAGCATAATACCCTCCAGGTCCATCCACATCAAAGCAAATGGTGGGGATTCGTCCTTTCTAATGGCTGAGGAATATCCTGTTGTTTATATAAACCACATCTTCTCTATCTATTCATCTGTCGATGGGCACCGAGGCTCCTCCCCCAGTTTGGCTATTGTGGACATTGCTGCTGTGAACATTGGGGGGCAGGTGTCCTGGTGTTTCACTGCATCTCTATCTTTGGGGTAAATCCCCAGCAGTGCAATTGCTGGGTCATAGGGTAGCTCTATTTTTAACTCTTGGAGGACCCTCCACACAGTTTTCAAGAGTGGCTGCACCAGTTCACATTCCACCAACAGTGCAGAGGGTTCCGCTTTCTCCACATCCTCTCCAACATTTGTTGTTTCCTGTCTTGTTAATTTTCTCCCTTCTCACTGGTGTGAGGTGGGATCTCATTGTGGGTTTGATTTGTATTTCCTTGATGGCCAGTGATGCAGAGCATTTTCTACGTGCTTGTTGGCCATGTCTATGTCTTCCTCTGTGAAATGTCTGTTCATCTCTTTTGCCCATTTCATGACTGGATTGTTTGTTTCTTGGGTGTTGAGTTTAGTAAGTTCTTTATAGATCTTGGATCCTAGCCCTTTAACTGATGTGTCATTTGCAAATATCTTCTCCCATCTGTAGGTTGTCTTTCAGTTTTGTTGACTGTTTCTTTTGCTGTGCAGAAGCCTTTTATCTTGATTAAGTCCCAATAGTTCATTTTTGCTTTTGTTTCTCTTGCCTTCATGGATGTATCTTGCAAGAAGTTGCTGTGGCCAAGTTCAAACAGGGTGTTGCCCATGTACTCCTCTAGGATTTTTATGGATTCTTGTCTCACATTTAGATCTTTCATCCATTTTGAGTTTATCTTTGTGTATGGTGTAAGACAGTGGTCTAGTTTCATTCTTCTGCATGTGGCTGTGGAATTTTCCCAGCACCATTTATTGAAGAGACTGTCCTTTTTCCAGTGGATAGTCTTTCCTGCTTTGTCGAATATTAGTTGACCATAGAGTTGAGGGTCCACTTCTGATTCTCTGTTCTGTTCCATTGATCTATGTGTCTGTTTTTGTGCCAGGACCATACTGTCTTGATGATCACAGCTTTGTAGTACAACCTGAAATCCAGCATTGTGATGCCCCTGGCTCTGGTTTTCTTTTTCAACATCCCTCTGGATATTCGGGGTCTTTTCTGATTCCACACAAATCTTAAGATTATTTGTTCCAACTCTCTGAAGAAAGTCCATGGGATTTTGATAGGGATTGCATTGAATGTGTAAATTGCCCTAGGTAACATTGACATTTTCACAATATTAATTCATCCAATCCATGAGAATGGAATATTTTTCCATCTCTCTGTGTCTTCCTCAGTTGCTTTCAGAAGTATTCTGTAGTTTTTAGGGTATAGATCCTTTACCTCTTTGGTTAGGTTTATTTCTAGGTATCTCATGCTTTTGGGTGCAATTGAAAATGGGATTGACTCCGTTCTTTCTCTTTCTTCAGTGTCATTGTTAGTGTATAGAAATGCCACTGATTTCTGGGCATTGATTTTGTATCCTGACACACTGCTGAATTGCTGTATGAGTTCCAGCAATCTTGGGGTGGAGTCTTTTGGGTTTTCTATGCACAGTGTCATGTCATCTGCGAAGAGGGAGAGTTTGACTTCTTTGCCAATTTAAATGCCTTTTATTTCTTTTTGTTGCCTGATTGCTGAGGCGAGGACTTCCAGTATATGTTGAATAGCAGTGGTGAGAGTGGACATCCCTGTTATGTTCCTGATCTTAGGGGAAAGGCTCCCAGTGTTTCCCCATTAAGAATGGTATTTGCTGTGGGCTTTTTGTAGATGGCTTTTAAGATGCTGAAGAATGTTCCTCTATCCCTACACTCTGAAGAGTTTTGATCAGGAATGGATGCTGTATTTTGTCAGATGCTTTCTCTGCATCTATTGAGAGGACCATATGGTTCTCGTTTTTTCTCGTTGATATGATCTATCACATTGATTGCTTTACGAGTGTTGAACCAGCCTTGCATCCCGGGGATAAATCCCACTTGGTCATGGTGAACAATCTTCTTAAAGTACTGTTGGATCCTATTGGCTAGTATCTTGGTGAGAATTTTTGCATCTGTTTCATCAGGGATATTGGTCTATAATTCTCTTTTTGGTGGAGTCTTTGTCCAGTTTTGGAATTAAGGTGATGCTGACCTCATAGTACGAGTTTGGAAGTATTCTGTCCCCCTCTATCTTTTGGAACAGCTTTAGTAGAATAGGTATTGTTTCTTCTTTAAATGTTTTGGGTTTTTGTTTGTTTGTTTGTTTGTTTGTTTTTACTGAAGTAAAAATTTTACTGGGTAACCTCACAGTGCCAGACTGGTTGACATATGGCTCCACTTTCTACTATAGACCACTGTAGGGTTGAGGCAGGGGTTGGACAGGTCTTTTAAGACAGCTCCCAGACCATGTGGAACAGGGTGGGCAGCTCAAGTGGTATCTCTGTTGATTCAGGGTAGTTTGAGGGGTAGGGACTGGCTCCAGGATCCCAACGTTCT
This sequence comes from Vulpes vulpes, assembly GCF_048418805.1. Classification (NCBI taxonomy): domain Eukaryota; kingdom Metazoa; phylum Chordata; class Mammalia; order Carnivora; family Canidae; genus Vulpes; species Vulpes vulpes. The sequence continues at coordinate 116,412,828 of NC_132784.1, forward strand.
GGGAAGAAGCTGCAGGTTCTGGACCACATTCCTCAACTGGGCCTGAGTATTCTCCATCTCAGCCAGGTAGTGCTCCAAACTTCGCAGCTGGTGATCCTCACTGCTTGGAGAGCCACTTTCTTTAAATGTTTGATAGAATTCCCCTGGGAAGCCATCTAGCCATGGACTTTTGTGTCTTAAGAGGGGTTTGATGACTGCTTCAATTTCCTCCCTGATTCTGGCCCGTTCAGTTTTTCTATTTCTTCCTGTTCCAGTTTTCGTAGTTTGTGAGTTTCCAGAAATGCATCCATTTCTTCTAGATTGCCTAATTTGTTGGCATACAGCTGCTCATAATATGTTTTTAAAATTGCATTTCCTTGGTATTGGTTGTGATCTCTCCTCTTTCAGTCGTGGTTCATTAATTTGAGTCTTGTCTTTTTTCTTTTTAATAAGGCTGGCTAAGGGTTTAACTATCTTATTAATTGTTTCAAAGAACCAACTCCTGGATTTGTTGATCTGCTCTACAGTTCTTCTGGTCTCTATTTCATTGAGTTCTGCTCAAATCTTTATTATCTCTCTCCTTCTGTTTGGTGTAGGTTTTGTTTGCTGTTCTTTCTTCAGTTCCTTTAGGTGCGAGGTTAGCTTGTGTATTTGAATGTTTTCCAATTTTTTGAGGGAGGCTTGTATTGTGATGTATTTCCCTTAGGACTGCTTTTTGCTGTATCCCAAAGATTTTGAATGGTTGTATCTTCATTTTTATTAGTGTCCGTGAAGTTCTTTCATGTTTGAATTTTTTCCAAATTTCTTCTTGTGATTGAGTTCTAATTTCAAAGCATTGTGGTTTGAAAATACACAGGGGACAATCCCAGTCTTTTGGTATTGGTTGAGACCTGATTTCTGACCCAGGATGTGGTCTGTTCTGGAGAAAGTTCCATGTGCACTTGAGAAGACTGTGTATTCAGTTGTGTTCAGATGCAAAGTGTTGTAAATATCTGTGAAATCCATCTGTTCCAGTGTATCATTTAGGCCCTTGTTTCTTTGGTGATGTTGTGCTTAAAATATCTGTCATTTGCAGAAAGTGCCGTGTTGAAGTCTCCCAGTACTAGTGTATTGTTATCTAAGTATGTCTTTGTGTTGATTATTAATTGATTGATATACTTGGCAATTCCCACATTAGGGGCATAAATATTCGTGATGTTAGGTCTTCTTGTTGGATAGACCCTTTAAGTATGATACAGTGTCCCTATTCATCTCTTACTACAGTCTTTGGGATAAACTTTATCTGATATTAGGATTGCTATCCCTGCTTTCTTTTGAGGACCATTTGAATGGTAAATGGTTCTTCAACCTTTCATTTTCAGGCTGGAGATGTCCTTAGGTCTAAAATGAGTCTCTTGTAGACAGCATATAGATGGGTCTTACTTTTTTTGTCCAGTCCGATATCCTGTATCTTTTGATGGGATCATTTAGCCAATTCACATTCAGAGTAACTACTAAAAGATATGAATTTAGTGTCATCATAATACCTATTCAGTCCTTGTTTTTGTGGATTATTTCTTTGGGCTTCCTCTTTCTTTTACAGGGTCCCCCTCAATATTTCTTGCAGAGCTGGTTTGGTGGTCACATATTCTTTCAGTTTCTGCCTGTCCTAGAAGCTGTTGTCTTGTCCCTCACTGCGTTAAGAATTTTTTCTTTAGGGCAATCTGGTGGCTTAGCGGTTCAGTGCCGCCTTCAGCCCAGAGCGTGATCCTGGAGACCTTGGGATCAAGTCCCATGGCAGGCTCTCTGCATGGAGCCTGCTTCTTCCTCTGCCTGTACTCTCTCTGTGTGTCTCTCATGAATAAATAAATAAAATCTTAGAAAAAAAGAATTTTCTCTTTATCTTTGAAATTTGCAAGTTTCACTATTAAATGTCGAAGTGTTGAATGGTTTTTATTGATTGGGGGGGGGGGTCCTCTCTATCTCTTGGATATGAATGCCTGTTCCCTTCTCCAGATTAGGGAAGTTCTCAGCTATGATTTGTTCAAATATGCCTTGTGGTTTCTCTCTCTCTCTCTCTCTCTCCCTCTCTCCCTCTCAGCCTCTTCAGGAATCCCAATTATACATAGGTTCTTCCTTCTCAGTCTATCATTTATTTCCTGAAGCCTTTCCTCGTGGTCTCTTAATTGTTTTTTTCTCTTTTTTCCTCAGCTTCCTTCCTTACCATCAAGTTGTCTTCTGTGTCACTCACTCTCTCTTCCACCCTATTAACCCTCATTGTTAGGACCTCCAGTGTGGATTGCATCTCATTTAATCTATTTTTAATTTTGACCTGATTAGATGTCAATTCTGAAGTAACAAAGTCTCTAGAACCTTTTATGCTTTTTCCAGAGCAACCAGTAGCTTTATAATTGTGCTTCTGAATTGAATTCCTGACATCGTATTAAATCCATTCTGTAACTCTGTGGTGGAGTGTACCGTTTTTGCTTCATTCTTTTTTGGTGAATTCTGGTGATGCCACCCCCCCACCCTGCTGGGTGCTGGGCTCAGGGGGAGCTGTGTACCCCGTGAGGCCCCTATCCCCCCCAGGTGCCGGGCTCAGGGGGGGCTGTGTACCCCGAGGCCCTTGCACCTGTCACCTGTCTGCTGCCCCGGGGTCCCGGGGTTGGAAGCAGGTGGCGTCTGAGGTCGGGCCCACCCCAGCAGGCTACTTGGAAACTTGGCGTCAGGAAGATATTTTGTTTTTTAAGGTTGTATTTATTTATTTGGGAGATTGAGAAATAGGGAGGGGGGAGGGAGGGGCGGTGCGGAGGCTGTGGAGGGAGGGTGGAGGCCCCCGTTGAGCCGGAAACTTGGGCGCTGGGTCCCCAACGAGCCCGTGACCTGGCCTGAGGGTCATGGCTGAGCCGCCCAGGTGCCCCCAGGAAGATTTCTGAAGGCGGAAGGTTTCAATTAGAAAAAGTCTACTTGGGGAGATCCCTAGGTGGTTGAGCGGTTTAGCGCCTGCCTTTCTTTGGTCCAGGGTGTGGTCCTGGGATCTGGGATCGAGTCCCACATCGGGCTCCCGGCATGGAGCCTGCTTCTCCCTCTGCCTGTGTCTCTGCCTGTCTCTCTCTATATATCATGAATAAATAAATAAAATCTTAAAAAAAAAAAAAAAGAAAAAGAAAAGGTCTACTTGGTAGTTGCGGTGTCTGTGGATGAGGAATGTCCTCATTTGTGCCCAAGTGGTAAAGGTTAGCAGGTGCTCACTAGGGAGCCAGGTTCAGATTGTAAGCCATTGTTCCCTTATCAAAAAGGTGAGAAGAAAGTGCTTTAAAAAATTTTTATGCTGGTAGAAGCACTCAATGCGAGGTCTATACTTTTAACAGATTTTTAGGTGCACAGGACAGTATGGCCTGCAGATGACGCTGAGCAGCAGGCCTCTGGAACGTGTTCTCTTCCAGAAACTGGGTACCTGTTACCAGTGACCTCCCAGTGTGCACTCCCCCGCGCAGGCAACCGCAGGGTTGTCCTTTGCTTTTAGGAATTTGGCCGTGTTTGTAAGCAGAGGTTTGCACTTCTATTTACCTCCTGGACTAATTTACTTCACTTGGCATAATGGGCTCTAGGTTCTTCTATGCTGGCGCCTACTAAAGGGCCTCCTTCCTTTTTAAGATTGAGTAATATTCCTTCCTATGTATCTATTACATTTTTTAGCCTGTTCATCAGTTGATAGACATCTAGACTGTTTCCACCTTAAGTCTTAAGGTTCCTCAAAATATGAAAAATAGAACTAGCATAGGATCTGGCAGTATCACTCCTGGGTATTTATCCAAAAGAAATGAAATCAGGGTCTTGAAAAAAGATTAGCATTCCCATGTTCATTGCTATACTTTTGACAGTAGCCAAAACGGGGAAAGAACTTGTTTTTGAAGTTCAAATATTTAAGAAATGTCCATTTCACTATCCTCAAATCATTTTGCCACAGTTTTTGACAATTTCTAAACTTCTCATTTTATAAAAATCACTTCATTTTTTAAATTCCATTTTCCCCTACTTACTGCTTTTACTATTAAATTTTTTAACTTTATTTCTTTTTCTTAAAAAATATTTATTTATTTATCCATGAGAGACAGAGAGAGAGAGAAAAAGAGGCAGAGACACAGGCAGAGGGAGAAGCAGGCTCCATGCAGGGAGCCCGACGCGGGACTTGATCCCAGGACTCCAGTATCACACTCTGGGCTGAAGGTGGCACTAAACCGCTGAGCCACCGAAGATTCCCCTTAATTTTACTTTCAAAGATCAAAATGTACACATGAATTTCCCAGCTAAGTCTCCATTTTTTGGTAGGGAGCAAAGAGAGGTTGTTACAGGCACTCTTTCAATTCCTTAATTTGATTTGACTATGGGTGCCTTTAAGTGACATGAAATATCAAATCTACCAAGCTAACCTCCTTGTTCCTATTTATTGGCCCTCATATCTTGTAAAAAATTGACTAAGAATTGTTAGAATTGGGGATCCCTGGGTGGCGCAGCGGTTTGGCGCCTGCCTTTGGCCCAGGGCGCGATCCTGGAGACCCGGGATCGAATCCCACGTCGGGCTCCCGGTGCCTGTGTCTCTGGCTCTGTCTCTGCCTGTGTCTCTGGCTCTGTCTCTCCTTCTATCTCTCAAGAATAAATAAATAAAATCTTTAAAAAAAAAAAAGAATTGTTAGAATTCCAGTAATCACTGAATAAACATCTCCCCTCTTCAATTCTATTTTAAGAATTTAGATCTTTAAGGAAATTTGACATCTTTTTTTCATGTGTGTTAATCAATTAGCTATTTGATTTAACCAACCCACTACGAAATGTTAACATTAACATTGTTTTAATGTTAAGTGATTTTTCAACTACCAGCACCAAATGTAAGATAATGAAATCTCTTCCTTTCTATAATATTTTGAATCCTTGTCTAAATAAGTAGCTGCATCGTGTACAGCTCCTCATACAGGCTTTCCTCCAGAGTAAATAAAAGGTAAAGGCTAAACATTCCCCCCTTCTATGAGATAAAATCTCCTAAACTACGGATGTAGGTATGGATATGTTTAACAGTCCTTATTTATTTCCACCAAATTATTAAACTTTCTAACACTGTAAAAGACATCAAAAAGTCACAAAATTCTTTTGATTCCAGGTTGACTGGAAACTTTGTATTACCAAATATGCTGCCATGGACCAGTTCTGGGTCCTGGCATAGCCACCTGTGCTAAGAAGACCATTTTTACGTTACTGTGTCAAAGCATCACTGCCTTGACTGAGATTGATTTGTGATTTTGCTTCAAAAAAGCAAATCCCAGAGGAATAGTATCATAGAATAATAATACATAATGTTAATAGCTTGATGTATATAGCAGACTGGCTGTATGCAGTGGCATTTCACCTAGAACTAGACTGAATGTTTTGACATTCCGACTTTTGCCTTGGCCTAAGTTCTCAAGAGAAGGGACTTGTATAACCATGGAACCCAGAAGTTCCAAAACTCTATGGGCGCCCTATCTTCTTTCTCTTTCTGATCTACTGAAACTGTCTGCTGGGGCACTGACATATTCCTGTAATATATTTTTTCATACAGCTGAAGATTCTAGAATTGTAGGTCTTCATTAATCTAAATCACCTCTGAATTGTAATGTAAGCTGGCCCAATTAAGTAAGGATTTTCTTCTTGTAGAAAAAGAAATGTTTTAAGGCTAACTTCAAATATAATATGCAAAAAGAAAAATACATAATTCAAAAATAATATCCTGTATGACCTTATACCTCAGAATGGCTACAATCAACAACACAAGAAACAATAAATGTTGGTGAGGATGTGGAGAAAAAGGAACCTTTATGCAGTGTTGGTGGGATTGCAAACTGGTGCTGCCACTGTGGAAAAAAGTTTGGAGGTGCCTCCAAAAATAAAAAATAGAACTACCTTATGTTCCAGTAATCACACTACTGCATATCTACCCCCCAAAACACAAAAAATGCTAATTCAAAGGTATACATGGACTCCTATGTTTATGGCAGCATTATTCACAAGAGCCAAATTTTGGAAGCAGCCCGACAGATGAGTGGATAAAGCAGATATGTGTGCCTATATCTCTGCACACATACATACAAACAGTGGAATATTGTTCGGCCATAGTAAAGAATGGAATCTTTGCATCTGCAGCAGCCAGGATGGAGCGAGAGAGTATGACGCTAGCAGAGTGAGTCAGAGAAAGACATATACCAAGTGATTTCACTCATCCGTGGAATTTGAGAAACAAAGCAAAAGAACAAAAGAAAAAGGATAGAGACAAATAAAAAAAAAAAAAAACAGACTTAAGTGTAGAGAACGAGACGATGGTTACCGGAGGGTGCGCAGGGAGGCGGTGAGGCTCTCGCTTCCCACTGAGCACCGCGACCTGTGTAGAATCCTTGAATCACTATATTCACACCTGGAACCAATGTAACACTGCACGTTAACTCCCCTGGAAGTCGTACAAAAAACCTTAATGAAGAAATAGTGCCATAAGCCGCCTTTGGACGTGTGCAGTGTGGCTGCCATGGGCCTAGCGAGGGGCCTGACAAGTCACGGAGGCCTCCCTCAGCGCCTCCCGCTGCTTCCCCGCACCTGTGCCACAGGTGGACATGGGGGACACGGGGTGGTTGGTGGTTTTCAGGAAGGCTTTTCTAACTAATTAAAAGTCTGCGGAAACTTTGGGGAAGTCTCGTTTTGTGCACCACTAGCTCATCGAGGCCTCAATTATTTTAAATTCACAGTTTTATTTTCTCCCCAACATCTGTTCCCTGCGTGGCTTTCTTCTCATTGGATAATGAACGGTTTACTTTCATCACCCTTAAACTACGACAGATATCTTTAATTCTGTCTCTTCAGGGTTTTGATTCCAGAAGGGAGAAGCAAAGGCAGGTGTATCTGGGCCTCCTGACCCTATGTGCCCAACCTGGCTATGCCTCAGGGCCCGCAGGGCGTGTGACATCATTGTCAGTTCCCATGAACTGCACGCAGGCTGTTTCTGTGAAACGGTGAGAGGCAGCTCATTTCTAACATTTTTCAATTAATTTTTTCAGCTGGCTTTCAGCTTTTTTTTTTCCCATGGAGCCAACGTTGTATTTTAAAATGAAGTTCTCCAAATCCCAAGCCACTTACTTGGTTCAGTAGTGTTTTTCTTTTTTTCCTATAGAAATTCCTCTAAAAGAAAGGAACCTTTAAAAAAGAGAAAGTGCTATAGCTTTTGTTAAATATCTCAGAAGATTAAATTCAGCTGAAAACTATTTAATTTAGAAAGTAAATGATCCAAAATTGTTGATTTAATGTTGTCTTTTCATTACTGCCCGACTATGGTGGACAGAACCCAACCTTCGTGCAAGCTGGGAGCTCACTACTACAGTTTTAGATCCCAAGGTTAAAACTCATTTGCTGATTCTAGATACAATTTTGAATGGAGATTTGCGACTGAGAAAGTCATTTTTCAAATGCTAGAAGACATACTGTTCTATTAGACACTGAATGATAAAGAAGAAGCTTGAGGGAATCACATTTTTTTTTTAAATAAATGAAAGTCAGACTTCCTTTACATCTGTAGCTTATTTATCAGCTTATTTATCAGCTTGCTAAAACTGAAAGCCTGGTTCAGTCCTCCCTGTGCCATGCCTTTCTTCCCTCGCGTTAGTCAACCCTCTGATTTGTTTAAAAGGAAAATGCAACCTGTAGAGAACTTTTAACAGCCGTCTGGTGCCTTGCCAAGGGGCAAAGTTCTCTCCTTGGATAAAACCCATTTTTCTCCTCTTATGGGTCACTTGCCACTGCACTCCTGAAGGCCCTGGACCAGCAGGCAGGTGGGCCGAGCAGGACACGGTCCCAGCGCCCAGCCCAGGGAGATGAGCGCTGAGCCAAGCGGCCTGCTGGGGGCCTACCCCTTGCCTCTCACTGAGAGCCTAGAAGGTCCCTTTTCTGGAATACTCTACTGTTGCTCTTGTTTCCAGCAAGATACTCACATTTTCAAATGTTGAGATAGCCCTTTCTTTCCTTCTCAAAGTTGAAACTATCTTGAGTTTTTCAGCAAGGAGGTAGAAATACAGATAAGTTCCCAGATTTCTTTCACAGGAACTGAAGTGTTGGAAATCAGGCAAATGTTAAGGAAGCTGGAGGCACAAATAAATGATCCCCTACCGTATAGTTATATACATTATAGTCAGATGGGCTGTGTTACTAGGTAGAAATTAAGAGGATATATAGGTACACAAAAATTCATGAGATCTTTGATACCTCGATAGATGGTTTCGATGGGAATGTTTCCTAGGGTTTTCTGTAGGAAACCAATTGATATGATCATTTACTTCAGATGGACCATTTTTCCACACTTTCTTTTTTAAAGATTGTATTTATTTAAAATTTTATTTACTTATTTATGCATGAGAAACACAGAGAGAGGGAGAGAGAGAGGCAGAGACCCAGGCAGAGGGAGAAGCAGGCTCTGTGCACGGAGCCCGACGTGGGACTCGATCCAGGGTCTCTGGGATCATGACCTGAGCCAAAGGCAGATGCTCACCCGCTGAGCCCCCCAGGCGCCCTTATTTGTTTATTTATTCATTCATTTATTTACTTCTAGTGAGCAGGAGTGGAGGTGGGGAGCAGAGTGCAGGGAGAGCACGAACCTCGAGCAGACTCCTCACCAAGTGCAGAGCCAGTCACAAGGCTCAATCTCTCAACCCTGAGATCATGACCTGAGCTGAAGTCGAGAGGTGGAAGCTCAACTGACCAAGCCATCCAGCTGCCCCTTTCCACACTTTCTCTGTCTTTCTCCTTTTTTTAATGGGATTTTTCTTTCCTCTTACTCTCCTACCTGCTTGAGTTGCTTGGCATCGCCAGTTTTTCTTAGATCTGTGTGCTGCACAGCTGTACGATATCAAAGGAAGAAGTCCACTGTTTTTAATGTGCTAAAATAACAATATTTAGCTCGAACTATACTATCTTAGCCCTCAGGGAGCAACTCTACCAAATCATTTTCATTTGTGAAAGCAGAGTGGAGACGCAGACCTCAGAGATCACACGCAGCAACCTAAAGGATAAAGACCTTATCCAAACAGTGGCAGCATGCCAGATGGAAACGCTGCCATAGGAAAAAATACATTTCCAAAGATCATTTTATAATAGTCAATAGAAACCAGGTTTCCCTTCTCTTCTTTTCTTCTTCTATTACCCTTAAACCTTTTTGTCAGAAGTGAGCAAGCCCAAAAATTGTCACATTTGCTTCTTTGCTAAATCATTCATGCCTTCATTCATCTATACTTTTCTCATATTAACATTTTTTTCTAAGATTTGTTTTTTATTTATTCATGAGAGACACAGAGAGAGAGAGAGAGAGAGAGAGAGAGGCAGAGACCCAGGCAGAGGGAGAAGCAGGCTCTATGCAGGGAGCCTGATGAGGGACGTGATCCCAGGACCCCAGGATCATGCCCTGGGCCTAAGGCAGATGCTCTACCCCTAAGCCCCCCAGGGGTCCCTCATGTTAACATTTTTAATTGTTTGAAACTTTGATATCAAAAACTGTGGCTTGAATGTCATGAAATTTCTCTTGAAAATTTGGCTACTTGCATAACTACAGCTAAAGTAAAAAAAAATGTTTTCTTAAATTGGAGGGCTGTTTCAAAAATGTAATGCAAGAAAAATCATGCTTTTGCTTTGATTTTAATGATAGACCCACCAGATTGTACCTCAGGCAGTGTAAGCCCTGAACCCACTCGGAGTCGCCTTGACAGAGCCTCAGACGTGCAGCCTGTAATTGGGCGAGAGCTTTGTATCACTTGAGCTCCGCATCCTTCTGAGTTGTAGCTTAATCTATTTAATACAAGGTTCCTTCTATTATACAGTTAACAGATTCCACTTGGCCGGAGGCTAAATGCTGGAACAAGAACTAAAGGCACTTAGATCTTTAGACCAGCTTCCAGTTAAGAATATACTAAGTAATCACCAAATGGCTACTATTCTGCACCTCTTTGTTGCAGACCTGGGACAAATGAACAGATATCAGGAAAAGATTAGTTTTTTAAAAAAACAGACATGTAAGATTTCTGTAAAAGATATATTCTCATATTACAAAAGGAACATCATTAACAATTTTTTAGTACAACTTGTTTGATATTTCTTGTGATTCAGTGACCCATTATAATTTTCTTCCTATAAAATTGGAGGCCAGGTCATATGTTGTCACTAACTCCAGTATCTTTAATTCCCCAAGAATGATCCCCTTGAGTTTAAGGACCAGAGAAATAGTTTGAAGGCTTGACTGGACTCTAATCAGTGCCTGGTGTAAATAGCTCAGTTCAGTAGAGATTATGTTTCCAACTTGTCTAAATATGAAAATAGGGAAAAAGCACTTTCTTACAGACTTTCCTTAATGTCACTCATTTTCTTCTCTATGCCTGCAACATAGAGCCAAAGTTTTCCATTCCAACAGAATGTATTAGGCCATGAAAAATTCAAATGGGATAACAGAAGTTATCCGAATTAACTTTCTGAATTGCAATATTTTGAAATAATGAAATAGATTTGGTATGTGGAAGGGTAAATATTTGCTGAAAAAAGTCAAATTAGAAAAGAATCCTCTTTGTATGCATGTTTTTTGGATAAATTCATTCATTTGGTGCTAGTTTGAACTTTTGCATTTGAGCACCAGGGGGCAGGATATGCTAACTGTTGAATCAGCGAACACAAAAGTGCAGAAGAGGCAACTTCAGACAGAAGTGAAAATTCTCTGAATGGTTTCTCCACAGATCCTTTAGGGAAGGAGCTGTTGAATTGTTCACAGCATAATTTTCACACCAGTTATTTAAAAAATCGACTAATTATAGCGGAAAACTATTAAATCTCTCTTATAAGTAATTTTTATGATGTGGTGATTTGTCCCATTTAATTTTTAATAATCATGAGCTTAATTTAAAACTGCAATCATAAATGAATTGAAATAAATTGAAAATAATGGTTTCTCATATATCCCCTTGTTTACAGATCACTCTCTTCCTAATTATTTCAACTCAAATCTCATAGATCTTCATAGAGAACAGTATTTTTTTTTTTTTAAGATTCTATTTATTTATTCATGAGACAAGCACAGGGAGAAAGGAGCAGGTTCCATGCAGGGAGCTTGATGTGGGACTCGATCCTGGGTCCCCAGGATCACGCCCTGAGCCGAAGGCAGATACTCAACCACTGAGCCACCCAGGCATGCCCAAGAACAGTAATCTTGAGAAGAAAGAAATTCATTGTGGAAACGTTAGAAAATATAGAAAAATATATGTAATTTAGGATTTTTTTGAGAGGTTTTTGGGAATCCTGAATAAACAAAATACTGTTTTACTAGTTTCTCTCTGATAACCTTTAGCCATTTCACCTGCCGACGAGGAAAGACGGTAGTCCTTTAAGAACCGAAGTTAATTCAAGAAGAGAACGGTTCTAAAGACAACAGAAAGATCTAGCATGGGGGTTTTATATTCAGCTTTCTGAAGTCAGACTTTTTGGAAGAAAAGACACCTGGCTTGGGATTGAAATTATACATTTTCACTTGTGCTAGGGAAGCTGAAAAGAGTATTTCAAAAGCAAAATCCCAACTGGGCATAGATAAAGGACTTAAAACTCATGTAATTTTTAAATTGAGGTATAATTGACATACTGGTTTCAGATGTGCTAAGTGATGATTTGATATTTGCATCTTTTGAAAAATACACAGTAAGTCTAGTTAACATGCATCACCTACATAGTCACACAATTTTTCTTATGAGAACTTTTAAGATGTATCCTCTTAGCAACTTCCAAATATCCAGTATAGTGTTGCTAACTCTAGTGACCATGGTATCCACCAAATCCCCTGACATGATTGCTTTATAACTGGAAATTTCTACCTTTTGGTCCCCGTCGCCCATTTTGCCAATCCTTCCACTCCCTGCCTCTGGTAACCACCAGTCTGTTCTTTGTAGCTATGAGTTTGGTGTTTTGTTTTTAAGATGCCACATATAGGTGAGGTCATACAGTATTTGCCTTTCTCTATCTGACTTATTTCATTTAACATAATGCTCTCTGGGTCCATGCATGTTGTCTCCAATGACGAAATTCCGTTCTTTTTTATAGCTGAATAATACCCCATTTTAATAATCAAAATATTTTTGAGACAGAAAACTGTTTATAGATATATTCAAGGTAAACAGCATTTATTTACAAGTACATGTATATTGATCCCATTGACCTTTCCTTTAATATTATTAATGATAAGTCCTAAACACTTTATTTTAAGTAAGTATAAATTCCTCAGGTGCATGAACAATATCTTTACTCCTCTCCTCATTTCTTTTCAGTGTCCAAGCAAAACCTATGACCCACTGATTAAATCCACCCGAGATTTTCCAGATGACGTCATCAGTTTCATAAAGCGGCACCCTGTGATGTTTAAACCAATATACCCAGTTGCGGGAGGACCAACATTCAAACGGATCAATGTAGACTACAGACTGACCCAGATCGTGGTGGATCATGTTGTTGCAGAAGATGGCCAGTACGACGTGATGTTCCTTGGAACAGGTATGCTAGAGCCAGATTATGCTTTCTTTCCAAAGAATTTTTCACTATTAGACAAACAAAACAAAAACTTCAAAAAGATTATTGGTCAAAATCAAACTGAGTGATTATTAGCTAATATCTAGTCAGTATTTCTTAACATTGCAGAACACGTGACAGTTTGAAGTGACAGTTGTCAATATCTCCAGCCTCCCTTAGCGTTATTTGAGATTTCAGGATATATTTGTATGTCAGACAATATACATGTAGATGCTATAATATGCCTGCTTTGGTAGGTGCTCAACACATATTTGTTGGTTGACTGTGGACTAACTAAAATTAAACAAGTTTGGTTAAGCAATGTTTATTTTTGAACTTCACATTTTCCTCTCTCTGGGGAGATATTTGATAAGCCACCTCAAAGGATCCCTTGACCTAATTTTGAGAATGGCTTACTAAGTTGATTTAAGATGGCTTTTCAAAAAGTTACACAATAGTTTGTAAAGATCTTTAAGCAGAAACTTGTTGGAAATTATCTCTCCTGTCTCTGAATTTTGTGGATTAAGTATCACTTTCATTATTAGAGCCCATTTTATTTGTTTTTGTCTCTCAACTCAATAATTATAAAATGATTAAAAATATTTTTCCAGAAAAAGAAGTATTGCTTATTTAGTATGTCTCAAAAAAAAAATAAAAAGAAAAAAATTCTCTAAGAATATAATGTGAATTCTAATGGCAGTAAAGGTAACATGCACCATTTAGACAGAAGTACTCCATCCTGGATAATGTTACATGATTTAATGAATCAGGCATTGCATAAAGAAATAGAAATTAATGGGTTTTCAAGAAATGGATATTTTTACTGAAATAGATTTTCAGAACTACAGAACAGTCTTATTTTTTAAAATACACTGGCTTTACAAAGTAGGGTTTCTTACAGAGCCTGTGTAACAGGCTCAGGGCTTTCAGGATCACCAGTTGTCAAGCCTGATTATGTAGCAGATGGCAACGCCAAGACCCAGGAAAGTAAGTGATGCTCTCAAGACTATGGAGATTGCTACTGACACGACAAAATTCGAAATAATTAGTATTTCATAAATTTAAGGAGTTTGCCACTTAATTTGCGGTCCCCACCTAGAGCGTTCCTAGGCCAACATTTCCAGCGTTATAAATGCCACTCAGCCACTAGGTGGTACTACCTGACTTTCACTGAGAAAACTGTAGCCGACTAAGATGGATTGACTTTCAATTATGACATTTGGAAAATGTATATTCAATATTTTTCAAAGATCCTAGAATCATTTAAAAACAGAGTTAAATAATTCAGACTATTTTTTGCAAATAGGATCATTACCATACATGTGAATATTCTTCAACCACAGTGGCAGCATGTATTTTGTATAAGTTAATTTCCAAATGAGATTTTTCTCTTTTTTCTAAAACTTTCTTTTGATTGACTTACTGCAATAGCATGCCACCTTGTAAACTGCAATACAGGATCCTCCATTTAAGGCATCTTTACTAAATGTCAATTTTTGGTGTGTAGTCTTTCAAATTTTGGTTAATCTTTTAAAGTAAACTAAAATAATTTTAAACAAAACTTCAGTTTCTAGCCAATTAGGAATGTTTCTGTAAATAAAATGTTTGATGAGTGTGCTACAGTTTCCCATATGGATGGCTTCAGTGATTTCTCTTCCATTTGTTAACATGATTTTAAATTGTATATATCTTACCTTTCATGGTAAGTTGGATATAAGAACTGCATAAATATTTCTTACATTGAGAGAAAAAAAGTTATTTTAGCATATTTTTACCTTTCAATTAAGTTACAGAAAGGTTATTTCACCTTAGTTATAATTTTTACCAATATTTAAGTGAGACATATATTCGTTTCGCTAGGAATATACTTCAAGTGCATTCTTTTAAAATTTTCTTTATAAATATGTGTTTTATGGGCTAAAAACTACCATGCTTTGGAAGGAGGGAATCATATCCCCTAAGCTTCACTTCTTGCATTTTTATTTATCTGACTTCTTGAAACATGAGGGGAACAATGTGAAGGTTGCTAGGCATATACTTACAGCCAAACACTGAAGCAGAAACAGCAGGATCATAGGTGATGTATTTTTTCAGACATTGGGACGGTCCTCAAAGTGGTCAGCATTTCAAAGGAGAAGTGGAATATGGAAGAAGTAGTACTGGAGGAGTTGCAGATATTCAAGGTAAGACAGTCCAGAGCTCCAGAAGCCGTGGTGAAACTTAGTAGCCTCCAGTACCCAGGACAGTGTGTTTCTCCTGAACAGGTCTGTGCATCTCACTCCCTTATTTTCCTTTTCCTTAGCAATGGAAAAAAAGTTTTAAAAGCAACTGACAATGGGACCCCCATTTCTCTGTAGAATGCCACTAAATTCAGGGCTGGGATTCCCCTCATTACTTTATTCTCCAAGCATGTAGTCAGACAAATCGCCACAGTAGATGAAAGCCTGGGGTCTCTGACTATCCAGATGCTTTTCTACTTTATAAATTTTACTTTTCAACTTTTCCTCAATTGAATTTGAGAAAACTGGAAGACTGTATAAATCACATGTCCCTGCTTTTCTGTAAGGAATTTTTTTTTAAGGTTTCATGAGAGTAAGTCTTCATTCTTTATGTATGCTACATTCCCCTAAAGAGTTAGTAGATTTAAAATAATAGTTTTCCGGATTTGGGGAATGTCTTTGACTTTTAACAGCACATTTGAATTGTGGCGTTCTTTGTAGATGCTCAGTGAAGTTTATTTTAAAAGTATTTTCTGAGAATAACATTAGAAGTAAAATTATATCTCTAAGAGGGGCTTTTAAAAAATATGTTGTTTACAACATTTTTGTTGAGATAATTCATTAAAATGGGCTGTTTCTCTGTGAATATCCATTGCCTCAAAATGGAGCAGAGCCCTCCACTGTGAGGAGCTCAAGGTAATTAACATGCTGAGTCCCACAGGATCCTTTACATTGTGATGATAATAGTGGTCAAGGAGTTAACTAGAACAAGATCCGCTATCTGGCATCTACCAAAAACAAAGTCTTGTGTGGTTCCTGAGGGAAAAGCCATGTCAAATAGAAGTGTGAACCCAGAAGCCAAAAATAAACCCCCCACAATACATAGGTCGCATTAGAATAAGTTTTACTTGTTGGCTGTTAGTGGTCAAGAGCAATTGTTTGGATTCCAGTGTTAAGATTAGAACATGACCCTCTTTCCTTCATTAAAAAAACAAAAACAAAAAAACCCCAGGGCTATTGGATAGAACTTTCTCATTTTAACATTTTTCTTTCATTTTTTATGTATTAAAAAAAAAAAAAAAAACCCTTGGATACCTGCTTCTGTTTACTGGTGTGTAAATAGCAGCTGGTATGAAATGAATGAGTAGTAAATAGGTAGATGATAAGTAGATGAAAAAATTTTCAAGCATTCCATCCTTTGGTAGCTTTTGTGTTCATGTTTCTAATTTTATATTGCATGCACAAACTATTTGTAGTTTCTACAAATAAAGCTAGCCCTAGTTCATATCACAAAATCATGTGCATCAGTAGCTTGCAGTGTTCCATAAAGAATATGCTCACCCATAACTTTTAAGAACTCTGCTACTTGAGCAAGTTTTTGAACTACTGATCTAAGTAAGAACAGAACGAGGTAATAAATAATTATGGAGATGTTCTTGTCAACGCTAGTTTGAATTATATGGAAGCAGTTAAGATAAGCAGATTTAGAAGGAGAAGCCTTGTGGGTAACTGGGGGAGATTTTCAAGGCAGAGTATTTCCTCATACATTTAGGTAATTTTTTGTAATAACACACTTTAAAATAACTACTTTGATAATTTCTACTAAGGTAGAATTACGACACATTGGAAGGAAATTGCAAACAGTAAGATCCTTTTCCCCACTATGTAACAGGCCCTTGAAGTTTCCTGCAGTGATCTTTGGTACATGACAAAACAACATATTAGCTACTATAAAAAACTGTTAATAATTGTCTTTATTAACATTTGACTTTTATTTTCAGCACTCATCAATCATCTTGAACATGGAATTGTCTCTGAAGCAGGTACTTTCTAATTTTTGTGTAAAAATTAACTACAAAAGCAACAGATTGCTTGAATTCAAGTTCGTTTTGGGGAAAATCTATCAAAATTGGAAGTTAAATTATAAGTGATGTACAAAGCTCTAGATTATCTGTGTTTTCTATGAACTGATTAGAGGCCATTGTTGCAGTCTTGTCTTAGGAGATGTAGAATCAAATATCATGAATTGAATGATGTATTCCCCCCTTCCCTGGGCTCCTGAAAACTGAGTTCACTTTCTGTGTCTCATGAAGATGTGTTTCTATCAAGGCCATAAGAAATTAATGTAGAACACCAGCCCTAATCACTAAAAGTATTTTTTTAATCAAGGAGTCTAGAAAAAAAAAAAAAATCAAGGAGTCTAGGAGTTAGACCATGGACTGTGGTGGCGAAGAGCCCAACAGTCAACCTCCAGCCTTCCACTTAGTATCTGACTCCTGGAATCAATTTCCTTAACAGTGAAGTTAGAGAAATAAAATCTGCCTCCTAATAAATGGATGCTGCGTGCAAAATTCTAGACAGAGAGTTGGTGCATTGTAAGTGTGAAGTAAGTAGTAGCTAATAATAACAACAATAATGATATTAGATTCCACAGAGTTTAGATATGATACTCCAAATCCCAATTGATTCAAGAAGTTCAGACTTGCATTAGGATACGAAAGTTCTGGGACAATATGTTTAATATATTAGGTACTGCTAACATTGTCTTAATCTACTATGCCATAGAAATGATACAGAGATTATTAGGGAAAAGATCTAAGTAGAATTCTTCTTTGGTTTTTTCCATTAATTTGTTTCCTCAACATTTAGTTCTTGGAGGCCTACTACTGTCCTTGGAGACAGAAATGAATGAATGGCATAGCCCTTAATTTGCAGAAGCTCACAGCGGAGCCAGGAGGTGAAGGGGCATGCTAAGAGTGCAGAGCAATAATGGAAGCATGTACTGGGAGCTAGTCTGAGGGAGCCAAGTGGAGTGGGTGAAGACAGCAAAAAGAAGAGACATGTACCTGAACTATGAAGGATGGTTCAATTAACCAGATAAATTGAAAGAGGGTGAGATGAGGAAGCCTATGCCAAGGGGAAGATGAGAACATCTGGAAAGGTGGGAAGAGTGAGAGGCCATGGCTTATTCTAACAAGTTTGTGGACAATTAGAGCAAAGGGCATATGTGTATGCAAGACACAAGGAGGCTAGAAATGAATCTGGGATTTTAAGACAGAGCCAAATTAGATGCATCCTTTTTATGTAAGGACAATGAAAACCTTTAAAGATTTTCCGCAGGAATATGTTGTGATAAGATTTTCCTCTTAGGAAGATCCATCTAGTGTGGCAGGAGGATAGACTGAGTCCTGGGGTTGAGCTGGGAGTTGCCAGAAAACAAGGCTGAAGCCAGTGGGAATCTTAGGACACTTAGACCTAATTGGGACAGAAATGATAAGGACCGAGACTAAGGCGGTGACAATGGCAGAGCCAGTGAGAAGGAAGAAGGGGAGGTGGAGAGTTGGATGTAAGGGAATGGGAAGGAGACGGTGGCTGACTGAGGGAGAACTGCCCCCTTTGTGTCCCGGGGGACCGGGGAGCTGCCTCTCAGCGAGGCAGGGTAGCAGGGCTAGATTTAGGGCAATCAGGACGTCCATTTCAGGATGGCCACTGATTTTGTACACCAAGAAAGGTGAAGAAATGAGAATAGAGAAGAGGAAACACCTAACATTGACTGCAAAGAAAGGAATCATCAAAGTGGATCAGAGCCTCGGGCAGAACTGAAGAAGGAGAATGAGGAAAAGTGAAGAGAGTTTCAAGGAGGGTTCGTTCTTGGTGTCAAACCCTACGGGGAATTGAAGTAAAACAAGTGTTCAGCAGGATGCATTGCGCTCAGCAGCCAGGAAGTCCTAATGACATTTTAATGGGCCAGAGAGGGAGAAGACTGATCTGTACGGTCCCAGGATATGCATGTTGTTTGTGTCAATATTTCTTTGTCAGATCTTCCTCCTTTGTTCAATGTTTGATATGGTCCAGTAGCATTTACCCGGAGTTCCCCGAAGGCACAGACTCTGGCTTCTCCAGCTGCATCACCCCTCTCCCCACCTCCTCCAACATATTCCCTCGAGGAAATGCAGCTAGAGAGCAAGGCATTACTTCCAGGACTTCTTTTCAGGATGGGACTGTGTGTGCCAAGTGTCGTAGTATCCTGAAACCTTCCCTTAGAGATGTGGCATCTTCCAAGCCTCTTTAATACTTTCTTCACAAGTGATCCCCAATATTTTCTCTCCCTCCTTTAACCCATTTTTTAAAAGATTTTATTTATTTATTCATGAGAGACACACAGAGAGAGGCAGAGACACAGGCAGAGGGAGAAGCAGGCTCCCTGTGGGGAGCCCGATGTGGGAGTGAAACCCAGGACCCCAGGGTCACAACGTGAGCCAAAGACAGAGGCTCAACCACTGAGGCACCCAGGCATCCCATCTTATAACCCATTTTCCTTCAGGGGTCAGTATATATTTCATTAGCAAATGAAATGGTTCAAACCACAAGAAAGTCATGTAAATCCCTGTTCAGTCATCTCTCGTGTAAGAAGCCGCAGCAGAGGGGGCCCATCCACGTTGCCTATAGCGTCTGTGCTTAATATAATCTACTAACACAGATTTTCCACCATTGGGAAAGAATTTGACGTCTTAATTCCTCAGTCTAACAGCTGGTTCTTGACCTTCTTAAATTACTGCCAAGGTTATGCTAGCCCTAGAATGCTGCCCATTTCGGCGTCAACATCATCAAACCACCGACCTGCCAGGAGTGGAAGTGCCTGACTTATCTTTCTCTGTGTTCTGTTTCTACACAAGTGCTCATGTGCTGGACTAGGGACACCCGAGGAGGCAGATTTAGGGCTGTGGTGTGGTTTTCAAGAAAGGGAAGTTCCTAAGACTAGTCTGAAAGATGCTTCCAATTCATTTGTTTTGCCTGATTTGTAGCAACAATTGTACATTGGCTCCCGAGATGGATTGGTTCAGCTCTCCTTGCACAGATGCGACACTTATGGGAAAGCCTGTGCAGACTGTTGTCTGGCCAGAGACCCCTACTGTGCCTGGGATGGAAATGCATGCTCTCGGTACGCACCCACTTCAAAGAGGTAAGAGGCACGTCAAGCTCAGGGGAAGCCGTCTTTTCTACACAGTGAATATGTCACATGAATACCTGTCTTCTGGTTTAAAGAGAAAATATATAGCAAACGTAGTCTGTGGCAAGAATATTAAAATTAGATGTTGTTTAACACTTTTGCATGAAACTCAGTGTTGAAGGAAGATATAATAGTGTTCTGAAATTCTGAAATGTGGAACTTTAAAAGTGCTGAGAAATTGTGTATATTCTTTTCCTTGATCTACGTTAAACACCGTTAAAGGTTTTTCTTGACCACGTTCCCCTTGCTTACATTCCTCCCTTCTTCCCTTATTTTAAAATATGTATATACTTAGCCTTACTGTTTTGCAAATAATATACAAGTATGTGTGTTTGTAGAAGTATGGATTACACACAGCTCACAGCACATCTCAGTGACTTGGTACGATTTTATTTTTACTACAATAACTCTAACTTGGTCAGCTTCTGCCAACATTGCCCTGCTGTTTGTTGTTCATTGCTTTATGTGCTCTTAAAAATCATGCTATTTCGAGCCAATGATACCCAGCTAGAAATTTATTCTAGGCACACATGGGCACAAGCACCACAAAGTCATTTAAGCACTGATCGTTTCAGTACTGTTTGCAAAAGCAAAATTATTAGAAAGAACCTGAATGCCATCAACATGACTGATGCTGCCTAAATATATTATGATAATAATTTTTTAAATGTATTTTATAGTATTGTTCAAAGTATATTTTTCCTCTAGGTAAAATATCAGCAAACTGTATATGGGATTTGTTTTTAATCTTTAGGTCTAAATTAACAAAATTCAATGATAACAGGTAAGTTACACTAGAGCATACACACTTGTTTCTTGTTTGACAAATCAGTCAAATTTCAAATTCCAGGAGTCACAGATTGAATATATAATACCACAGAAGATACTGCTTAGAACTGGGAGACGTTTTATATTCCTTGAAATGTCTGCATTAGATGTGAACGGAGAGATACCATTATTACAAGTCAAAAGCAAAAAACATCAATATTTTGTTATAGTTTTTGGCTAGGGATATACTTATCAGAGTGAGTCCTTGGGGAATATTTTTTTTTTCTAGAAGCTAAAAAACAAGAGTGCTCATTAGTTGGTAATGAACCTTCAGTTTGATGAATTGACCCTGTTTCTTAAGAAGCCAAGATTTAGAAACATTCTTGACCTTATGTGCCTTATACCATCATAATTTTTCTTCTTATATTTCCCAAGACTGTATCTCTGATCTTACAGACATGCCGCTGTGATATTTTCCCTTACCTTAACATAACGTGCATGTGAGCCAAAAATGTGTATGATAGATGAAACTTGTACGGGGTTATCACCTGGTCAGCAATGCCCTTAAGGAACACCCTGGATATTGCAGAGTTTACTGTGACTTTATAGTTGCCGACGCAGCAACATACGATAGCCAAAGCCAATGAAAATATGCTGCAAGAGTTTAAGACTACTTTAACTTTGATGTAGCGGTTTCTTCTTTTTTTATGCAATAGCTACTATTTTCTCTAAAGGAAAATATGTGACAATAATGCCCAACAGAATTATTTATTATGATCATTGCCTCTACTCTCAGAAGAACAGTGTGAACAACCTGTCAGCAGATAAGAGTTCCTTCGAGCCATTTATATCATGTCAAACCTGTACTCCCATTTGAGGTGACAATATTTAATTTATTGCTTAATCAAATCTATGTAATATGCATCTTCATATGGTAAGGAATTGGGCATTTGTGTTTATTTTCCTACCCACGAAGTAAAGCTCTTTCATATCTTATTACTTTCCTGTTGACTGATTGAAAAAAAAGAGGAGAGGGAGAGTTGTCCCCATTGGATGTATCTCAAACCTGAATTATATTTACAGTCAACCTGTTGACTGTTGAATAATTTATCAAGAGTCAGAGGAGTTGAGTAAAATTCAACTCAACTTATTTCCAAAGCAGGATTCACTCTGTTAGGACTCTTTTGCTAGTAGTGTTTGAATTGATGTTAGAGTGATGGGAATATTGCTCAGCATTTAAGCTGAGCAGTAAGACAAACATAGTTCTGCTTCCGCCACTGTTATTAGTGTTAGATGTAGACCTTATATATTCCGGCTATCATGCTCAACCTTCTATGCCATTTAATCTCTTTTCCATAGGCGAGCTAGACGGCAAGATGTGAAATATGGAGACCCAATCACGCAGTGCTGGGACATAGAAGACAGTAAGTACAGGCTTCATATGCTTTTCTCCCATTTAAAATTTTAAGCCTACTCTTTGTGTGTCTTTTTATTATATGACTTGAAATATCTATTATATAGGAAGCTCTTATTTCATATAATGCTTATGTTCTGAAAAAGCAACCGGAGATTTTATAAATTGACCCCCCATCTACATGCCTAAGTGAATAATCCTTTGTTATATCATTATTTGTTTCATATGTCTTTTAAAATTCCTGTCCTTTTTTGGGTACTTTTTACTGCCTTATCCATCCTTGTAAAGTTTAAAAACCGCTAATAAAGATAAAACAGGATATAGTCCAAAACATATGGACATTTAGGGTAAAGTTGGAGACCCTCCTAGAAAAGTCTAAAGAGACTGTAGGTACTTGTTATGCTTTATTTGAATTCATGTTATCAATTCATGGTTTCATTCAATCAATAAATGTTTATGAGGTGACTTCCATGTGCATGTAATTGTCCTGAGTACATTCTGGGACAAAGAAACTCCTTAGAGAGCTTGGGATCCTTTGGGGAGATGTCATAAGGCACAATTAGTGATATGGGAGTTTAACAAAGAGAGCGATCACCAGAGGCTCTATTGTGCAGAGAAAATTTCATGAAAGATCTTGAGAGCCTGAGTATGAACGGGACAGAGTGGAGAATAGAGAGGATTCTGTTGAGAGAGTTGGATGACAGAGAAAGAACAATCTATAAGAGTATATACTCAGAGTATATATTCCAAAACTTTGGTTACTTTCCACTCCCAAGCTCTCCCTTCATATAGAAAATATACACACATGCACACACACAGACACACAGCTGGAGGAAGGAAACTGCCCTGCCTTCATCACGTTGGTAGGGACCACCTCAGCTGTGAATAGACAACCCAAGTTTCATAGTTAACAGGAGGCCCGGAAGTTTTACAGGTTAAAAACAAAACAATAATTTATAATTCATAATTCCATTCTTCTGAAAAATAAGCTCTGGTCCAGAATAGTATGTTGGACTTCCTGTTCTAAGGCATGGGTGACTCCCTGTCGTGTCCAGTGTGTCGCTCATGACATCTCCAGTCGTGACCATGTGCTGCTGTGGATACGGTTTTCATTCGAGTGCGTGAGCTTGGTCAGGAACCATTACAGGTATTGAGGATACACTGTGAGGAAGAAAGAGAACAGCCCATGCATCCGTGGAACTTTTGTTCAGGCTGTGTTAGGGAGGAAGCAGGCAGTACACTTAAAAACAAGTGAGATAGATTCTATGTCAGATAGTGGTAAGTATTGTAAAGAAAGTGACACAAGGGCAGCCCCGGTGGTACAGGGGTTTAGCGCCGCCTGCGGCCCAGGGCGTGATCCTGGAGACCCTGGATCGAGTCCCACATTAGGCTCTCTGTATGATGCCTGCTTCTCCCTCTGCCTGTGTCTCTGCCTCTCTGTCTCTATGAATAAATAAAAAATCTTTAAAAAAAAAAAAAAAAGAAAAGAAAGTGACACAAAACACAGTTCCTGCCGAGGGTGGAGATGGTGTCTCACAGTATTCTGTTCTTGCCACCACCCACCACGCCCACTTTTTGCTCCTCGTCATCCTCACTGCCCCCAATCCATTTTTTATCAAGGTGCCCAGAATTTCCTCCTTGCCAGATCCAATGGCCAGTTTTCAGCTCTCATGATTTACTTAATGTCTAACTCCCTCCTCCTCAAAACACATTCTTCGTTTGACTTCCACGCAGTGACGTGCTAGAGCCAATTCTTCGGGTCCCATGAGAGCTGATTGCTTATTATTTAGGAATTTTGTGAGCTGCTTTTAAACCATCTGTGGCTTGATTTCAGCCATAGGGGGAGTTTTTACCCCAGGAAAATGGGCAAGCTCTACGTATCAGGGCTTTTTGTTTTTGAAGAGATGGTGTCTCAGCACCGTTGGGCTTCATGGCCCCCACATCCTTCTGGTTTTCCTCTTACTTTACAGGCTGCTCCTTCCAAATGTTCTCAAACTTTCCTTTTCATCCCGTCATCTAAACATAAAATCTCTGCCTCTTCACTGCCTAACATCATCAATGCCAATATGATCAGAGGCAATTGGCTCCTAAATTCTGAATCCAGTCCTAAACCTTCTCCTGTGGGCCAGACTTGTATGACTTGCGTGCCCACACAAGAACTCCTCTTAGATGCCTAGTAAGCATCCCAAATTATATCTGAGAAAGAATTTGTGCTCTCTCCTAAACTCCATTGTTCTACAGGCTTTCCCATATTAATACATAGCACGCCCATTTACCTAACTGCTTAGGGGGGAGAAAAAAGCAGCTAGGCATCATCTTTTTATTTTCTTCCTTCTTTCACATCCTAGTACCAACCTCCCAATAAGTCCTGATGGCTCTATGGCCACAACTGCTCCTACTTCTCATTACCTCCATATACACCCTCTCAACCAGCACCACCATCCCCATTCCGGAGCTGTTTATCTGGTTCTCCTGCTTCCAGACTTGCCCCTGACCCATCTCTATCCACTTGGTAGCCAGGGTAACCTTTCAAAAAGTTCAACCAGATTACACCATTCCCTTTGCTCAAAATCTTTTGCTAACTTCTTAGAACAATTAGGAAAAAAAAAATCCATAGCATCTACCGTGGCCTACAGACTCTACTTGATCTAGTCCCGATGCGTGCTCTGACCCTCTCTCACGTCGCTGTAACCTGGCTCGCTCACTGACTTCCTCTTGTTCTAAAGCCCCAGGCTGGTTCCTGCTGCAGGTAGGCTTGCATTTATTTCCTCTGTACCTAAAGAACTCTTCCCTTCAAGTGTCCATGTAGCTCCAGGTTCACATTATTTAAATTTATCTTTAAAATGTTAATTTCTGGGGACGCCTGGGGGGCTCAGCAGTTGAGCATCTGCCTTGGCCCAGGGCATGACCACAGGGTCCTGGGATCTAGTCCCACGTCGGGCTCCTGCAAGGAGCCTGCTTCTGTCTCTGCCTATGTCTCTGCCTCTGTCTAGGTCTCTCATGAATAAATAAGTAAAATATTTAAAAATAAAATAAAATATTAATTTCTGGGGCGCCAGGGTGCCGCAGTCTGTTGGGTGTCTGCCTTCTGCTCTGGTCATGATCCCCGGGTCCTGGGATGGAGCCCCAGGCCTGCTTTTCCCCCTCCCTCTGCCTCTTCCTCAGTTTGTGCGCTCACTCACTCTCAAATAAATAAATAAACAAAATCTTTTTTCAAAAGTTAATTTCTCAAAGACACCTTTTTCTGACCATCCTCACTGAAATACATTTCTCCTCATTCTACCTCTTATTCTCTAATCTTCCTTAGTTTTACATGTAGTGCATAACACTGCCAAATACTATATTCTTTACTTAATTCATTCACTTGATGACTTTGTCTCTGTCTCTGGAATGTACATTGTATTGTAGGCACAGAATAATGTTTGCGGAATGCGTGGCTAAAGAGGAGGATACTTAGCTTCTAGCTGCCCTGTAGGGGAAAGAAATTTTAAAGTAGATGAAGCAGCGATAATAAAAATCAGAAAAAGACCTCACATAGGTTGGGCTAAGTTTGTGAGTGTTTGTTTTTCCTGTAGATTACAAGGAATTATTTCATATTTCTAAGAAAAATCATTTAAAAAAAATAGAAGGAATTGACACTTGTATAGAAGCCAGAGACTGAGAATCAACTATGGAAATTAAAGTAGCGATTATGAGGGTATTTACATACTAAAGTATTTGTAATCTGAAGGAATTGTTTTATTAAGTTATAATTTGACATATAACATTATATTGGTTTCAAGTACACAACAATAATGATTTAATATTTGCATACATGGGAAACAATCACCACAATAGGTCTGGTTAGCCTCCATCACCACATATGGTTACAAAACATTGTTTTCTCAACATGAGAACTTCTCTTGGCAACGTTCAGATACCAGGACTCATTCATTTTATAGCAAAAGTTTATATCTTTTGATCCCCTTCACACACTTTACCCACCTTCCACCTCCCACCTCTGGCATCCACCAATCTGTTCTCTGTATTTATGAGCTCATTCTTTTCCTTTTGAAAGATACCACATATAAGTGAGATCATGTGGTATTTGCCTCTCTGACTTACTTGACTTAGCATAATGTCCTGAAGACCCATCCATGTTGTCACAAATGGCAAGATTTTCTTCTTTTTTATGACTGAGAAATACTCCATTGTGTAGCTATATGCCATATCTTCTTTATCCATTCATCCTTTGACGGACACCCACCGTTGTTTTCATATCTTGGCTATTGTAAATAATGCTGGAATGTACATGGGGTGATATATCATTCTGAGTTAGTGTTTTTATTTTAATTTTTTCAAGTAAATACCCAGAAGTGGAATTTCCAGATCATATGTTAGTTACATTTATAATTTTTTTAGAAACTTCGGTACTGTTTTCCATAGTGGGTGCAATAATTTACACTCCCATCAACAGTGCACAAGTGTTTCCTTTTCTCCACATCCTCACTAACACTTGTTATTTCTTGTCTTTCAGACAATAGCCATTCTGACAGATATGAGGTGATATGTCTCTGTGGTTTTGATTTGCATTTCCCTGATGATGAATGATGTTGAGCGTCTTTTCATATACCTGTTGGCCATCTATTCTGTTTTCTTTGGAAGAATGTTTCTTAGGTTCTTATTATCATTTTAAAATTGGATAATTTGGGGAGTTTAGTTATTGAGTTGTATGAGTTGCTTATATATTTTAGATATTAAGCCCTTATCAGATATATAATTTGCAAATATTTTCTCCTACTTGGTAAGTTGATATTTCATTTTGTTGATGACGTTCTTTGCTGTACAAAAGCTTTTTGGCTTGATATAGTCCAACTTGTTTATTTTTGTGTTACTTGCTCCCTGGCATGAAATTTAAAAAATCATCAGTAAGATCAATGTCAAAGAGCTTGCTGCCTGTGTTTTCTTCTAAGAATTTTGTGGTTTCAAGTCTCACATTTAGTACTTTAATCTATTTTGAGTTAATTTTTGTGTCTGGTGTTAAGACAGTGGTCCAGTTTCATTTTTTGATGCATGGTTGTCAGTTTTCCCAACACCATTTATGGAAGAGACCGTCCTTTCCCTCTTGTATATTATCAACTCATGTGTTGTAAAATAATGTAGTACTTGCACGTGGGTTTATTCCTGAGCTCTCCATTCTGTTCTATTGATCTGTGTCTATTTTTATGCCAAATCATACTGTTTTAATTACTATAGTTTTGTAATATGGTTTGAAATTGGGAGCATGATGCCTCCAGTTTTGTTGTCCTTTCTTAAAGATTGCTTTGGCTATTCAGAGATTTTTTATGGTTCCATACAAATTTTAAGATTGTTTACTTTTCTGTGAAAATTTTCATTGGAATTTTGACTGTGATGGCATTGAATCTGTAGATCACTTTGAGTAGTGTGGACATTTGACAATGTGAACTCTTAATCCATGAGCAAGGGGATATCTTTCCATTTACTTGTGCCTTATTACACTTCTTTCATTAATACCTTATAGTTCCTAGTGTCCAGGTGCTTCACCTCCTTAGTTAAATTAATTCCTAAGTATTCTCTTTAAAAAATTCCCAAGTATTCATTCTTGTTGATGCAATTATAAATGAGATTGTTTAAAATAGGAATTTTTTAAAAGTCAGAAATAAAACAGACATTAGTGGTAACAACAATAAATTCATTTCCTATCAAACTGACATATTGATGACTTTGTGTCAAAGGGTCATTGTTTTTCCTGATTTTAAAAAGGATTTCGTACAATCAGCTGTTTCATTTTTCCAGTTGCCTTCGCTAATTTATCTTTTCCTAACTCGACCAGTTCTTTGGTGGAATCAGTCTAATTAAGTTTCTCCCCAGCCCTTTCCCCATCACCTGACAATCAGCCTGCAACCTCCCGGCTTTGTTCATGAACTTCTTTTGCTTAGGAAAATGGCATCCGTTGCTATGAAATGATGCCTATATTTCTCTTCCATGATTGGCACTGGTGATCTTTCTGTGCATTAGGAATTTATTAACTGTGAAAACCATAGATATAATCAATGGAATTGCAGGGGTAGTGGATATATTACAAGTTTCAAATGGAATCCACACATTTTGAAGGTTAGATGAGGAATTCATAATGGTGTCAGTACCCTGGACTTAATCATTGCTGGTAAAGTACAAATAAGTTCAAAAGAAGTTTCTTCAAAGGAAAGTCTAACTATTGAATAAATGTGCATTCATGCCATTTGCTGATAATTTTGTGTGCTTATATTTAGGATTCACAGAGGTCCCTTACGCCTTACCCTTAGTTGATGCCTAAAATGCTAAGTAGGCCCATCTGCAGAATTGAGACATCTGAATATATGATGAAAACATGCATGTTTGAGCCAGACTGAGCAGCCGTCATTTTTTATTTGATCAAATTTGAGCTACAGATCTAAGATCACACATGGGACACAGCCTTTGGCTACTCTGGATGGAATGTATTTCAGATGGTGCAGTTGATTTACAAGAATAAGGTGTCTGAAACACTGTTGCTTTAGCATCCCATTAACTATCTTATAGCAAATGCACGTTGGGCTCAAGTATCCCTCTTTTTAAATTTTATACGAATGAAAAAGTGTAAAGCAGTAAAAGACACTATAGTTTTATTCAGTCTAGCTCAGATAAAGAGATTCAATGTTTACAGTTAGGTCTTAAGAATTCTTTTTTTTAAAAAAACAGTTGCAAATATTCATGAAAGGGGGAAAATTGCAATGCAGGGATAGAGTTTTAAAAATCAATCTATTAGATAATATTTGTCTCTTAGGTAACAATATTATCACATGAATTTCCTTTCTCTTTAATAAGGTGTATGAATCTTTCTCCCATAGCATCTGTTCTAAATCAGTCTATTTTCCCATTGCTTTTAAAATAAGGTCAAGGTTAATCTCCTATTCCATGTTTGCTTTCCAGGCATTAGTCATGAAACTGCTGATGAAAAGGTGATTTTTGGCATTGAATTTAATTCAACCTTTCTGGAATGTATACCTAAATCCCAACAAGCATCTATTAAGTGGTATATCCAGCGGTCAGGAGATGAGCATCGAGAGGAGGTAAGTTATAGTCATCAGAGAATGATCACCTTGAAGGAAACAGTGTAAAAGTTAAATCAAGTTTTGGCTGCAAGAGATTTTCAATGTTTAGTGCCATACAGTATTCTTACCGCTATTTGATAAAAAGGGAAATAACAATTTATACTCACTAACATGACGCTTAATGCATTAGAGATAAGAATAGGACAACTTAATGCAGATACATTTTTAAAAAGATTTTCTTTATTTGACAGAGAGCGGGGGGGGGGGGGGACAAACGGGGAGAGTGGCAGAGAAGAGGGAGCCTGAAGCAGGGCTTGACCCCAGGACCCTGGGATAATGATCTGAGCCAAAGGTAGACACCTAACTGACTGAGCCACCAGGTGCCCTAATACAGATACATTAATAAAGTATACTTAAAAGCAGATTTGATTTTTATAAGAAATTTACATAATTTTTTCAAATTTTCATTCTCATAGATTGTCTATATTTTAGAACAATTCCCTGATCCAAAATAAGAACATAATATATTCCCGTAGAGTAGGATAAGGACTAAATTTTAACTCATATTGTGTTTAATTTATAAAGTGAAAGCTTGAATATATATAACAATAGAAAATCAACCTTAATTATATCATATAAAACAAATTGGATAACTATCTGGACATGTACCATTCACTCTTATGTATTAAAATTAAATCAACAGAGAGAGAAGTAACATGGCTGTTCTCTTCATCTTTTGACTTTTTCTGTTTCATTCTTTCTAGGACATACATAGAGGTTAAAGCAATCACAGAAATTTTGTGAGGTAGATAGGTTATATATGCTACTGAATTTAATAAGACAACTTCAGGTAGCCTGAGAAATCCTGTACTATTATTTGAGTGCTGTGAAACAAAGGGTAATTAGCAGAGTTTTTATTTTTCTCTTTCAGTGCCTAAGAGAAAACAGTGACACAGTGGAGAGTTCTAATATTCTCAGTATTAAACAGAACACTGTAGTGAGTAATGGAATGAACTCGGCATTCAGAATTAGATGTTCAATTACATCACAGTCCTGTTCTTTGGTCCTGTCTCTTTCTATGCAGACAAGAGAAAAATGATGACTATTTGGAAAAACCTGGGTGCTACTGCCAACTAGGTGTATCATAAGCTCTAAGGTCAAAATTTTGTGGAGTGAACAATCATATGTTATATTCTTACAAAACTATTTTAAACTTTACCTTTCAGCCTGACTTAGTGTAATGTTTCATAACCATTCTTCAAATAATAAAACACTAACTGTGCATGTGAAAAAAAAAAAAAAACTAACATCATTGAGCCCGTATAGGCCAGAATTTTCTAATGTGAACAAAATAAACACAAAAGTTACTATGAAAATAAAATGAGAAAATACAGATGGGAATGTGAATCTCAAAGCAGAGGATTATTCACAAGTGTAAAATACATATATAAAATTGAAGACACTCTATCAGGAAGATGTGTGAAATATGAAATAGCACTGATCACATGTTCAGTTTGACTGCTAAGGATTTATGAGCAGATTGTCACTACTCTTAACACTTAGTTTCTCTGTCATATAAATAGGCAGACCAAATGCTCTAAGATACAGCCTTCCTTGATGAGTCTATAAACATTTAAGGGGCACCTGGGTGGCTCAGCCAGTTAAGCATCTGCCTTTGGCTCAGGTCATGATCTCTGGGTCCTGGGATTGAGCTTCACTTTGGTTTCCTGCTCAGCAGGGAGTCTGCTTCTCCCTCTGCTCTGCTCCCTCTGCTCTTCCTCCTCCCTTCACTCACACTCACTCTCTCTCTCTTCTCTTGAATAAATAAATAAAATATTTTTTAAAATAAAATATGTAATCAGTCAGACATTAATATAAAATAGTGTTTCTTAACCACAGGCGATTTTGCTGCTCCAGTGTCCACATTTGGCAATATAAAGAGACGTTCTTGGTTGTCATGGCTGGGTGGGGGGAGTGGAGGGTGCTATTGGCATCTCATGGTTAGAGGCCAGGGATGATGCTAAACTTTCTTTAATTCACAGTCCCTCACAATAAAGAATTCTCTGCCCCCAAATCTCAGTAGTTCTGAAGTTGAGAAGCTTTACAATAGAAGAACCAAATTTTAGCGTAAGAAATTGACATAAAGATATGTTCCACCAATACATTAGGGTAGGAGTATCTTTTTCTTCATCTGAAATCTCCGAGAACGTTTTTAATTGAAATGTTGACTCTTTACAAGGGGATTCTCAAATGTTTGTCATGTCAGATTTCTTCGATAAAACTTGATTCTTGATCATTCCTGACATCCATAAATTCTAAGATTATAGCATATCCATATTTATACTAAATGTTTACTTTAAGGGCCCAACTTTTCCCAACATATGTTAAAGTATTATCTGACCTGGAAGTGGTTATGTAACTTTGAAACATAAAGCATTAACTTTTTATCAAAGAAATATTGGAGTAATGGTTTCTGAATTTTTTCAACATGTAGGTTTTTAGTTACATTATAGTATTTTACTTTTAAATGTCCCAAACTTGTATTTTAATTTTACAGTCAATAAATTTTGATAATCTCTCATCAGCTAAATATGATTCTTTGATAATTACATTTCTTCCATGGCAAATTTAATCTGACTTCTAAAAAAATATGGTACTCTGCTTGGGGTAATCACCTAGTTGTAGATACATACATTTGCCTATTCATGTTTGCGTTCACATCTTTCATCTTCCGGAGAAGGCAATGCATTACTTTAATGTACCTTTTAAGAATGTATCACAGAGTCACGGTGGTACCATGCTCCATGAATTTTAATAGAGCAGAAATAGCATATTTTACTTCAAAGTATCTTAGCTGTAATATTCCAGCTGGTATTTTCATCTACCTTTGTAATTAGGGAGTTACCACACTGTCCAGGATGTGCAATCCTGCTGCCTGAGCTGAGGAAAAGGAGCAAGATCCAGACTAGATCTGAAACACTTTCCCAGCAGGCTGCCTTCTGCTTCTTACCAAGAAGGTCACAGTTTGGAATCTTCCCCCCACTGAACGAAGGCCTGTGGGAGGGCCTAGCATCTCCCATGGCACAGCGGCTGTCACCAGCCTATTCTCGGCCAGGAGGAGAACATTTCCTCACTGAGCCGTTTCACAGTTGGGTGCCGTGGGGAGGTCGTGAGTCAGTTATCTGCTGACTTCCTTATAAAGCTATTCTTGAAATTGACGATGTTTTTGCTGTAAGTAACGAGTTAATCGGCAGTCCCTGGGCTTCTGTTGAACTTTTGGGGTCAGAATGACTAGAAGAGGTAGTACCATATGCCATTTGTGGTAGTATTTGTGTGTGTGTGTGTGTGTGTGTGTCTTTTAAAATACATTTAAAAAATATCTTCAAATATTTGTGTTTTTCTCCTTGTAGGTCCTTGTTTTATTGTTATTCTTTGTCTTAGAAAAGCCATATAAATGGTTTTGAAAATAGAGTGACACATAAAGAATTACAAAGACTCTAATGATGTCAATTCCAGCTTTTTTTTTCCACTGATGATTACACTGTGGGCATTTTTCCTTATGATGCAATTATAATACTGTATTTTTCCTGTCCCTTATACCTGCTACCCTGATGCCATAGTCATTCATGATTATTCCATGTTATTTATTTAAATAGCACCTTTCCTCTTTAAAAAAAAGTAGTCAACTTTCTAATATCTAAATCTTCCTCTGCCTTCCTAAATGCTTTTTTTTTAAAGATTTTATTTATTCATCACACACACACACACACACACACACACACACA
Source organism: Vulpes vulpes (assembly GCF_048418805.1). Classification (NCBI taxonomy): domain Eukaryota; kingdom Metazoa; phylum Chordata; class Mammalia; order Carnivora; family Canidae; genus Vulpes; species Vulpes vulpes. The sequence goes on from NC_132784.1 coordinate 116,445,653, forward strand.
CACAGAGAAACACAGGCAGAGGGAGAAGCAGGCCCCATTCAGGGAGCCTGACGTGGGACTCAATCCCAGGTCTCCAGGATCATGAAGGTCACGCTAAACCGCCGAGCCCCCGGGGCTACCCATAAATGCTTTCTTAGGACAGATCTTTTGAGGTAAAATAACTGCGTGAAAGGCTTTCATTATTTTTATGGCTTTTGATAAGCAACGGTATGTTGCTAATTTATCATCAAAATCACCACATCAGTACTTTTTCTGAACTCCTGAGGCAAAATTGTGTATTACAGTTTAAGGACATAATTACAAGTTTGATATGAAAAATATTATATAAATATCTATTTTTTAAAGATTTGTTTATTAGAGAGAGAGAGCAGCATGAGGGGCAGGGCAGAGAGAGAGAGAGTCTTTTTTTCCTTAATTTTATTTAAATTCAGTGAATTAACATATAATGTATTATTGGTTTCAGAAGTAGAGGTCAGTGATTCATCAGTCTTAGGTCACACCCAGTGCTCATCACATCCCGTGAGCTTCTTCATGCCCGTCACCCAGTTACCTCCTCCCCCCTCCAGGGACCCTCAGTTTGTTTCCTATGATTAAGAGTCTCTTATGATTTGGGGAGAGAGAGTGTCTTAAGCAGACTCCTAGCTGCATGCGGGGCCCAACACAGGGCTCAATCTCACAACTCTGAGATCATGACCTGAGCTGACATAAGAGTTGGATGCTTAACCAACTGTGCCACCCAGATGCCCCTGTAAATATGTATTTCTTGAAAAATGAGTGGATGTGAATTTACCTTGTTATGTTTCCTAACTCTTGGTTTCAGTTGTATTTGGTGAAGTGCTTTACACATCATTTGCTTGGTTTACACTGAAGTATTCATTTAAAAATGATTTTCAGGGACGCCTGGGTGACTGTTGGTTGAGTGTCTGCCTTTTGCTCAGGTCAGGATCCCAGGGTCCTGGGTTCAAGCCCCGCACCAAGCTCCCTGCTCAGCGGGGAGCCTACTTCTCCCTCTCCCTTTTCCCCTCCCCCTACTCATGCTCTCTCTCTCTCTCTCTCTCTCTCTCATTCTCTTTCTTCAAATAAATAAATAAAATCTTGAAAAAAAATGATTTTCACAAGCCTTTTATATATTATATAAAAGTTAACATGTTAACATTCTAATGTCATACATATTAGAAGTAACTTGTTATGTTTTACATCTCTAAATTTTTGTGTGTTCCTCACAAAAAAAGAGTCTTACATTTTATTTAGACAAATCTATGGAATTATATCTCTATGATTTCTCACTTATTATGCTTAGAAACTCCTTCCCCAATGAAACAGCAAATATATATTTTTCTAGTTATTTTATGATGTTTTTATTACCCTCACAGTTTACATTTTCTATTTCCTTGAAGATACCAAATTAATCTAGGGGTTAGAAATGTATACATTAAATTTTTCTTTTCTTTTAAGTAATGAGTCAGTTGCCTCTGCCCTATTTTTAAATAAGTCTTCCTTCTGTGTTTGTTGGAGAAGGGACATATTCTTGAAGGCCTAGTCACTTCCAAGACACATGCAATGCTTTAGCTATGAAAGAACTGACAGGTGAATTATCTGCAGAGGAATTACCATTAGGCTGCTATTATCAGAGAGCAGAGTCCCTGACCTTTACCTGCTGCTTAGGACCTAAACGTCCTTTGTCCCTCTCCACGGTTCTCTTCTCATTTTAAATGAACTGCCCTCCACTGAAGATCTACATTTAATAATGCCAAATATATTACCCTTGTTCACATTAGGCAAATGACTAGTTGACCCCAGTTCAAGCATGGTTTTGATTTAGCTGAGCGGTTTCTACTTATCACTTTTAGAGTGGAGAACATTCCATGGGTTTAAATCAGTGGCCACAGATTACATTATCTCTTTGTAAAGGAGCTGACTTTTCTAAATGGGCTGTACTGACATCTCACTGTCGAGATCCAGTGTGCATAATGCATCCTATTGCAGCACGGAATGAGAGCAGCACAGAGAATGGGAATGTCAAGTAGGCAAATGTTAATCAGCCGCTTAATTTCTGCGGCACAGGTTCCTGTCTCTAGGTCACAGAAAATTGGAGAAACATACATCAATCCCAACTGTATTTTATTAAAGGTACGATTTCTAATCCAGGCCTACTTTTGAAGATTCAGAAAGAAAAAAAGCACTTCAGTGATCTCATCAACATTAGATAAATCCAGAAAGAAATTTATTACAGCAAGTTTTATGTCTATAGCTCAAAAAACAAAGAAAAATTCAACGTTCCACGAGGAAAGGAAAAAGGCAGGATGGCATTGGAGTAAGGAGGTGCCAGGTGTTTATGAAACTCTGAGTCCTGTAGTGACGGACAGGCCTGGAAAGGAGGGAAGGGGGGCCAGACTTCAGAGTAAAACGGATAAACAGGATACAAAAAGAGAGCAGCAAAGATAATGATGAAGTGTTACATAATGTGTGCAAAATCGAAGTCCTGATTTCTTCCTGTCAGGAGATTAAAGAGAACAATAAAAAATAGTGAGTCAGAGCTGTGACGGGCTCTAAAAGCCACATAAAGTGCGGCTTGAGCATCAGCAAGAATCCCAGTGATGAAAAGGAGACATAGAGATGGTCTGGAACTAACTCACCAACTTTGTCATGCTAATAACCAGGGGCCATTTTCTATTGAAAGAATTAAAAAATAAAGACTTCTGAACCTCACCTCTCTGGCTCGCCAGCAACCCGGCAGTATTCTATGACGTTGCCAATAATACTTCACACTTTAACCTTCAGAGAGCTTTACTTTAACCCCCCAGATAGACCATATGCTATGTCACCAACTTGATAAATGGAAGACCCGTAGGGGAAGATAAATGAGTCATCATAGGATGTAGAGTCGGCAGAGACAGACCAGGTCCTGACTATGGGGTCAGAGTTTTGTGATCCAAGATTTATTTAAAATTTAAAGAATAATTCCTACAATAAAACTATTTAAAGGAAAAGGTATATGTAGTGTGTTAAGTTTGGGTTTAATATTTCTGTTGAAGATTAGCCCTTGAGAATCCTACCAATTCAAATTCACATTTATTTTAGGCACGAGACTCCCCAAATTTCTGAGAATGTTAGGTAAATTCAACGTTAGTTTGTATTACACCAGCGTTTTAAAATGCCTGGGCCTTCAGAACAACTCCATTCAAAAAACAAAAAAACAAAACAAAACAAGTAGTGCACACCCAAATCACCAAATGGAGAAAGTTAAGGGAAGCAAACAAACCAACAAAACCCTGGTGAAGTGGATTCGGTGTAGAACGAAGGCAAGCTGGAGACCATTCAGCCTCATTAACCAGGGATCTGGGCTGTGACCTGCCTTTGGCCTCTAGTGGTACCCCGCCAGCTGCACTTCTCTGGCACAGAGGGTGGTTGGCTATGGACTTGTTAGTTAACTGGGCTGGTAGCCAGAGATGTTTCTTTTCCTTTTTCTCATATTTCCAGGATCGGAGGGATTTTTTTCTACATATTTTTCACATAAAGATGCAGAGTAGAGTCCACCCACTGTGAATAAATTTAATTTAGCTGCCTCTATGCCTCCTTGATTTCCATCAACGAAAAGTCTACAATACAGGGGCAGATGTGTAAACTGGGAAATCTTCCAGACCTCTTTGTTGTTGTTGTTGTTATTCTACTTAATGCCGAGACGCTCAGCAATATTCCACATTAAACAGGGCTCTTGTGTCGGTAAACATGCCTCCAGTTTCATTGAAGGTAGGTTTGCTCTTCACACCAGATTGCGGGCCAGGCAAGCTTAAATGTTTGAATTGTCTTTCAGTACGATTGCTTCAAAGGGTCAAGAGCATCACATTTCAGGAGGGGTTCTTTTTGTTCACTGAGTTTTCTCACACTTGAAATCACATTACTCTGTTATAGTATACCGAGAGGTATGGCAAATATTTCCACAAATGACATAATTTAAAGTATCACATAGACCCGCAGTATCAAAATTCAATCCATAGTAAAAAGGGAAATTCAGCTTTAAATGTTGCTAACCTTCTGACTATGGCGCTACTCAGTTACAGCTCTAGCGTCCAAGAAGCTGTACCCATGCTGTTCCATTACACTTTTAACAAGTCACCACTTACAGTCTCCATATGAATTCTGCTCACTTATTGGGTGACATCCAGAAAGCAGAGCACGTTCCTTTTGAAATCATTGTTCTATTTCCACATGACAAGGACTAGTGTGCCCTAAGAGCTTTTTCTACACGATGGCTGTCAATGTTCGTTTGTAGCTCTGAGATTTAAGTATCAACTGGTGTTCTTAGTATGCCACTTGGTATCTGAAATCTCTGTAAAGATGGTCAGTTGATAGTTTCCAGTTTTACTTCATTGGTTTTTATAGCTTTTCATTCCTATCTGTAGACTGGGAGAAAAACTATATTTCAAGGGTTTGGTTAGGTAATAATGAGAAGCAAACATGCATCTTTGAGGGCTGTTACTTCAGTGGAGTTTTTTTACTGTCTTCAGCTACGGCTGATAATATTATGCTTGATGACAGAGATGGAAAGGTATCTCTTAGGTTCATTGAAGTAAAACTATGTGGCCTCTGTTCATTTGCTCCTGGCCCTCTCTGTTTTTCATTTATTACCTACCTTTTTCCAATTCTGCAGTTGAAACCTGATGAAAGGATCATCAAAACAGAATATGGGCTACTGATTCGAAGTTTGCAGAAGAAGGACTCTGGGATGTATCACTGCAAAGCACAGGAGCACACCTTTATCCACACCATAGTGAAGCTGACTTTGAATGTCATTGAGAACGAACAGATGGAAAATACCCAGAGGGCAGAGCATGAGGAGGGGCAGGTCAAGGATCTGTTGGCTGAGTCACGCTTGAGATACAAAGACTACATCCAAATCCTTAGCAGCCCAAACTTCAGCCTGGACCAGTACTGCGAGCAGATGTGGCACAGGGAGAAGCGAAGACAGCGGAACAAGGGCGGCCCAAAGTGGAAGCACATGCAGGAAATGAAGAAGAAACGAAATCGAAGACATCACAGAAACCTGGATGAGCTCCCTAGAGCTGTGGACACGTAGTTGTCTATTTAATTCAAAGAAAAGAATTCTTTACCTGCAAACGTACCGTCTTCTGTTTTGTACACCCCGTATACGAACTCGTAGGCGCTTTCCCTGGAGCTTTGCTAAGGCAAGGGACACAGGAACAGAATCCAAATGAGACTGCCTGCAGGGAACCTGCTGTAGTGCGGGCGAATCGTTCATCTGAACCCGTGTTCCAAGAACGAAACATGTCCCTGCCAAGTATCAGAATTATCCTCAAAATAGGGGCTTTACATTTACATGGGTAAACGTTCAATGTGCCGAGTTTTTGAATCGATTATGTCATGTAAGTAATTGAGCTAAGCAAGCAACCAGTTTGACATTGTAATAAGGTGTTTCATTTTCCTCGTACGACCATTAAGTGTGGGGTTGACCGTGCTGGGCATGTGTCCTTAGGAACAGATACACCATTCCTCTCTAGAACTGGCAACCTTGTGGCAGGGATTGGAGGGCAGACGCAGATTCCTGCAGCTCGTGCCTGCACCAGGAACCTTCCCAGCGAGCCGGTCACTCGGGGCACACGGTTTAGGAACGTGGAGAGGTGCGTTGTGTCAGACACGGGGGTCTCCCTGTACTGCAGCGTGATTCACTGAAGGACGTACATGCTCCTCCCGCGATTTCTTATGACTTGTCAAGAGTAGCAGGTTCACAGAGAGAGAAGTTGGTGCTCCGTTAGGTGTTTTTAGAATATATCCTGAGCTTCACAGGGATGAAACGCTTCATAAATATTTTAATAGCACATGAGAAAACATCTTAATAAGGGAAACACTGTGATGTATACTGTGTTCTAATGGGAAGGCATGCAGATGGGATTTGTTGAGAGACAGAAAGAAAGACAGCCATAAATTCTGGCTTTGAGGAAAACTCATATCCCCATAAAAAGGAAGAACAATCACAAATAAAGTGGGCAAAATGTAATGTAGCTTTATGCACTAGGGTATAAGTAGCTGCCAATTTGTAATCCATCTGTTGAAAAAATTCTACCTTATAACAAACTGCTAGCGAAAGTCTGGGGAAAAGTAAATTTTCTAAAAGATCATGGGAAGAATGAACACAAATTTATTTACAACCAATGGGATTTCAGTAGTACTTCTTTTTTTTTCTAAAATTTCATTATGCTCTGTAAATTATTTCCATTTACTGCCTTTATTCTCTCCTGAATATTGGATTTTATTTGAGTGAATACAAAATAACAATATATACATATAGAGAAAGATAGAATTAGGTAGACAGTGATGGGGAGCGGGGATATGTATTTGTTGAACAATAGAACAAATGCAAAAATGTTGACAACGGAAAGAGTTAAATTAACTCTTTGACATCTTTTCTTCACACAATCTGTTTGCATTTCTGAGATTGTATGCTGTAATTCAAGTAGCCTCGTTTTAGTAATTTAATAATAAATAAGCCTAATGCATGTAAAGAAACTGAACTCACAGCATTAACATAAACATTTTTCATATTCTGTTAGCACTTTTGAATGTTTCCAATTTAACTTTCCCTCTCTGCATACGTATGCTGTTTTCTGTCAGTTGGAGCAGAACTCACCTTTCCTTCTTGGAACACAAAACCCTTTGCCTTCTTCTGTTTTGCCTCTTCACGCCCTTTTTAGTGTGAAATGAAAAATTAGTCACTTCCTCACATGGAAGGCAGCCTTTCAGAAAACTGAATAGCAGACATTGCTCGTCTCTCATGGATTCTGCATGTCTTGAAAGAAGAGCCTGTGAGAACCTGTGTGGTTAGAGGAGTTTCAGCATCAGGTCTGACTGCCTCTGTGTTCCCAGCATTTGCTCGTAGGTTCATCTTCGCCTGGCTTACCTGTCTCAAAGTAGCCACATGGCTGGAGCGGGTTAGGTACCCCTTTTGAAATGATACCCGTAAATATTTGTAGATGTTTCACTCTACAGAAAACTAAGGCTCTTTTTTTTCTTCTTCTTCTTCTAAAAAATGAACCAGAAACAATCACTCTTAAAAAGTGATGCATAAGATTAGCTGTAGGGCGGAATCAGGCTGCCATTTGAATATCACAAGGAGAGTGTTTCTAACTATTGATTTCCTGGGTTTAAATGTTCCAGGAACTCATGGTAAGCTCAAAGGAAGTAAATGGGAGCATGATTTATTTTTAAGATTTCCTAAGATTTGTATATCAGACAGTAATGATCATAGTACAGGTGACTTTTGGAAAATGAAGCTCAAATGTTAGGATTGACTTGTGTAATAAATTTGGTTTTCATCACAATATGAGTGCTTAAGCCATTTTTTAATTACTCCTTTCTATTCTTAATTACTTAGATAAAATTTAGGCAACCTCTTTTACTTTACAGCTAATATTTTGGCTGCTTTGGATCTAAAACATTAATTTATGACAATTGCTTAAAATATATTTGAAATATTGAGTAAATATTCAGTAAAACAAAATGTCATATAATAAAAAACATGGGCAAAGATTTTTGTGTATTTATAAAGATAGAGAACATCTAAGCTACATTTAATTTTTTAACCTTTTAATTGCCATAGAACACTTAGCAGGACAGTATGAATATATTAAGTCTAGAAATGAGACACAATATATACTTCCTCACCCCTGAAGGCTTTACCAAATTATCCTTGAAATAATTAAAAATAAAATTACAGTTAATAGCTTCAAATATGTTTGTTAAGGAATTAGCTATCAAGGGAGAGGTCTTATACAATGTCTGCCTAGTCTTGGTTTTGTATTTTCCTCCCGTTTTAAATACATAGGTCTTTAACTTGCATATTCTCGCTTGCATTTCATTCCAGCTATTCATGCTGCTAAATGAAATCCTGCCTTTCTGCATACATTTACATTCAATTTATTGGGAATTTTAAGAGTTTCCTTAGAAATGAAGAGTCTAAGTAATTTATGTAGAACTTTTTTTTCCTCCAAAAAAGCTCAAAACACTACATTTATGTTACCTACTTTCAGAATACACAGTCTGAAAACCAACCAAATTACTTAAGAGATGGAAAAAATAGTCATAGAGAAATTCAGAAATTTGCAAAAGCTACAAGAGTAGAAGAATTGCAATCTTCACCAAATCTCATCAATCTGTTGGCTACTGATGCTCATTTAGAATATGCTGCTTACAAAACGGTCTTACTCTTGAACTCTGTCTTCGGTCTGTATTTCAGTTCTTTTATGCTATTAAGTTTCGTTCCTGCTGAATTGTATAGACTCAATTAAAAAATAAGTTTACAGTGGCCAGTGCCTGTTTTTCAACATTATCAAAATTAAACTTTCAAAGACAACTTTGTATTATCCAGATGTCCACAAAATATTAAGTTGAACAATAGCATTAGTTATACACTGATATTTTAAACTTAAATATAAGCTATATATACATATATCATAAATACAAATGAAAATTAAAACCTAAATGGCTTCTCTTTAGAATGTTACATTTGTCTTAGCATGTTGGAAAATTGATTAGCCTTATTGGGAATGGACAGTTTAAGGGGAAAAAAAGAGATATTTGAAATGTTTGTATAGAAAGATATATTTTTCTCACAGGAAATGACCAAAATATTTAAATAACTTAGCTTACATCTGAGGTTAAAATATAAGATCTAAAATTCCAACATTCTAAATATTGACAGCGCAAAGACAGGAACATGCACATGACTTATACCTCTCATTTAAATATTTTGTAGTGTAAAGTATTTATGGTAAGTTTGAGATAGATGATTTTTTGGGAAAGGGCAACAATCTATCATTTAATCATTTAATTTAATTCTGGTATTGTAAGTGGTTACCAATCAATTTCAAATTACAGTTTTGGTATTTTAAAAGAAATGTAGTCTTGTAATCTAAAATAATTGAATATTGTCAAATGTATATTTTGGTTGTATTAAAATAAAATGCAAACATTAGTGTTCTATGGTTATAAACAGAATGTTGGTTTTGTGCAAGTTTTTTTTCAAACCCTAAACATGGTAACTGGATTTTATACATGGCATTGCACTAAATCAAATACCTAAGAAAATATTTCCTGATAACATTCAGTAAATATATTTTGCATTTTAAGTTTGCAGTAAATTCTCTTATGAAAGAAAGGAATATATGTTTTTCCCCAACCAATACAATTATATAGTTGCACTTTACTGTGATCTAAATTTAGACGTTGGCAGACTGACATAAACATTACTACCACAAGTAACTACTTTTAAGATTTCCAGTGATCACCAAATAAGTGAAATTTGAAAATACTCATCTGTATCTTTAGCCAAATGAGTATAACTTATTAAAGGAGTTAGCTGAGGTTTTGTTTTTGCTTTAGAAAGACATTTCTTTTAGAGAAAATTATATTTCTTGCCAATTCGGTACATTCGTGAAGGATATATTTCTAATAGGTAACATATAATACCTCCCCAAACCTGGTTATCAAATAGCTCGTAGAGATATTATACAGAAAAATGTCAGGTTTTGTGGTGTTCTGACAATCTTTAAACATGAGAGTACAGTAAATGTAGAATCTTTAAAAGAAAAACATAATTTTATATAGGGCACTCTTAGTAGGACCTTAGTAGGGTCATGTCCAAGTCGTTACTGTAAATAAGGCATAACACAAGATTGAAAATGAAGAAAATTCCAATTGTATAAGTTAGAAAAGTGCATGAGGCATTCTCAAGACAAAAGAAACAAGAGTTTAACATTTGAGAAATAAAAGTATCTATAACCACACAAGTTGTTACCTGCATTAGCAGTGTTTCTATCCCTGGAAAGTCTTTTCTGGGAAGATGAAGCTGCAAATAACTTCATTGTTTCTTTCAGAAGTTCATATACTTGTCTTTTGTGTGTGTATTGGTACAAACATTCCTCTTGGAGAGTGACCTGATATTCCCAATGAAGTTTAAAATGCACATACACCAAGAACCATCTTTTCACAATTAAGTGCATACCCTTGAGAACCTTCTCCACATGCGCAATAATAGACATTTTCAAAAATAGTTATTGTAGGATTAATTATACTAGAAAAAAGAGAACAATATGTATGTTCTACACAAGGAGAATGGATAAATTGAAGTACAGTTGCTAAATGGATACAGAAGTTTAAATTAAAAAGAGATCTGTGTTCATCAACATAGAAAAATTTCAGAAACAATGTCAAATGAGTAAAATCAAGAAGTATAGGAATGCAAACAGAATTATATTGGGTATATCAAGTTTAAAGAAGTAAATGATACTGCTTAAGGATGCATACATTCATATGTAAGTAGTAAACATATAAAAAAATCATTTCAGAAAAAGTTAAGCACCAAATTCAAAAACATTTTCCTCAAGAAACAAGAGAATGAGGATAAAGGGAGCTACCATTGTTTTAATAATGTTTTATTTTCTTAAAAACATATCTAAACCCAGTGTTACATTTCTATTACACACATTCGTAGGAACTAGTATATTTAAATGTTAATAGTTGACGAAGTTGGGCATTGGATTGCAATTTAAATATATCACTCCCAATACAGTTCTATGTGCTTGAAATATTTCACAGTAAAAAGTAAATTAAGGTTCTAAATCTCACAGAACGAATTACTCAAGAGTCAATTTGAAAGAGAGAGGGAAAGAGAAACTAGCATATCGGAACACTAGATACTCAGCCATCATAATAGATGCAGCCTTCCAGGCTTACGTTATGGACTTTCTTGGGCACCCTGATTATTTTTAAAAAACGTGACAGCTAGGACCTTGGTTGGCCTCAGGGACCCTGGGATAATGTCTAGTTTTCAAAGCCACACCTTATTGTTATGGAAATGCCTAAGGCAACTGGGATATCCAACTATGTGCTTAACATGCCAAAAAGACTCCAAACAGCTGAGTTGGCCTTTCTTGCATTGAACACTGTTCAAGGTTGATATTTAAAATATAGAGTTTCTTCTTTCTGGCTTACGTATCAAAATTATAAACCGACTTAGGCTCTTTAGGTAACTGGAGAAGGAAGAGAAATATTTATAACTTGCAAATGTCTTTAAATGGTCCCATAGATCATGATTTTCTGTAGGAAAGATTTTATATCAATATAATTTGCCCTTTTAATTTACTATGGATGTTTTCTTTATGTGTAGAGATAGGCCAAAATGTAGCCCAACATTTTAGCCTTTACGAATTCTCAATTTTATTGGGGCCTGTTAGTGAGGGGCTAGTGTATTTAAATAAGTATTGCAGGAGTGTATGGGGGCATATTCAGGGAGTATTCACTTAGACTACCTAAATCTGGATAAGGAGAGCATGAAACCAATTGACAGGATGGGAGGTTATCATTTAGAATCAGGAAAAGGATTATTTAATGGGACATGTTCCTCTAAGCTTTGAATATATTGAAACAAGTACGATGGGACAGTTATCTTTCAATTACTGAATTGTGTTCTAATTGTAGCCTCTCATACAGGTCATCTTTACTATTGAAAAACAAACAGAATCACCTGTTGTGGTTTTGTGTGGTTGATGTGGTTAGTCTGAACACACATCTGGAAGCAGCCTTAGGTGTCAGTGGCCACAGGCAAAGTGAACGATGAGAATCACCTAACTTCCTCCTGTGTGCCAATCACGGGAAGCTGGACAGGACGCCAAGGGCCTGATTGTGAGGAATTTTAGGGTTCAGAATGGCTAGGGAGTTAAGCCTGTAGGCAGAGGGGGGCATCTTGGTATTTTTAAACCCGAGAAATGACAGAATGAAATCCTCATCAAATTTTCATATAAGAAATAAACACAGAGTGAAAAAATGACCTCTCGATTTCCATGTTTTGCAACTGGGTGGATGACAGTTTAAAAAAAAAGAAGGAAAGAAAAAAAGAAAGGAGGTCCAGCGAGGTCCGTCATGGGCAGTCCCTCTCCGTGGGCGCGGGGACGCCCGTCAAGGTGACCCGTGCGACGCCCTCGCCGAGCCGGCAGGTGCCCCGGAGCCCAGGCTGCAGCACGAGCCCCCTCGCTGCGCCTCCCTCTCTCCCCCCGCCCCGCCTCCCGCCCTGTCGCCCAAGGGGCCTCGGAGGCTGCGGTCGGGGCCTCGGGGGCCACCAGAGCCACAGGTTTTATCACGGTGCGTTGCTATGTTTGCTCTATTTTATTATCGCGTTAATGTCTTGTGCCTACTTTGTAAACTAGACTCTCTCCTCTGTATACTATAGGAAAGAAGCTCCTAGCGCCTGAGCCCGGGGCTCAGCACTGTGCTTGCAGGTGGCTGCAGGTGGCCACAGGTGGGCCCTGGGCCCCTAGCACATGGGGCCTCTGCACTGCGCTTGCAGGTGGCCGCAGGTGGCCACAGGTGGGCCCTGGGCCCCTAGAGCCTGGGGCTCAGAACTGTGCTTGCAGCTGGCTGCAGGTGGCCAGAGGTGGGCTGGGGGCCCCTAGCACACGGGGCCTCAGCACTGTGCTTGCAGGTGGCCGCAGGTGGCCACAGGTGGGCCCGGGGCCCCTAGCGCCTGGGGCTCAGCACTGTGCTTGCAGGTGGCTTCAGGTGGCCGCAGGTGGCCGCAAGTGGGCCCAGGGCCCCTAGCGCCAGGGGCTCAGCACTGTGCTTGCAGGTGGCTTCAGGTGGCCGCAGGTGGCCACAAGTGGGCCCAGGGCCCCTAGCACCAGGGGCTCAGCACTGTGCTTGCAGGTGGCTTCAGGTGGCCGCAGGTGGCCGCAAGTGGGCCCAGGGCCCCTAGCACCAGGGGCTCAGCACTGTGTTTGCAGGTGGCCGCAGGTGGCCACAGGTGGGCCCTGGGCCCCTAGCACCTGGAGCTCAGCACTATGCTTGCAGGTGGCTGCAGGTGGCCAGAGGTGGACTGGGGGCCCCTAGCACACGGGGCCTCAGCACTACGCTTGCAGGTGGCCGCAGGTGGCCGCAAGTGGGCCCAGGACCCCTAGCGCCAGGGGCTCAGCACTGTGCTTACAGGTGGCTTCAGGTGGCCGCAGGTGGCCGCAAGTGGGCCCAGGGCCCCTAGCACCAGGAGCTCAGCACTGTGCTTGCAGGTGGCCGCAGGTGGCCCTCAGGCGGCCGCGGGTGGGCCTGGGGGCCCGCGTCTCGCGGGGGGGGGGGGGTGTAGCTGTGAAGCTACGGCCGGGGCTTGCGGTGTCGGCATCACACACGGGGTCGAGACGGCTTGAAGGAAGCCCGTGGGCAGCCTGACACCCGGGCTGGTGCTCAGGCCCCCGGACTGTGGGCCGCGGGCGGAAGCCAGGATCCGTGCGTCCTGACCTAGGGACTCATGCGCTTCTCTGTACCTTAGTGAGGTATTTCCCAAGTACTAAAAAGCTTACAAAGTTATGAATTTTCCTTATTTCTTGCACAGAAGCCAAACTGCCTGAGAACTACCTCTCTACAGTTAGCTGCAGTTAACGACTGAAAACGACTTAAACAAGTGTTGTGGAACAACAAGAGTTTCCCTCAAAATTATTGTGATTCTTTAAGGAACTATTAAGAAAAAAAATTCCACCAAATGGAAGCATTTTTAGAAATTCCTACACCATGTGCTTCCTTTTAAATCAAATTGGTAAATTGATGAAGGTCTATTTTCATTTTGAATGTTCGTCTGTTTTAAACAACAGTTACAAACTCATGTCGTTGGGGCTTTTCTTTGATTCAGGTGGACTCAATGCCACAAAGTACATGATTTAAACTGATAGGGAGAAGGTCCATGTAATCTGTAATGGATGATTTGTTTAAGCACAAGGACTTTGAAGAAATCTTTAAAGAAAACTTGAAAGATTTAAGTTCATAGCATAGTCAAAAATATAGATTTCTTAAAAAAGAAGAATGTAGATTTCTCTGACAGATATTCTTTGGTAAATGATATTTTATTTTTGCCATAGTTTTGTCCTGCTTGATTTACACGTAAGAGCATGTAAGTGTTAAACGAAATCTTCTACTAGACCTTTAGAGTCAAGGGCTAAATAAAAGCAAACCAAAATTTTAACATTGTTCTTTGTCCATTTTCTACCCTGAAAATGTGATTGGATTAGGTCTATTGGTTACATTTGATCTCTTACACAGCAAAGGAAATTTCGGTCACTTAGGTACTATTAAGATGCGTTATATAGCAGCGATGTCCACTGTGGCCCAACTGTGGGAGGAGCCGCGGTGCCCACCGACAGGCGATGGATAGAGAGGATGTGGGCTCTGTATACAGCGGGATGTCCTCAGCCCTCAGAAAGGACGAATCCCCACCACTTGCTTGGACGTGGAGGGAACTGGAGGGTGTGATGCTGAGTGAAGTCAGTCAGTCGGAGAAGGACAAACATTATATGGTCTCGTTCATTTGGGGAATATAAAAAATAGTGAAAGGGAATAAAGGGGAAAGGAGAGAAAATGAGTGGGAAGTATCAGAAAGGGAAAGAGAACATGAGAGACTCCTAACTCTGGGAAACGAGCAAGGGGTAGTGGAAGGGGAGGTGGGCGGGGGGTGGGGATGACTAGGTGATGGGCACTGAGGGGGGCACTTGGCGGGATGAGCACTGGGTGTTATGCTATATGTTGGCAAATTGAACTCCAATCAGAAAAAATAAAAATAAATTTAAAAAGATGCATTATATATTTTAAAAGCAAAATACTGGGCAGCCCGGTGGCTCAGCGGTTTAGCACCTGCCTTCAGCCCAGGGTGTGATCCTGGAGTCCCAGGATCGAGTCCCACATCGGGCTCCCTGCATGGAGCCTGCTTCTCCCTCTGCCTGTGCCTCTACCCGCCCCCCACCGTGTCTCTCACGAATAAAATAAAATCTTTTTTAAAAATCAAAAAAAAAGAAAAGTGAAATAGTGACATATGGGAGTTTTGATTTTAATTTGAACCCAGAATGATGTATGTAATTCGCAGAAGAAATCAAGCTTTCAAGTCCCCATGCCTGAAAAACAAACATTCCTAGCTGTAGCCACATTTAGAACTATTTGCTAAAAAAAAAAAAAAAACAAAAAACCTACATTCCCCTCCTTTGGACACAATGTAAATTCAAGCTATTTGTAAATGTATTTATCCAACAGGTTTTTACATATCAGGTATACAAATGATCAAAGTAACAAAAACATAGAAGTACTTATTTTTGGGAATGTGGAGAATTGTTTGAGACTTCCACGATACAGCTGTGTATCTGAGGAACCTACAAAGGAGCTCCGTGCCACACGCATTTAGACAACTGTCCTTTGTTTTCCGCTTTATCTTCCCAGGAGAGCCACCAACAGGGAGAAGTGGTTTGTGGTGTCTCTTGCCAAGACGGCAACCTGGGTCCGGTTCCAGTTCATTCCTCTTTAGTGTCAATGTAATGGTGTGAGGGGACCAAAAGGAAGATAAAAGTTGTCCTCTTCTTGTCTTACTGGAGCGAGGGAGGAATATAGGTAAGCGGAAGGAATCCGGAACAGTGAAGAAGTAGGATTGTGTGTCTTGAGTTAAAGACAACCTCTATAGAAATCTAGAAAAAGAAAAACTGGGCTCAATTCCAAATGTACCCTGGGCAAGCCGGTCAGAGAGGGTTGCCGGGGAGCATGTTCCTATATATTTTTTTATTTTTATGATAGTGAGAGAGAGAGAGAGAGAGAGAGAGAGAGGCAGAGACACAGGCAGAGGGAGAAGCAGGCTCCATGCACCGGGAGCCCGATGTGGGATTCGATCCCGGGTCTCCAGGATCGCGCCCTGGGCCGAAGGCAGGCGCCAAACCGCTGCGCCACCCAGGGATCCCCGGGAGCATGTTCCTAAGAGGACACCTCAGAGGTAAGAGGGGGAAAGGCTGAACCAACCTAACAGGACTCTTGGGGAGGGCGGGCCGGGGTCACCGGATGACACGAGGGTGGTGCAGGATGAGGATGCGCTGGGGTCCCAGGGGCGGTCACACGCGGGAGGTGGTGGGAGAGTCTCGATGAACCGACTCGACCGGATTCTTAGGAAACTGGGCGTTGCGGGTCCTGCAGGATGGACACTGAGGCCCGAGGTCAGAGTGTGGTCGGAAGAGGGCCTGGGGCCGCTTGTCTGAAAGAGGCTTGTCAGTCCGCCGTCCCAGGTTCAGGGCGGGTAGGGACGGGATGGAGAGCAGGCGTGTGGCCTGAAGCCCCCGCCGAGGCTGGGAGGCCGAGGGAGAGCCACGGGCCGCTGCGGGGCCTGGAGGCGAGGGCGGAGCGCAGACGAGCGCAGCGCAGGTTTGGCACCTGGGGACTTCAGATCGGGGGTCTCGCTGTGGGCTTGCTGCTGTGTTCATCTTTACGTGGACTTTCCCAAGGTATTGGCCACGATTTGAAAGGTAGCTTCTTGGGGAAAATGTGATTTGCGGTTCAAACTTTGCAACACAACAAAACTGGGAGTTCCTACGCCACCAATTATTGTGCGTATCCAGCGCGCGGGCTGCCTCGCAGACGTGGCCTCGCTTAATGCCCACGGCTGCACTTGGACTTAGGAATTATCATCCAGTTTTCAGAAGAAGCCAAGACTGGGCAGACAATAAATGTGTGACCTAATGTCCAGACAGATGTTATAAAGCCAACAAGTGGCAGAACCAAGAGTCACATCCTGGCTGTTTGATTCTGAATTCCAAGTGGTTAATATCAGCAATCCTGACTCTCGGCCCGCTTGTAAATTAGAAATGTCTCTGATGAGTGTTCTCCTTACTGCTGTACGGAGGTTTGGTTTTGTTTCTGTTTATTAATAGCTAATCATTATGGAAGTTAATATTTGCATAATGCAACCTGTATGCAATTCTTTTAATAACCTAATAAAGTAAATACTAATTTAATCTATATTTCCTGATGAAAAGATGCGGAATTCCAGAGATTAAATGAACTTTCCAGCGATATTTTATTTCACTCATACTAACATAGACATACTTTGTGCCAGTTCTAAATGCTCTAGAAATATTAACTCATTTAATTCCCACAGCTTCCTGTGAAACCAGTACTGTTTTCATCCAGACTTTACAAATGAGGAAACTGAGTCACCATGAGAATAAATTACTTGCACGAGGCCACATGCAGGCAGACACTGTGTTTGAACCCAAGTTGGTTGGCTCTGAATCGTTCTGTGTTGCAGCTGCAAATTGATAAAAGCAAGCACTGATTCTCAAGGGTAACCCATAAACCCTGTTCTAGAAGCAGCCATATGTTACATTATCACAGTCAAGAAATTATACTTAGGATGACTCTTAGATGACAATAATAGAATATTTGTAGTAATTTTCCATGTTGCCATGTAAGAATTATTAATCATTTGTTCTCTTTCTCCTGAGGTGATGTCTCATTCTTACGATTTTCCAAACTAATATATTCCCGTAGAGTTAGAAAACACAATCATGGAGTTAGAAGATGGTGTGGAATGAACTGGGTGGTAGTTGTGGCACCAAGTTCAATTATGTACTTTAATAAATTCAGTCAATAGCATTCTAGTTACTCATTCACATTCATAAAATTGAAGCCCTCCCTTTTAGAGATATTTAGTTGCTTTTGTGTTTTCGCAATAGCCTGTCAGCTAAAACAATTGTGGTTTCCAGAGTATCAAATAAATCTCAAATTAAGGCTCTTTCTGAATCTGAAAGGGTCTGTTGGTCAGAAGTTACCGCTCTTCTGCGTAGAAGTAAAGAGTGATGCTATCTGTACAACGTAATGACCTGTGGCTCCATTTACAAGGCATGTTAGACAGAAAGCCTCTTCTGGAGGCTCAGAGGACTCAATTCCATTTTTTCTTTTTGGTGCAGATTGCTTTCTCTCCAGAGAGGCGAGTCTGTGCTCAGGACATTTGTCAGGTAACACTACCAGGAGACGCAGCTGTGCTTCACTCCAGAACCGCATCTGCGTGTTCTATGCCGACCAAGGTACAGGACTGATTGCACACAGAAGAGTAGATTCCAACAGGAAGTTGCAGGCAGTTACTAGCATGGGTATTTATAAAAGCAGTGAACTACAGAGAACGCCTGTCTTAAGACTTTGACTAGGAGCAAAAATAGAAAAAAATAAAAATAAAAGGTAAAGGGAGTAGGGATTAGTGATATTCCAATTTATAAATGTCTGGTGAGTAGAAGCCTGGCATCACTCCAGCAATATTCTTATCTCAAATTGTGTCCTATTCAATTTTTTTTTATTTTAGACATATTTATTATGTGAACACATTGTAGATTAATATATACTATATAACCATCCAATATCATAAGAAAGTGAAGCAACACAGGCTTCTTAAACTGTATCTTTTCTTCCCTCTCAGACCTCTTTGTGGAAATTTCCATGTCATTGTTGAAGCGCAGAGATCCCTAAACCAATAGGATCAGACATATTCCATTAGAACAATAATCTCTTTATAAACAGGGTCTAAATTCTTCAGATGTGTGTGTGTGTGTGCCTGTGTAGACAACTTTTACTCATCATTCAGACTTTTTCTGTTTTGAAGATCTCTGAGGTAAGAAATTAATCTGGCTGGGCAAAAGAAGCAAGAAGTGCATGGAAAAGTGTGTTGTTTATAAAGATCTCAGTATGCTAGGAGTTTGACAGAGATTTATTTCTTGCTCTTTCTGGAATCATCTCCCATATGATTTCTATCATTTCTTTTCGCCTAGGAGAACTTTTACAATACACTTCCTGACTGTGTCTCCACAATTTAGCCTGTCAGAAATGTTCAACCACCATATACTCATTTGACCTAACACATACCTCTCTTGGGTAGATTTGAACCCATGCACTGAGGAGTGGGTATCAAGTACATGTGTAGTTGTGCATTATAACCGTTTGTAGACACACACAGTGTGTCCACATCTAACAGATGTTAAGAGATTGTGATCCATCGAGAATTAAGAGAAGCAAAGTGAAGAAGTGAAGGCTGGTGAAAAGAGCAATGAGAATGGGATAAGACTAAAAGGAAGTTTGAATCAGTAACCCCAACAGTAGTAGAGCTTACAGCTAGAAAATTGACATGAGAACTGAGTGAAAGTCTTGAAAGAAAGCAAAGAAAGGCCGAAAAGGTGGCACTCAATTTCTGAGATTGATTTGGAAGTGATAGAAAAACATCTGAAGCTGGGATTTTCTTTCTTTTTTTTGGGGGGGGGGGGGGGGGGATTTTCCACAGGGAGAATTATATGAACTGTGGTGGAGTTGTGGTCAGCAAAGGCTTTTGCTCCAGGGGAAGAAGTAATCCTCAGCTGGAGGGACCCAGTAAAAACAGGGATGAAAGCCACTATGTAAAGAAAAGGCTGGTATTTCTTACATCCAGGGGACAGCGGCTGGGGGATTACGTTGAAGGCAAGAAAGCATGAAGGACGGAGCTAAAGCCGTTGGGTGAGTGGAGACCTCATTCCTCCCCCTTCATCACGAGACTCTCTGTTTTAAGGTAACCAAAGTGAAACATCCCTAGGAAATCTTCCTAGCACTGATCTTTTTTTTTTTTTTTCAAAATAACGTAAGTTCTGGTAAAGAGTCTACTCTTTCCCAGGTATAGTTGACAGTCATCTTGATACCTTGATACACTGCATTACAAACTCCCTCTGACCAAAGAACCATTGCTTCTACTCATCTGCCATGATGTTCAGCATCTCTACTTTTAGAAATGTAGGTTTTGTACAAACCTACATTGTACAGAATGTACAAACCTACATTCTAAGTATGAGGCCATTTATCTCCTTTAAAAAAATAAAATGAAAATATATTTATCTTTTATTTCTCAAAGGAAAAAACTTGACCAGTTCCAAATTTCTTCCACCTCCCTCTTATCTCTATTACACCTGCACCTTTTCTTAGGCCTTTAACTGTACCTTAGAATTCAAGGTAACCTGTCCACTTGTACTCTTGGGTCTCATCCATTTCCATCTTCACCAAGGACTCATTACATCAGTTCTTTTTTTTCCCTATTTTCAACATCACTTCTTCCTCAGTTTTATTCTCTGGTTATATCTCTTCCAATCTCTTCTTGTATAGTCGTGCTTAAAGGTAAAGTTACTACAATTTCTGCATCTATTTCTTCTCCTTCCCCATATTTCCCAAATCAACAAGAACTGGCGTTTTGCTAAGATAACCAGTGACCCAAAGGTGACCATACTTTTTACTCTTCTCTTATTCGATCTACCACCTCCAGCACTGATAACTGACATCAAATTAATTTCATCTTTGCTACTTTACATGAGTCCCTTTTTTTTTTAATTTTTATTTATTTATGATAGTCACACAGAAAGAGAGAGAGAGAGAGGCAGAGACACAGGCAGAGGGAGAAGCAGGCTCCATGCACCGGGAGCCCAACGTGGGATTTGATCCCGGGTCTCCAGGATCGCGCCCTGGGCCAAAGGCAGGCGCCAAACCGCTGCGCCACCCAGGGATCCCACATGAGTCCCTTTTGGTTCTCGCTTCTACTATGCCATTCTTCTTAAAGTCTTTTCCAGCTTCTTATCTTCTGTAGTTCTTAAATTATTACACCTCAGGGAAGACTCTCATTTATCTGAAGCCATATCACTTCGGTTCACATCCATGCTCTATAATTTGAGAACTGTTTGACTTGAGGAAGTTTATGTATCCTTTCTGTGGCCCACCTGTAAATTGAGGATAACACCAATATCATGACATAATGCAATGTAAGGATTTACTGTGACTATAATTTTCCATGGGCAATTTATTTTATGCCTTCAGCTCTACCTGCCATTTCTACTCTTAAGATTCCCAAATAGTCATCTGTACTAAGATTCTTCTCCTAAACTCTTATGCTAAAGTTTCTGTTAGCTGTCACTTTCAGGATTTACCATTCATCTCAAAGCAACAGAAGCATATCTGAATATGTGACCTCATATTGTTTGCTTTGGCAGATGGCAACATCCAAAATTTTCCCTCTCTCCATTTTGGTCCTAATTCTGACATCAGCTGTCATTCATTTATTTTGGTTAATTCTTTTTTTTTTTTTTAAGATTTTATTCATTTATTCATGAGAGACACACAGAGAGAGAGAGAGAGAGAGAGAGGCAGAGACACAGGCTGAGGGAGAAGCAGGCTCCCCGCAGGGAGCCCAATGTGGGACTCGACCCCGGGTCTCCAGGATCACGCCCTGGGCTGAAGGCAGACACTCAACCACTGAGCCACCCAGGAGCCCCATGGGTAATTTTTTTGAGGGCTGTTATTGTTTTTTTCATACTGTCTATGGGGTCTTGAACAATTCTTAACACAAAGTCAGTAACTCAAATATTCGTTGAATGAATAACATGTAAATGTATGTAAACAGGGATTAGAATATATGGCAACATTATTTATTACAGTACGAGTATAATTTCTGAAGAAATAGGATAAATTAGGTGAATTTCAATGCACAGAAAGAAGAAAAAGAGTATTAGAGGCTAGAGCTGGTTAGGGCACTGCCCCTCTGGATTTCTGTGTCCTATGAAGGGGCCTTGCCTAAGTGAAAGAGGAGAAGTGGCAGGGTAGGAAGTAGCTTGAGTCAAGAGTCCCTGGTCAAGGGGAGCTTGAAAAGAAATAAATCAAGAAAGAAGGGTTACATGGGAGGCTACCGAAGCAGACCTTACCTTCCTTCGATCTAGTGAAGAGTTCTAGTTTCCCTTCTCTGTCTCACATGTCCTGTGTACAAATATGTTGACAAACCTTTCTATGCCTCGGATGGTTTTAGCACAGACAGTCTTACCTACTGGGAAACCTCTTAGTCATAAGCAAACCAGGATGCTTGGTCATGCTGTGTACAAACTGCTATATCCTGAAGCATACTGTTATTTGCAAATTAAGAGTGTTAATTTAGTGTTCATCTATTTGTTCATTAAAACTATAACAAACTCTGATTACTTGGAAGATCCTGTTCAGTTCTTGAGGACACAAAGATGAATTTGATATTGCCTTTCTCCTCAAAGAGCTCTGTGTCATGTCTCAAATAGCTTATACTTCGCATTATTTTTATAAATATGTATAGAGTCAGGATGGAAATTCACAACATTAGGAATTTCTGATATAGATTATTTTTTTTATTAAAGACCTTATTTTTTAGAGGAGTTGAAGGCTTACAATAAAATGCAGAGGAAGGCACAGAGGCCTCCCAGGTACTCTCTGCCCTTACACGTGCACAGCCTCTCCTGTTACCAACATCACTCATCAGAAGAGTGCATTTTTCATCAACGATGAATCTGCCTCACAATCACCCAAAGTCCATAGCTTTCCTTAGGGTTCGCTCTTGGTTACATACATTCTATGGGTTTTGACAAATGTATACCGATCGGCATATTCCATAGAGCATTTTCTCTGCCCTGAAATCTCCTGTGTTCTGCTTCTTCTCTTCTCCCCACCACCCACTACCCCCAGCAACCACTGATCTTTTCATTGTCTCCGTAGTTTTGCCTTTTCCAGAATTCCATCTAGTTGGACTCATGCTAGAGCCTTCTTAGATTGGCTTTTTTCACTTAATAACATACACTTAAGTTTCTTCCATGTATGTCATGGCTTGATAGTCACTTTCTTTTCAGTGCTGAATAATATCCCCTTGTCTGGATGTACCAGAGTTTACTTATCTGTCACCTACTGAAGGACATCTTGCTTGCTTTCACATTTTGGCAGTTATGTACAAAGCTACTATAAACATCTGTGTGCAGATTTTTGTGTGGCTATGAGTTTTCAGCAACTTTGGGTAAATACCAAGAAGAGCATTTGTTGGATCATATGGTAAAAATAAAATTAGTTTTGTAAGAAACCACTAAACTGTCTTCCAAAGTGGCTGTACCATTCTGCATTCCCACCAGTAATGAGTGAGAGTTCCTGTTTCCCCATATCTCCACCAGTATTTGGTGTTGTCTGTGTTCCAGATTTGGGCCATTCTAATAGGTGTGTAGTAGTATCTTTTTGTTGGATTCTTTATAGGGCTGAAAACCAAAGTCTGATTCCAGAGAAAGGGAATCTTAAAGGCTAGGGCTATTTTTAAATTGTACTTAGATGGGAGAGTTAAAAAAAACTTGAAGAAAGAAAGGTCTTGACAATGTAGAGAGGAAAACACATGCTGAGGACCAACGTACCTGGAGATGGAAGAAAAAAGCATCAGTTTCCTTGTATACTGCATGGTATCAGGTTTTTCAAGGACCCAGAAACCCATACCTCTGAGTCACAAGAAAGAAAAAGAAGTAGGTTCCTTTCATGTACAGGTAAACTTCCATTGGAATTTGATATATTTTTTTCTAGAATAAGTGTTTATGATAATAGAATCAAAAATTCTTTTTTTTTAAGACAAACCATGAGAGACTCCTGACTCTGGGAAACAAAGGGCTGCAAAAGGGGAGGTGGGTGGGGGGATGGGGTGACTGGGTGACGGGCACTGAAGAGGGCACTTGAGGGGGTGAGCACTTGGGTGTTGTATTATATGTTGGCAAATTAAATTTAAATTAAAAATTATTTTTTATAATAAATAGTCATAAATCATTCACTGTGAAAGTATGATGACAATGTACAAGATGGGTAAATTAAACCAAATTTTATCTTGGTTTAAAAATAACAGTTCTTAGTAATGGCAATAATCAGATTTTATTATCTAAGTTATCTTCAGTTTGGTAAAAGTATTCTTATTGTTCAGTTTACCACGTAGCTTATTAAGACCTCCAGAGGATTCCGTAAGTCCTTCACATAAAAACATTATTATTTTCCCCCTTGACTCAATCCTTAAAAGTTACATTTCCACCCTAATCTTATTTACTGAGCTAAGTGCTCCTATAATAGGCTTTATCACTGATACCTTTTTCTAATAAAATAGTAATGTTCTGTATTTATTGAAATGTTTAACTTGATTAATAACAAAACTGCGTATTTATAGGAGGGGCCTCAATCAATTCTTTATTCAGCGTATGCAGTAGATACATAAACATTAGATTCAGATTGAATTTGCAGTTACAGCAATGAAGGGAACATGATAGGCCAACTTGAACTACTTGACTATATTTTGCTATAGTAAAAGATTTAAACAAAATCATCCAACTTATATTGATTCCTATCAGTCTTATATCATTTGATTTATACCAAAGGCATACATATGTATTTGGCAAGATAGTTAAGTATAAACAAAGAATAAAACACAGCAGCTTCGACAGTTTAGCATTATACACTGGACTACAAATTCAGTAGACAATAAAACAAGTCTTTAGTATATTCTAAAATAATAAAGAGACAATACAATTTTATACAAAGAAGTAAGTTTAATGATGATCCTCTAGTGGCGGTATGTACACATATTTGAAGTGTGCAATGTAGCAGGAAAGAAGCCTGGAAACCAGAGTCTTGGATACTATTCTGGGATTTGACACTAACAGATTATGGACACATCACTTTGATTTTCTCTGCCAGATTTCTTTTGTGAAGATGATAAAAAGTTGGTATAGATGCGTTTCCCAAATAGTGCTTTTTGAACTATTTTAATAGGTATGTTGTTAAAAAAAGGAGTTGATTGATCACATATATTTGGGAAATACTTTTTTTTTTAATTTGCCATGCATATTTGTAAATGAAAGACTCTAAATAAATTAAAGCTACAATTTACTTTTTTGGGGAGAACAATGTGTTTAACAAGGCTAACTGAACTTGGATCCCATTTTTTATGTCAGTTTTACGCACAGTTAGAAGCTACTTTCCAAAGTCTTTCTCATTTTTTAAAGTCCATACATAATTGTATCTCAGAAAGCATTTAAATAACATGGCAGCTAAAAAGAAATCAGTCTTTATCAATTTCATCTAAATTAGTGAGCAGTGGCAGAAATAAAGATGTTACAGTATTCTGCTTTTACTAGACACTGATGGATGCAGAAAGTATGGACTTATTTCACTTGTAAAATACATTTTTTTGAGCACAACATTTTTGAGTCTTCATTCCTTTGCTCCTCATTCATTGCAGTCAAGGGTCAGTGATAAGGATTTTCTGGGTGAGAGGAGGAAGGCAGTCTGAAGAATAATTTCAGATTAATTTCTACTGATGAAATCATTCCTTATGAGCAGGTCTGTAAACTGGCTAAATGGTCATCTCTTAGCTATGTCTACGTAGCTGGGCTGTACAGCAGGAGGCAGCCTGAGACCTCCTCTACTGAAGGGTACTGGGAACATCTTTAAGTCTATTTACTACACCATCTGTTTCCCTCTCATTTGGAAAGGGAAAAGTCCAAAAGTTTTGGGTTGATAAAATTTTGCAGAAATTACAACCTTTTGCATGTAAAAAAATTATACATATTATGGAAAATATACCTTTTTTGCTTTCAGTCTTTAGAAATCACATACATTTCTCCATATAAGAGTGAAATGGCTACTACCCAAACCAACTGCCCTTCCCTCCCCGCTGTCCCATGGAAATTACCAACAGGATACACATGTAAGGAAAAGCTACATCACTGCAGAAAACTAAAGTCTATTATTGAAGACTCCTAGAAATTTGAGTCTTTGTTATATCTAGACAGCTGGGATAAGTTTAAAGAATAGCATGGAAAAAACACTTGGGATTTCCCCTCATATTATTGCATTTTGGAGGTAAACGGGATACAAGCCCAGTAATATCTCTTAGACAAAATGAAAACCACAAGGTGGAAGTTAAAGTGCATGGGATCGTTGATCTAACAATGAGATACTTGGGGGCTATCCTATGAATTGTGTAGCCAAACCTGGGCAGAGTGCAGATACCTATAACACACATTTATGCCATAGGACAGCTTCGTAGGAGCAGATCTGCATGGTGTATACAGTAATCAGTGACCACTAGGTTGGAAGTTAAATACAATTTGTTGAATAAAAGGACGATAAAACACAGAATGGATATACAGCTGCGTCTTGAATAACGCAGGTTTGAATTGTGTGGGTTTGAACTATATGTGAATTTTTTACAGTAGAATCCTGTAAGTGTATTTTCTCTCCCTTATGATTTTCTTAATAAAATGTTCTTTTCTCTAGCTTACTTTATTTTAAGGGTACAATACGAGATATGTGTTAATTGACTTTGTTATCATTAAGACCTTCTTCCAGTCAATAAATAGTAGGCTGTTGGTAGTTAAGTTTTGGGGGAGTCATAAGTTATTCTTGGGTTTTCAACTATGCAAGGGGTCAGTGTCCCTAACTTCTGTGTTCTTTAAGCATCAACTATATTTTGTGAAGAGCACCCACCCAGGGGGTGGGTGAGTAGGAGGTGAATCTAGCCTGCATATCTAGTGCCAAGATGTAGGTCTTACTAAGTAGGATATACATCCACCTAGATGAAGGGAAACAATTTTACCCCAAAAAAGTTTCATCTGTCCAGAGACACAAAAGTCAGAATAAGCTAGTATGGGGCCTAGGAAAAATATATTGAAAGTGAAGTTTTCATAGATCATATTGATGCTTCCTATGCAATGATCCACAGCATGTGCAGTGCCAGAAACTCAACTGCATACCCCTTAGCATCCCTTAAGATCTGGGGTGGCCTGGAATCCCAGGGGTCAGTCTTTTCCAGCTCAAGAAACCACATCTGTTTATCCCTGCTTGCTAAACATTTTGGAGGCCTACTGTGCCATGAAAAAGGTATGGAAGCACTTGGCTTGAACAATCCACTTAGCTGACTACTACTTATTGTTTTCCTGTGGGCATGCTCAGTTCTGGAGAACAGCTGAACACAGGAGCTAAGGGCCTGCCTGTATCCTACATTTCTCTACAGTACAATATCTTTAGCAACAGCCTACCAATTTTAGTCTCTGTCCTATTAACATGCAGTTCTTTAGAACCCCTAGCATCTTAAGCCATAGGATCACAAATTTTCAGAGGTCTTCATCATTATTAGCTCGAGATGTAATAATAATAATAATAATAATTAATAATAACAAATAATTAATTAGTTAATTAAATGCACTGTTTGAGTGAATATGTGTTATGAGTATGTGCTAAGATAAAGATTAATACTAAAAAAAAGTGCATGAGTGAAGTAGGTCTCAAAAGTATATAGCTCAGCTCAGTTCTCTGTGTCTTGAGTATCTCTAATAAGTTTCTTACTGCATAGTCAGTGTGGTCAAGTTGAAAATAGTCAATTTTTCTGCTGGGGCCATTGCAAATGTCAACCGACAGTTTACATTTTTAATAGCTCCTCATCTTTTTCTCTTACTCTGTAGGTCCTTTACTGAGACCTGACATTTTCAGATTTTTTTTCTATCTTTCTGGCAAATCCAACCATCCTACTCTCAATTTTTACTTTAATTATTTTCTTTAATTATTTTAATTATTTTCTTCTATTATAATTTCTAAATAGAATATTTCCTATTGGAGTTTCAGGTTTAAATCTTTATAGGGGGGAGAGAAGAAAAGAAAACAAAATCAGTATTGAACAATACTAAACAAAAAGCTGGTAGGGACTTCATAGCTACTTCTGTGGCCATCACAATTACCCTTCCTCTTTGTTTCCTTCAGAAACTCTGTTTTCTAGCAAATTTCTCATTTTAGCCCTGATATAGACCCTGTGCTCTTCATTAAAGTCTTCTGAATATTCTTATCCTCTATCTTTTCCCCCTCTCCTCTTCAGCAATTGCACTGGTACTGACCCAGAACTCCTTATTTAGCAGCCTTCATCCTGAATCCTTAAAGGGATCATCTTCCTTGAATCAGAATTAAGACACATGGCTTAACAACAGTACAACATTTCTACGATTGTGATGGCGAACCAGTTCATGGCAGCAAACAGGAGAAACACTGTGGGTAACTTCAGCAAAAAGGGAATGAGTAAATTGAAAGGACATTGGGGAGCTTGTAGGATTGATAAAGCTCAATAAATTGCCTGGAAGTAGGAGAAAGGCTACCTGCCCCCACTTAAATTTTCACAGATGGTGCAGAGGTCTGCTTTGCCTTATTTTGGGATTTTTTTTTTTTTGAAATAGAAGTTATATTCAGATTTTTTATAAGCAAATCCTAGATATAAATTCATTATTTCACTGTTGTTCTCTTCTTAACTAATCTACTCTCTCTCTCTGTTCTGCTCCATTTTGTGGGTTATTATTGCTTGGTTTTCCAATTTATTGCAATATACCCAGCATAGTGCTTGACACTTAACAGATGTTCAATTAATGCAACTCTCACTTTTTCTTATAGTTTTCATGGGAATACATCTTTTCCCCAGGTTTTCTCCCCCTTGTCTGGTCTACCAAAATCTCCCCCTTGTCTGGTCTACCAAAATACTTTTATTTTCCCTCCACACTTCACTCTGTATATAATCTGGGCTGACATTATTCACAATTATGGTCTTCATCATATTTGTAATTTAAAGACAATGTCAACTTTGGCTGCCCTACAAAATACAAATGGCCCAGTGACTATATATCAAAACAAATGTTAGGCCAATTGTTTGGAAAAGCTATCAAATCCATAATTCTGTTTTCTGAATGTGGTGTTATTCTGATATTTACTCCTGAAGTGAGAAGCCCCAACTAATTAAACCCAATGTCTTTTCCTCCCACACATCTCTATACTGATACACCTGTCCAAACTCTATATTAGGAAAGAAGACAGAGGGCAGAGGTAAAAGCCTGTTTCTAAGTTTTCAAACTTTTCCTCTGAATTCCCTTGAGAACTAGGGCTCAAAATTATATAGATGCTGTTCCCCTGGAGATAAAAGGAGGTACTGTTACCCCACATGGTGAATAAATCATAGTAGATCTAAGACACAGAATAAGATGAGCATTAGCAAGAGACCAGAGAGCAAGTTTGGATAATAAGGATTAGCCAATTGCTCCCTGATGTCAGACCAAGATCCAGTAGAAATAATCATTCTGGCATCTGACAGGGGGAGTCAAAGGTCAGGATTTAATGTCACCATACTCTGATTTCCCAACTTCATTGAGCAGGTGCTTAATAAAGCATGATTATTTGTTATGTTTAAAGAGTTCAGAGCAAAGTAAGATGGAGAGTGATTACCAGCTCTGCTGAGAACACTGTAACCTTTTTGTTAATGACAATTACGTTGAGGTCGTTAGTTTGTCAGTTTATTTCTTTCCCTCGAAGCATGGAATGCAAAAATATTATGTTACGTGAAACTACCAATGTCACTGATGAGTCTCCAGTGATTATAAAGAAGAAGAAAGAATTTAAGGCCCCGAATGACTGGTGGTTAGATAAAGATGTGTCTTACTGAGGCTTCTAAAAACAAAGGTTATGTAAAGCTGGCAGAAATTTTCACACAACCACCATAAATTATTTGTAGAAAGGAGAGAAAGAGCAAGCGTGAGTGAGAGAGAGATCTTTTCACAGCAAGTGTAATTAATGCGGACTGTAAGGTTTCAGTTAGAACATCCGTAAACATAACGAACATAACATCAGGAGTTTAAAACGTGGCTTTGAAAAATAAAAAAATAAAAAAATAAATAAATAAATAAAAAAAACGTGGCTTTGTAGGCCCATTTCCTTCTCCCTCTCTCTCACTTTCTTTTTGTTCTTAGAAGTCATTTAAGTCAACAAATTTAGCGTTTAAACTAGAAAGGGCAGAGGTTCAGGAATCAAAATAACTGCATGGGTTTGAATCCCAGGTTCCCCACTTAATGAGGCAACCTTGTTGGGCATATTTCTTAACCTCTTTGTGTCTCTGTTACTTTGAGATAATAGTACACAGTTATGAGAATTAACAGCGACGATCTCTGTAAAAGAAATACTTGTTGAAAGCTTAACCAACACTCAAGCGCACTCATCGCCATGCCTCCTGGCATTGATGCCCTGGTTTATTTCCCTTTCACCTTGACTCTGTGACTCACTTTAAACAGCAGCATGTAGGAGAAATGACACCGTACAAGTCTCAGATCTAAGCCTTAAGAAGGCCTGGAAGTTTCTATCTTTGAGTCTTCGGAAGCCCTGAACCACCATGCACTAAGTGGCTACTGTGTTAGGGAGACCACGTGGAGAGACCACATGGAGAGAACACTGATGGAGGGACAGGGCCTGAGAGCACCTGGAGGAGACAGAGGGCTCACTGTCCCAGGATCCCAGCTCAGCCCAGCCTTTTAGCTCTTCCAGCCAGGGAGCCAGACCTGTGACATGGCCACAACTGATGTTCTAGCCTTAGTGGCTCTCTAGTGTCATCAGCGTGAGAGACATAAAGCAAGACCAGAAAATGACTATGAGGTCAACTCAAAGAATTATGAGATATAATAAATTATTGTTATGTTAAAGCAGTAATTTGGGGGAAAATAGTTACTTATGTAGTAGAGAAAAGAAAGAAGCAATAAGGAAAATGTGGAGCTGTTCTCTTCAGTATGGTAGCCACTAGCCACAAGTAGTTATTTACACTTGAAACGTGGTAGTATGCTGGACAAACTGAGTTTTAAATTTTATGTACTCTAACTCATCTAAATCTAAATTTACATTTGCTAAAGCAATATAAAATAGTTTTTCATTGTTTTTGTAGGCAGACATTCCACTTTAACTGTTTGTGTTGTCTACAGTATTGTTATCGGATTGTAGAGTTGTCAGGCACCTGTGTCTTTAACATACTAAACATAAAAATACTACCAGAAAACATGCTACCAGAAAAAGATTGTAATATATGTTAATTTTTATATCAGTGACTTATTGAAATGATAATGTTTGGATATATTGGGCTACATAAAATGAAATGTATTATTAATACTGATTTCACCTAGTTCCTTTTACTTTTTGAAATTTGACTTCTAGAAAAATTAAAATTACATGTGTTTGCATTGTATTTATATCCAATGGAACTGTTAAAAATATTAAATGTAGAATTGCTTCTAGAGCAGACTTTGTTTTTTATTTTATTTTATTTATATTTTATTATTTTAATTTTTTAAGATTTTATTTATTTATGAGAGACACAGAGAGAGAGAGAGAGGCAGAGACACAGGCAGAGGGAGAAGCAGAATCCATGCAGGGAGCCCGATGTGGGACTCGATCCTGGGACTCCAGGAACACACATTGGACCAAAGGTGGTGCCAAACCGCTGAGCCACCCAGGGATCCCCCAGACTTTGTATTTTAGAACAGTTTTTTAGAATAGTTTTAGATCCCATATATCCCACGCCCAATTTCCACTATTAACATTTATATTAGTATGGTTCATTTATTACAATGAATGACTAATAGTGATATATTGTCGTTAACTAGACTCCATTCTTTATTAAGATTATCTTAGTTGTTATATAATGTCCTTTATAGTCTAGCATCCTATCTGGGATACCATATTTCATTTACTTGTTGTACCTTCTTAGACTCTTCTTGGTTGTCACTGTTTCTCAAACATTCTTTGTTTTTGTTTTATTTTTTTTTAATGATCTTTTATTTATGACAGAGAGAGAGAGGCAGAAGGAGGAGAAGCAAGCTCCATGCAAGGAGCCCAATGTGGGACTCGATCCGGGGACTCCAGGATCAACCCCTGAGGCAAAGGCAGATGCTCAACTGCTGAGCCACCCAGGCATCCCCCATTCTATTTTTGATGATTATAGTGATCATCCATTTAATGGTGGCCCTTAAAATATATTTCCATGTCCCAATCCCCAATGCTTGTGAATGTGACTATTTGGAAATAGGTTTTTTTTATATGTAATTAATATGTAATTAAGTTAAGGGTCTTCAAATGAGATTGTCCTTGATTATGGGGGTGAGCTTTCAATCCTGAGAACTTAATTATATGGTTTCAAAAAAGAGAGCACATACGTATGCTGCATGACATCTCTTCAGACCTAAAATACCTGGAGTTGTTCTTTTACAAGCATCAATCTATCTTACACTCTGCAGCCAGGGAAGAAAATGATAAATGTCCTTTTCCAATTGGATACGTATCCAATGATAAGTGACAAATAAAGGAGAGATAGAAGAAGAAGAAAAGAAGAAGAAGAAGAAGAAGAAGAAGAAGAAGAAGAAGAAGAAAGAAGAAGGAAGAAGAAGAAGAAGGAGAAGAAGGAGAAGAAGGAGAAGAAGGAAGAAGAAGGAAGAAGAAGGAAGAAGAAGGAAGAAGAAGGAAGAAGAAGGAAGAAGAAGAAGGAGAAGAAGGAGAAGAAGGAGAAGAAGGAAAAGGAGAAGGAGGAGAAGAAGAAATGTGATCACAGAGGTGGGAATGATGCATCTACAAGCACAAGAATGGCAACAAGCACTAGAAACTTGAAGACTCAAGAATCGATCTCTCCTAGAACCTCTGCAAGGAGCACAGCCCTACCAACACATTTGGAAAACAATGACGTCGGAACTTTTGGTAATACTGGTTGGGTATTTTATCCATTGCTCCCTATTGGAATTTGCCTGGTATTTTTTCTCACAGTTAGACTGAGGATATGCATTCTTGGAAGGAAGATCTCAGAAATGAGGAGCCGTTTTCTCCTATTGCATCAAATGTACATGCTCTCAATATGATTTACCACTGTTGATGTTGACGTTGATCCTCTGGGTCCGAAAGTGTTTCTCTACTATGAAGTTACTCTCCCCACCCCCTTTGGTCATATTGTAACCTTTGGGAGGAATTTTGACAATTCTAACTAAAACTTATAATCAACTGGAAAGGATGAAATAGCCAGGAAAGCATCTGAGAGAGAACATAGACACTGGTGACTACTGGTCAAGGAGAAAAACAGATCAATAGCAATAACAGTGCAGAACCGATAGGGCCACATGAGAAAATGAGGGGGGAGTTTGACTCCTCTGAGATAAGAAGAAATAAACACAGGAGAGTTACAGAAACAAAAAGTAGTGACTAAGTAACGCAAAGGAAAGTTAAAGACCTCATAGATAAAGGCCTTTTCTTAAGAAAGTAAAATTCAGTTCAATTAAACAAACGTTGAGACTTAGGGTATACCAGACACTGAACTTGGACCCTTAAGAATCCAAATTTAGCAAGATTTAGTTTCTGTCTTAAGATATTTACCATTTGAAAATGAAGGAGATCATATGAATAAGGTATAAAAATAAATATAGCGATGTAGGGATATTTTTAAAGGGCAATAGAAAAGTAGCATTCACATCCATCTAAAACTCAGGAAGGTTTCCAAAGATCAGCTGGTATTTGAGAGAAAAACCACTAAACCACAAAAACTGACATGGTAGCATGACCTAAAAATAATTGTCAAAATAGTTCTCAACTTTGCAGGTTCTGAAATGCTGTTTGTCACTGACCCAGAATTGATTAGACTTGGGGATGGAATTCAAGCCAAGAAAAATCATAAAAATATAAACCAGAATGAAAAGTATTAATTATTTTGGTAACTAAAACTATCAGACAAGCTCCATGTGGAGAAATTATATGAAAAATTTAAGTGATAAAAGATTGTTTGATGACCTTGAATGGGAGAGCAGGGTATTAGTTATTTACATGGATTCTGTGTGTAAAGGCATTAACCTGGCAAGCTTCAGATCCATGGTCTATAAAAAATGAGAAGAGAAATAGCTCCTATATCAAAGGATCAAATGAAGTGAGTCATAGTTAGCACAGTGTCTGGAACATAATACACTCCCAGGAATTATTGGCATTACTATGACCACTATTATTTGTTTAGTCATCATGTGCCTTCCCCATCCTGGTTTCTTTCAATATGGTACCAAGTTCATATTCACTTAGGCTCCTCTAGTAGCTAACAAAGTGTCACCAAGAAAAGATGAAATATGTGAGCTTATTCTGTGTAAGTATAGAAGAGTTGATTGCATCAAGGAGCAAGAGGCCGATAGAAACAATGTGCTTCAAAGCAATTTTTTGAAAAAAAATTAAAAATGAAGATATTTATCCATTCAAAATGTCTCATTAGAAGCCATTTTGATGCTTATGAGTGTACACATTTTAAAAATGTAAACATGACAAGGCTACAAATTCCCTCTGCAGCAGTACTGTGTCCTGTTCTTGATTAAATGGGAAGAATTAAAGACAAGCATGAGGGAGTGGGGGTGGCGGGGTTGGGGTTTGGAGACTTGGTTGCTATTTATAAGTAAAAAATGGAAGAGAAGGTGTCATAAACTGAAACTAGGGAGGTCCAATACTGGCTAAGTCACCAGGCTGTCTCTGAGGACTGAGTTAAGCCCCTTAACAACTTCTCTGCTTTATTTTCTCCATCTGTTTTACCAGGCTATTGGGAGGATTATTTAGTTAATGTTGAAGACCATATTTATCAATTCTACAAAATGTCTGCTATTTAATGATGAGAGAACACTAAACGACGCTGTGGGAGTATCACAGCGGCCAGCAACAGCATTATTGTCAGCTGAGTCCTTCAGAGACCCCCAGGACAAAATATGATATGCGGTTCTCAAGCATTTGGAATTGTGTTTCAATAATTATTTCTCCTTCTTACTCCCCGAGTCAACTGGGTTTTCTACTTTGTGGGCTTGACAAGCAATTTGTTTTTTATGATGGTAGAATTTTTGAGTGGTCTCAACATTATCCCGAAAGTGAGTTCTTTAAACAGACATTACGGTGACACAGAGCACTACAAAGCCACCACCTTTTTTCTACGTATCTATGAATGTCAATGCTTCACTGCAACTCCTATCAAAGAGCTTTTCTCCTTTTCTTTGGTGATAGAAAGTCTCATTTTTAGTAACTTGATCCTAAACTACAGACTAGGAAGCCCTCAATGCACCGCATTTAAATACAGTCTCTCTGTAGGGTATATAATACAGAGAACTCTGAATAGGAAATAAGAATGTACGCGGACTGCTTCAAGAGGAAAGGATTTCCTTTGTGAATCAGCATCTATAAACAGTCTGCATTTGAACAATTCCATAATAGAGAACATTCTGAGCCAGCTTGAGCATACTTTTGATTTCTAGCTACAGACTATCCTCTCGGTATCTCGTAATGAATGTGCGACTATAGTACCCACCTGCTTACCTCAAAAGAGGACCACGGGGAAGAAAGTTTTCCCATACTCTCTTAATCAGCACACAATATGTCAGTCTTATGATAAGGCCTAGTAAATAAGGAGAAACCTCCAGATGAGGTAAATCAGTCCTTTCAGGTCAGTAGGGTACCATTTGCTAAATTAGCTCTGTTTCTTCCTACCACAAGAGATTGATATTACTTCACATATGTGGGCTAGTAATGCTCACCACGCATCAAACTCTTCTGAATTGCTCGAAGGATCATGCCCAGTTAGAATAAGAGTGAAAATATTATTAATGGATAATTTAGACTTCAGGCCTGAGGCTAGATTCATGCTGTTACTCCGTCAGGATACTGGCACTTTCCCTCCTTTAATTTATGTTTGCACAACAGTGACATTAGCTAAGCTCCAATATCCTTCCAGAAATCTGGCCTGAATCCCTCTTTGTGTGGGTTTAATTTGCACCCTTCTCAGTATTTTTCTGTATTATACTTGCTTTCATACCAGGTTGAATGGAATTTCAGACACGATTGAAAGGAGTTCCATTTTCATAATTCAAAATTAATCATGCCCCAGCAACATGAATGTAGCTCTCTGGGTGGTAATCCTGAAATTAATGTTCTCCCTTGAAAATGAAAACACTCATTTATGATTTTTACTGGAGGTTATCATGTCTACAGAGTGTGTGTTTGGCGTGACTTTAGACTATGGTTCCAGTAATTTCTACTGTGCTGCATGTTAATCATGTTAATGCAGGGACTCAATTTCATGTTCCAATCCTAAACAGACCTGGAGTCCCGGTGCTTTTTAATGTGGAGGAAGGTGGTGGTGAGATATCTGGGAAGGGTCATTTCCTAAGGAAGTTTCATAGAAGGTGGCGGCTAAAAGACAGATTCAGTGACCTGACTGCTTAATATCTCTTATCTTCTGTCCCCTCTGAGCTAGTGAAGAGGCTTGTAGTAGATTAACGTTTATTTGAATTGACAAACACTTCTGGAAAAATTAGGAAACTCTGCCTATGTGTTTCAATATCAATTTCACATTTCAGCATCCTCCATTCCTGCTGCCTTCTCCAATCAACCAGTTCTCCTTCCTCCCCACCTCCTTAGTCCCACCGTGCAGATCCTGCCTCCTGCCCAACCCCCCAAACCGGCCATAGATCTCAGCACAAAACTCAGCTGTGGATCATCACTCACATGTCAGTAGTTGTTTGAATGGACTGGACTGGAGGTTGAATAAAAAAATTAACATTCACTTGAATGATTGTGTGTGAGGAGGCAGTTTTCTAGGCAACATTCACATTTTAATAGCATCCCTTAATAATTTGAAGTCAAGGTAGTAGTAGGTGAGTTATGAAGTGGCTGTCTCACTCCCATTTCCAAGTAAACCAGTCCCATTTGTGACTTTGCATCTGATAACCTCATTCCGCCCCTGTAGCCTTGTTCAGTTGGGTGGGGGATAGACATCCACGGTGTGGCGAAGCAAATTAGCTCTTTGGGGAATCAGGAGCACCTGGGTGGTATAGTCAGTTCAGCATCAAACTCTTGGTTTCAGCTCAGGTCATGATCTCAGGTTGTGGGCTCAAGCCCCACGTTGGCCTCTGCCCTGAGCACAAAATCTGCTTCAGACTCCCTCTCTCTTCCTTTGCCCCTCTCACCCCCAAAAATAAATAAATAAATTTTAAACAAATGAATAAACAAGAACCCTTAAGAATCAAAGAGGGAATTAATTAGCTTGAAGAGCAAAACTAAAAAAAAAAAAAAAAAAAAAAAAAAAAGCCAAGGGGAATCCTGTGCTAAAGGCAGCATTTCTCGATGTCCTTCTGCGAGTGAATGAATAAAGGGAAGTCAGTCTGTAAAAAGCAAAAGAAAATAAAGCAAGTATATTGAAGAAGACAAAGAGGAGAGTTTCTTTTGTGAACCTCAGAAGTAGAACATGCTCTTGATTACTTCTGAGGCCTGGCATTCATCTTGTGTGTGGGTTTTACGAGATGCTCGTGAAGTTCCCATTCTCTTTCTGCCACAGAGCCAGTTTTCTCCTAGAGTTCTTCTGTACTTTCTTTTCCTCTCCCCTTCCTTCCATTTCTCAACCTCTCCACCTTTCTCTTTTTCTCTCCGTCTTTCAAGCTTGTTGTCCTCCTCCCTCTCACTCATCCTTTGGCAGTCACAGTCTCAAGTTCTCCCTGTCTCTGTTTCTTACTTTCCGTCTCTGTCTAAACTTGAATTACTCTAGATTTATTTTCCTTGCAATTAGGTAGGATGATGAAGTGTTTAAGCACTGTGGTAGCACCAGTGGGCATCCAAGTTTATTTATAAGTGGATATTGCATTTGGGGGGATTTCCTCTGTGTCCCTTAAATTGTATCTGCTTTACCTGAGTGCCTGTAAGAATAGCATTGGCGGTAATGCTCTCTAAAACACTGGCTATTAAAGGCTTTGCTGGCTTTATTTGAAAAGTAGTGTGAACTGTTAGCAAAGCTATGATCTATTTTCAGACACGAGAATGGAAAGTGTGAGGTCTGAGAAGCCTGAAAGGACTGCTGGGAAATCACTGCTATACTGTTTAATGGTATACCGATGGGGGGTGCCAGTCCCTGAACAACACTCTCTTGACATTTCCAACTCTCCAGGCCTTCTCACAATGGCCCTTCTGACACCATGGAGTAGAAGGGAGATGTCTGTATAGAAATTTGGAACCAAATCTTTGAGGAGTTCACTGAATAGAAAGGAATGCAGGCTCTTCCAACCATTTTTAAGGCCTGAGGACAATAATGGAGAAACCCTCACCTTCTGTATGGAGCTATCATTTCACGCGTGGTCATTTTAATGAGACTCAGTTATCACCTGACTGAAAAAGTAATCGTCCTAAATGACCTAAGGATATTCCCTTTTCTTTACCCCAAGTAAGTACTCTGTTACGTTGTTCCTCTTGGGTTATATGCTATCTCAAAAATATTCATTACTTGAAAGAGTTTGTAAGGTTACATTTCCATGTTAGACCATAATAAAGCCAACCTCATGCTCCCACCAACCAGTTTAAGAAACGGAACACTCAAATGTAACAGAGGCCTCTTTCATACCCTTGGTATAAGCTCTACTCTTCCCTTTCAATTCATTCTCTTCTCCTCCCTCCCCTACGCTCTGCCCATTTCTTCACTAGGACACCAGACAAGAAAAAATACAAGTAAAGTGAGGATTAATCCTTGCCTCATCCTGATCTAATGATTTGCAGTGTTTCACCATTAAATAATGTTCAAGTTTTTCATTGATGTTTTAAAGCAGAATGGAAAAGTTCTCTTATATTGCCTTTTGTCAGGAGTGGAGATTGAATTTTGACCAATGTTTTTTTTTTTCTATATCTGTTGAATGACCATATAATTTTTCTTTATTCTGTATCAGACACTGACTATAAATTCTAGCTTCTAACCCATAATTCTCATGGGAGGGAATCTGCTCAATCTAGTGTTAGGAATGAATGTGGGCCCAGCCAACTACACCCCAGGGGGGGAGACAGGTTAGGTCCATGTAGACCATTGCCCATCCAGTAGACACTGTGGCTAAAGATCCAGTAATCAAGGATGTGGCATGTCCAAAGCATATGTGGGGTAAAGGTGATGAGAAGATAATTGTTAAATACCTCTTATATGCCTTCTTTGTTGGTATCTTAACTTTATTTATTTGATAGTTCCTCCTCCATCTTTTTTTTTTTTTTAAGATTATTTATTTATTCATGATAGTCACAGAGAGAGGCAGAGACACAGGCAGAGACACAGGCAGAGGGAGAAGCAGGCTCCACGCCAGGAGCCCGACGTGGGACTCGATCCCGTAACTCCGGGATCGCGCCCTGGGCAAAAGGCAGGCCCTAAACCGCTGAGCCACCCAGGGATCCCGTTCCTCCTCCATCTAAAGGCAGTTGTTCAGTTAATAAAAGATGAATGCAAAAATGTCATCAGCATTCATTAAACGCTTACAAAAAGACACCAAAAAAAGAAAATCTCAAAAATAGAATCAATGTTATCAAAAAGCCATTCTAAAAGAATGTACTTTTTAAAAAAGTACTTTTTAAAATTTCTTTCTGTATATTTTACTATTGAAAGAGTCTATAAGATTCTTCTTGCTAGAGAAGGCTAAACTTTTAAACTAATTCATATTTAATACACTCAGGATACTTAAGAGATTGGTGATTTTTTTTTTTTACATATTTTGGCACAATGTGATATTTGACATTAATTGACAGTTATTCTACTAAATAAATCAGTATCTTTTAAAGGTATTCAGTGACAATGTAATAAACTTGAATGCATCTGTGCCTGGATGATAAATACGTTATTGATATACAGCACATGAAGGGGGGTCATGCAGGTTTTGGCAGCGTGAAAAAAAAAAAGGAATAGTGAAAAGAATTATTGGAAGTCAATGATTTGACCTACTATGTATGCTGGAGGGATTGGGGAGAGTTCCTATCAGTCAGCCTCTGCTAAAATAAAGCCATCTGTCAATTACCAATCCAAAATGCTAAGACTTTTAACTTAATGGAGTAACTTACTGGGAACTTTGCTTTAACTGTCAATATTTGAATTGTTATTAGCCTCATTCATTTTAGTTTAGAAAGAAACTTTCTAATAAGACTGCTTAATAGAAAGATGGGAGGTGCGAATTTATGCAATCTTCTGTGTATGATTCCCCTGCTTCTTGGTATAAGAAAGTAATATTTTGGCCAAATTTTTACTAAACAAACCTATATATCTTTTTTATATCCAGAAACTGGATATACAAATGGACAGTGGCCACATCAGACTGATCCATAATCTGAACAACTAGCAGGAAAGGCAAACCACAGTCTCTGCAGCAACCAGCTCAGAAAAGCCTTGGTGGATGGGACAGTCAATGGTTGGACTGCCAGCCAACATCCCTAATTTTTGCCCATGCTCCCAACTTAGGACCAACTAGTGAATGTCAAATGGGCTCCTCCAATCAACCTCACAGGACACTCTACTTCTAGTTAACCTCCCTCTAGCTTGTTCATGCTAACAACCTTCAATTAAAGTTTATATGAAGCCCTCCACCACCACCACCACCACCCCCCGGCATTTTTCCCCCCCGCAGTAAAGCTTCCCACTCTCATGACTGCCTTTGAGTCTTTGCCAAACCCAAGAGGTGGCGGCTGACTCTCTTGTTATAGCAAGCTCTGAATAAATAGCCTCTGTTTGTTCTCATTTGGTGGTCTTATTTGCTGGTCTTCACTTATTTCCACAACATATTTTTCTGTATCAAGGTACATTAAGTATTCACTTTAAAAATAGCAGAACAGTGCATTCTAATTTTAGAAATACATAAAATATTCTATTCTATGATATCTTTGAAAAGACATCTAAGTATATTGGTAGGCTGCTTGCATCCATTATCTATCTTCAGTGACACTCCTTCCAATAAGCCTCCATCAATGAAGAGAATGGCGACTATTAGTGGACAAGACGGATATCTCAACGCATTTCTGAAAGACAGGCAAGTTACCTGGTAGTTACTGTGGAGGCCACAGCCTGGTATCTAGCACAAAAGCAGCATATTTTCTCTAGGAAGAATCGCAAAGAGGCTGAGCAAGGAGTTTTAAAACCAGATACTTTTTTCCTAGAGAAATTAAATCAATTTTTCTGAGAGAACTAGAGGATCTAATGCCCCAAAATAGAGATCCTAGAGATGCTATATTCTGGATTTTCAAATTCTCACTAGCACATAATCAGCTTTCCGTCCTCCTTCTCTAAAATGTCACTAATCAAGGAGCTGCATCTAAACATAGAGTTTCTAACTGGCATAGCCAAATGGGACGCTCGGCTTCTAAGCCAGATGTCACAGGTCTAGGTAAGAGCCAAGTTGCCATCACCACACATAGAAGAAGGTGGTAAAATCGGGAAGCTTCTATTTGCAAGGCATCAGAATGCTGTGGCGGGAAAGCAGGCCTCTGTGGCTAACCCCACGGATGGGCCTGGCGCTCACACAGGAGCCAACAGAGGCAGCTGCTTCCTTTGGTGTTTAATGATGTCAAGGACGGACTTGGGACACAGATTTGACCCAAACGAAGGGCCTCTACAGGGGCAAGAGGAGCCCAGCAGGGTTTTTAGCAGCTGCACAGAGAGGAGGTGACTAACGGCTGCGCGGAGGGCCCCAGCGGGAGGCTGAGTGTGTGGAGTGTGCCCAGGCACGAGCAACCT
This sequence comes from Vulpes vulpes, assembly GCF_048418805.1. Taxonomy (NCBI): domain Eukaryota; kingdom Metazoa; phylum Chordata; class Mammalia; order Carnivora; family Canidae; genus Vulpes; species Vulpes vulpes. The sequence goes on from NC_132784.1 coordinate 116,486,658, forward strand.
CCCAGCAAGGGGCTGAAGGTACAAGAAGTAAAAGGTAAAGGCCCTAGAGGGAATGGAGGGTGGACAGTGTGCGCCTGGAGTCGGTTTTCTCCTTGGGGCTCTTTCCGATCTGGGGTCACGGGAGTGGCTGCGGGCGCTGCCCCTGGGCTGGCATCTGGCGAGCGCGGCTCTCCCGAGGTTCGGCCGGTAGCGTTGCTGACTGCGGGAGGCTCGGCGCGGGCCCAGGAGGCCACGGAGCCAGCGGCCGGCGCGGCTCGGCCCCGCAGGCTTCCGACCGCACGTGCACTCAGAGACCCAAGGGACTCGCGTGGGGCAGGGCGGGGTGGTGCTGTCGGATCTGCGTCGTCCACCTCTGCGTGTGGGCGTAGGTGCGTTCAGCCGAGCTGCCGAGCGGTGCGAGCTTCGGCGTGGGGCGGCCGCCCCCCTGCTTGGCGGTGCCAGATCCAGCCGAGCCTGCAGGCGTCCTTGCTGTGCCGGCGGCTCCTCTGCGGAGCCCCTGCTCCTGGGGTCCGGGCGCGCTGCCCCTCACGCTGCCCAGCCAGCAGGGCCTGGGGGTCAAGGGACCCGCCTCCACCGGGCCTTCCGGAGACGCCTGGTGGGGGGGGCTGGGCCTGGGCCCGGCCGGGGTCTCCGCCGGCTGGAGCCTGGTCAGAAGGCCGCGCAGCCTGATGCTCCGAAGTCAGTGTGGACGGCGCTCACCGGGTCGGAGGGACAGCCCTGCGGGCTCAGCCCGGAGGCTGGGGGCCACGGGGGGGGGCTGCGGGCTTCTGCCCTGGGCAGACCCCCCCATCGGGTCTCCCGAGGCCTGAGGTCGATGGGCAGACCCCCCCCCCCCCATCGTGGTCTCAGACCTGAGGTTGATGGGCGGACCCCCCCATCGGGTCTCCCCAGGCCTGGAGTTGACGGGCGGACCCCCCCCATTGGGTCTCCCCAGACCTGAGGTTGATAGGCGGACCCCCCCCCCCATCGGGTCTCCCCAGGCCTGGAGTTGTTGGATGGACCCCCCCATCAGGTCTCCCCAGGCCTGGAGTTGATGGGCGGACCCCCCCCCCCCATTGCGGTCCCCGGAGGCCTGAGCAAGACTCACTGGGTTTCCGTGTTCGGAGCACCCCCCCCCCCCGGGTTTCGGGGCATCCCTGTGAGCAGCGTCCGCATCCTGGGTCACGGCAGGTGCTCGCCGACTCCGATGGGGGGTGGGGGAGTCACGGCCTGAGCCCCGGGCAGAGGTCCCCCTCCCAGGGCACCCCCGCGCCCCTGCCAACAGCACGCTAAATCCTCCTCCTTCCTCAAACATCTTGGGGCCATTTTTCAGAGGGACCGTGATTCGGGGAGGGGAACGCGCGTGGGGCTTCCTCTTCCTGGGGCCCAGGCCCGTCCCATCGATGGCAGAGCCTCGTGGCCCAGGCGGGGGGGTGGGCCTGCCCGCCGGGCGCCGGGTCCCGGGGTGCAGCTGTGCGGGAGGCAGCGTGCGGAGCAGGGGCGCAGAGCTCGGGCGGGGGCGGTGCCCTGGGCGCCGCTGCGGGGGGGATGCCGGCTCCCCACGGGGGGTGGGGGAGATGCCACGGCACCCCCACGGCACATGCCACCTGAGCCTGGCATTTTAAAGTTTTACTTAAATTTAGTTGTTACTTTATTCTCTTTAAATGTTCATATTGTTCCTTCCCGTGTTTGAGTTCTGCGTCCATATGATAATTTATAATAATTTTAAATAACTCAAAGGAGAGGAACCGAATTCTTCTTTGATTTTGCTGATTAGAAGACTAATACAGGAATGGTTTAAAAGCATCTTTTTAACACTTCCTAAAGTAAAAACTGGGGACACCAATCTTCAGCCTATAATGGAAGCCTCCCTCTTTGGAAAACGTGGGAGTAACTTGCACCTTGTTGGTTTTAAAATTTCCTAGACTTATGCAAATTCTCGTCATTTCTCCATGTTTCTGTTGACATTCACACTGTGGCATGGTAGCAAAAAGGCCTTTAGAGACCTAGGTGTATCATATTAGTGCTGGGGACCGAAGAAGGACTCGGCCTCCCTGCCCTGGTTTAGGGAGAAGGTTGGGGACACGGCTGGAGGAAGGTGACCTGACTGAGGTGGCTGATATTTAGAACCAGGATTCACAGCCATTACATCCCGGCGCCCTACGAACATACTTTCCAAATATTTTATGAGGTCCTAATTCTTAGACTGAAAGGTTTCTTTAGTTTTATTTTTCTGAAAATCTGCAAAAACCTAATATATCAGGGAAGACAGAAATAAAATCAGAATAGGCTCATTTTGTTGTGTATCAATACTCACTACTAAGTATAAAAATCTGAAACTATGTAATTTCTAAATTTGTCCTTAGCGTAGTTTTTGATTCCAGAGAAGGGGAAAGAAAAGTAGGGGAAATTTTAAGACAGGAATTAAAAATCCCCATTGTTGGATGTCAAAAGAAGGGGCAAGGTATGTGCTTGAGTCCGAGACAGCAAGTGAGCACCAACCATCGTGTGAGCCCCTGGTCAGTCCCAAGGGCCTTAAATAAAATGAGAGAGAACCTAACCAATAACAAGGTCTAGTAATAACCAAGCATACCAATGTGTTAAGCAGACTATGTGGCAACATGTATAAAAGTGATTAATACTTTATAATTTGCTTGCATTTAGGCAAATTTTTTCTGGAAGGCTACAGAGGAATTGCTCATGAGTTATTTCTTGACGGAGCCAATTGGTTGGGAATAGGGAAAGGATAAAGAATTTCCAATATCTATTTCTTTTTATAGTCTTCAATTTTGAACCATTTACATAGGTTGTTTATTCTAATTTTAAATATTTTGGAATGAAGGTAGAGCTCCAAATTTAAAAGAAAAATGACAAAAATGAATAATATTTAATAATACTGTATGTTTGTTAAGCACATACACTTGCCAGGCATTTTTATATGCATCACTTCACTCAATCCTTAACATTACTCCCATTTCCCCGATTTTGGGAAACTGAAGTTTGATGAGGTTTTGTTTTTAAGTTTTCTATAGGTTTGGCCCTGTGTGGAACAGAGCTAGAACACTAAGCATTTATTTGCCTTCAGTATGAGACTAAGCAATGAATTAAGTTAATTAATTATCCAGATAAACATTGTTATACCAGTTAGTCTCATAATTTCCCCATGTTTCTTGGTGAGTATGAATATATATATATATTTTTTTCTTTTTTCTTTTTCTCCTAGAGCCATAAAGCTACCCACAGCCATGGACCCAGAGTCCCCCCACCCTTGGTGTCTACCACTGCAAATGATCTTGGGAGTAGAAGACTGGATGGCAGCACATGGAGACCCATGTGGCAAGCATTTTCCTCACTGACTATTGAGATTGAGTGTAAGTTTAAGTTCACCTTTTTCAAAATCTTCATATTTTAGTAGTTAGTAGATTAGCCCAGTATCACACTTTGCACACAGAGATGCCCATACAAATCTACACATTATTCTAACGTTTTATCTTTGTAAGAGTAGCAAACCAACAAACTATGTGAGATCAAACTGGACTCAAACTAGTGTTACATTTCTAGAATCCTGCTTTGTGTTTTGTTGAGTGTGTAAAGGAAGAACAACAAAAAACTGCTCATTAAAGGTTGTAATTAATTTTTTTAATTATTTTATTTTTATTTTTTATTTATTTATAATAGTCACAGAGAGAGAGAGAGAGAGGCAGAGACACAGGCAGAGGGAGAAGCAGGCTCCATGCACTGGGAGCCCGATGTGGGATTCGATCCCGGGTCTCCAGGATCGCGCCCTGGGCCAAAGGCACACGCCGAACCGCTGCGCCACCCAGGGATCCCTAAAGGTTGTAATTAATTCCTAAAATATCAAAGTGCATCCTATCTTCACACGTGTCATATGGTTATGACTCTGACTGCTTCATATTTTTGTGCTAGATATTAGGTAAATTTATCTTGATTATTTCATGCAACTTTGGAAAGAAGCTTTCACTGATAAGTGGTTTTCTTTTCTTTTTTTTTTTTTTTTTTTACCATTTTAATTTCCTGATCCTCAACCTATAATTTCAGAATAGATCCCCTTACTGTAGGCTATTTACTAATTATTTTAATTTAAAAACAAGATTTCCTGAATTGACACTCTCTTTGCATGTTCAGATCAGATTTGCCTCAATAACAGCATTTATCCTACTTTAAAAGAAGTTCAGAGATAGGACTCGTCAACAAAGTGCTATGTACTAGCGTAAGTGCATTCCTTTGTGGTATGAACTCAATAAACTGAATTCTATAAATTGTTTTTAGTGACTTATCAGCATGAATCGAGAGCAATTCAATTTAGCGTTATGCATTTCACATGTCAGTAATGTTAGTACAATAACTATAGTATTCTAATACTGGATTTCATTCCTGGGGTACTTTTATTTTAAAAGGAAACTATAATTTTCAAGAGCAAAATCAAATGTCTCTGACACTGAATTTGAAACCCTATATTTTGGGGGATGATGATATAAAATATTTAACCAATTCTCTATGTTGCTAGATTTATTTATTTTTAATTTTTTCCTAGAAAAGGAACAATTGGCTTTAGAATTCCACTCTGATGCCTCTCACTTCACTAAAAACCCCTTCCACCTGAAAATAATCTAGCATAAGGTCACACCTCACAAAATCCAATGGCAATGGAAACATTTAAGTATCTCTTTGGCAGGAAGGAAATGCTATCTTTAATGTACTTCTCTATATATTGTGTCAACCTCATAGTTAAATTATACTATGGGCTCAAACCAAGCCCTACTCACAGTCTCACCTCTTATCCCTTTATTAACCTTTCGGTTTTTACGATCTGTTAGGCATAGATAAACATCTGCTCAACAGACCTCAAAATCATACCTAGCCACCTATTTCAAAGGCTACCAGTAAAAATACCTAGAGTGTATAAACAGCACCTAGCTTCATGTTGAGACGAACGTATTTTCTATGCACCACAATCCTCCTGACCCTGTTTTCAGCAGCTCACATGGTGGACACCTGTGGCTAGTTGGTTCTGGATTTGGGTGAGGCATAACATCTCAAGTTCAAAGTATGTTGCATTAGTTAACAGGAGGAGGGTGCAAATTAACCATGGGAATGTATAACAAAACATTTAAAAAATTCACTTGTACCCAGATGTAAATTTAATTTGGATTAAATTTCCTGAAGCCAGGTGATATTAGAGGAATCTCAAAATTGTTAAAAAGCAATATAAAGTGTTTAAAAATACCCTTAATTTGTCCCATATATTTCAAGGTCTTATGTAAAAGGAGCTTACCAGCACAAGCTGGACATGCTATCATTTATATATTTTTTAATTAAAATTTTCCAGTTTTTTTCTTAAAGACTCAACCTCAACAATTTTAATTTATGTTAAAAAGAAGTAATGCACTTGATAATCTGGGTTGAAGACAACAGCGGTAACAAGTTCACACTTAACTAGAAGGAATCTGCAAATAGTGCATACAAATAAAAGAGCTATAGGTAAAAGTCTTTTTTTTTCTTTTTTTTTTTAACTATGGCAAGCTTACTGGATTTAGAAACAGTTACAAGCACAAATATAATGTTCATCATATGATTAATGAGTCCTTATTATATAATAGAGAAAACGGTATTTAAACCATAAAACTCAATTGAGTTTTATTTTTTTTATTTTTATTTTTTTAAAATTTTTTTCAATTTATTTATTTATGATAGTCACAGAGAGAGAGAGAGAGAGAGAGGCAGAGACACAGGCAGAGGGAGAAGCAGGCTCCATGCACCAGGAGCCCGATGTGGGATTCGATCCCAGGTCTCCAGGATCGCGCCCTGGGCCAAAGGCAGGCGCCAAACTGCTGTGCCACCCAGGGATCCCTCAATTGATTTTTACTTAAACAAAATATGAACCAAGAGCTAGCTATAAGCTACGGTTGGGATTGTGTTATAGTCGGGAAAAATGTAGTATGTGTTAACCTTTGGCAACCTCATAAGAGGTACAAAAACCCCCACTAGAGAATCATTTTGAATAGGGACAAGGAAAATGTAAATATAAGTGGCACTGTCCATTGTTACTATAAATATGTTCTTTTGTTGAATTCTTAATAGGTTTTTCTTCAGGCAGTATTCTTTGTAGGCCATGAAGCTTAGAAATCAGAAAAAATAAAAATTTCATGAAATGCCATTAATTCTAATACAGGAGTTTTATGCTATCTTGCATAATAAATGATAGAAATTTGATCTGAAAATGCAATGTTAGTTATTGATACACAAATAGCTCTTTCTATTTCCTCATTATTTTTTTTTTTTTCTCCTGGAGGAAGAATTCCTTTAGAAAAATCTACTAAAGTAGATTTATTGTCAGGAACTGACTCCATGATATATGCTTAGTTTTCAAGTGTCTGAAGAATCTCAGCAGATTTTGAGTATGGCTGCAGTAACCAGAAAAGTATTTGTTCGAATGAGGACATTATAAACAATTTTTAGTATTTATAATCTCCAGTGACTTTTTGCATTCAATCTAATTTTCATGATTCAAGAGAAATCAAGAAGTTGCTTAACTGTATATTTTTGGATGCCTCTGAAATCTGGTCATGAGCAATTTAACACTCATCACATTATGTATATTTACAGTAAAATTAACATAGGATTTGTAGCTAAAGATAATCTACTTATTGCCCACATGTATCCAAAGAGTAGATGATCTCCATTACATTGAATGTCACATGTCTTTGGCAGATTAAATTTTATTTCATTGTTTTTATGGTGATACTAACGAGGATAGTAGCATGGTAAATGTTTTTTAAATAAGATGGAAGCAAAAGATATATAAGCTACTGTATATTCTCACTGGCTCCTGCACCTTTCTCTAAAAACAAAATATGTCACTTATATACCCGTGTGTGTATGTGTGTGTCACTACCTGTCATTGTACATGTCCTATCATCATCTATCGTTCTGCTCCATCAGAGGTAAGACATGGACACGTGTGGACACCGATTGCAGGACTCTCTGGGGCTTGACCGGGGCCCGCGGCGCTACGATCACATCTTCCGCAGGTAGGAGGCGGCAGGGGCCGTGCGGGGCGCCCGGGCCGCGGGTGCAGGGCGCTGGGGGCCAGCCGGGTGGTGCGGGTGCTCAGGCGCCGACCCCGCCGCGGTCCGCCTGCAGGCCTCGCCTGCCGCTCGTTGACACCGGGGTGCGTTGGCCTCGAGCCATCGGCAGAGCAGCGCTTGTAATTCAGAGCCGAGCATCTCCTGCGTCGCTCCCACACCATCGCAATGATGACTTTCCCGCAGGTTTATGGATGGAGAGAGGGACGACCTGTGGGTCCCGGGGGGAGGGGGGGAGTCGTGCAGCATCGGCAGCGGGCGGGTGCTCTAGGGCTCGGCCGCCCCCGGGCCCGGGTCCCCCCAGGTCAGCCCTGGGCAGCGGGGCGGGAACAGGTGCACAGGTGTTGGTCCCCGGGCCCAGCCGGGGGCGCAGTGGAGCCGCAGGGACACCGGGAAGGCCCCCTCCGCCTGCAGGACCGTCAGGCCGCCCCGCTGTGCTAAGCATCCCGTAGGAAGGGGTGTCAGCTGCTCCCCAGAGTAGCTCCGCGGGATTTTATAAATGCACAGTCACACCTTAAGCGCCCTTCCCCCCCCCCCCCCCCAACGCCAAGCCGGGCCACGGGTGCGCACGGGGCTTCCCCTGGGAACCGCTGGCTGCCCCGCTGGCTGCTCCGCTGGCTGCGGGCTGGTGCCTCTGTGTCTCGCAGGCCTCTCTTGAGGTCTGGGGCTCTGTCCCCGCGGAGCCCCCCGTCCCACACGCCGCCGGCGCTCCGGGCCCCTCAGGTTTGCTGTTGCAGACATCCTGATATTACGACGCTACATTTGTAATTGTGTTGAATATATGCACAGAATCTACCATTCAAACCATTTTCAGGTGTCGCTCCAGCGACATTAAATGCATGGACACTACTGTGCGACCATCACCATCCCGGATTAAGACTCTGCGCCCGTTAAGCCACGGCCCCGTTCCTGCTGCGGCTCAGCCCCGGGAAGGCGCCCTTCTACTTTCTGTCGCTAGAACCTGACCCTTTGGGCCCCCCTGCAGGTGCGTGCTCACTGCGTGTCCTGCGGGCCTACTCAGCGTGCTGGCTCTGAGGTGCATCCGTGTTGCCACATACATCAGAATTTCATTCTTTTTGACACTGAATTATCTTCCACCGTATGTATAACCACATTTTGTGTATCCATTCATCTGTCCATGGAAATTTGGGTTATTCCCACTATTTGGCCATTCTGGGAATAACACTGCTGTGAACACTGGTAGGCAAATGTCCGCGCTAGTCCCTGCCCCCATGGCCTGGCTCTGGACCCAAACGTCAAAGTGCTGGGTCTCCTGAGGATGGTGGGTTTCACGTTGTGAGGAATAGCAGGTGTCTCCTCGGGGGTCAGGCGGTGCGATAGTCCCACCAGCAGCACAGGCTTCCAGGTCTCCACAGCCTGGGCAGCACTCGCTACTCTCTGACTTTTAATAACAGCCATATGACCGCCCGGAGCTGTATATCCTTGTGGCTTTGATTCACATTTCCCTAATGATGGGTAAGAAGTAACCTTTCATATACTTTTTGGCTTTCTGGTATTTTAGGTTCATGCTACCATATCTAACTTTAGAATAGTTCTACACTAGGGCATGTGTGCTATGCAGACAAAGTGGTGGATTTAGCCATTGAACTGATGACCGAGAGAACACGTTCCTGGTTCTTAAACTGAAATTCACTCCTAACAAACCCCAGGAATCTTTTCAGGCATGAAGTGCTATCCTAACATTACTGAGATCAACACCTTAAAGAAGGCATAACCATTAAAAAAAGAAAAAGAAAAGAAAAGAAAACGCTATCCTAGGTTGGAAAACTGGGGATTCATCATATGCAAAGCCAAAGTTTTATAAGAATGTTTCCTATAATAGGGGAGTTAAAACTAGCATATTTTGAGCCCACTGAGAATAACTCCAGGTAAATTGCCAGAAACCTTGGTCCTGGATTCCCCAGCTTCCAAAATTGTGAGAAATAATTTTTTGTTGTTTAAGCCACCCAGTCTATGTTATTTTGTTATGGCAGCTTGAGCCAACACAAACCTCCTTGTATGAGCACGGTTTCAAGGATAAAAAAATATCTAATGGAATATATGATTATTTATCTTTAAAATATGTCAGCGTTATGCTATAGGAAGATGATTCGTGACTTTCCAGTACCTGTCTTGAATTAATGCCGGTATTCCTCCTCAATCACAAACATAACAGTGAGGAAACATTCTCACTTCTTTCTAGTGTTCTAGGAAGGCAGCTGTATTTTTGCCTTATAGCATGATCTTCACCATTTTGTAGCATAATGAAATAACTATATACTAAAATAAAATATTTTACTTAAGTACAAATTTTTAGACTCAAACATATTGTTCATATATTATTATCATACAGAAATAAAATATTTTGGGCCATTCAATTTGCTTTGACTTTCTAAACAACCTGAAAAATAAATTTCATAATTTAATGCGTTTAATTCTAATTTTTTTAAAATTTTTTTATGATAGGCACACAGTGAAAGAGAGAGAGGCAGAGACACAGGCAGAGGGAGAAGCAGGCTCCATGTACCGGGAGCCCAACGTGGGATTCGATCCTGGGTCTCCAGGATCGCGCCCTGGGCCAAAGGCAGGCGCTAAACCGCTGCGCCACCCAGGGATCCCTGTTTAATTCTAAATTCATAGACAAATTCAGTATATAAATTTAACTGATATGTTAAATTCTTACTTTATCTCTCTATGTACTCATACAGATAGGGAGAGAATATGAATTTTATGCAAATCAGGAAGAAAACAAAAATAACTTCTTTAAAAGGAGAGAGGGTGTTTTTGTTTCTATTTTCTATTTCAAAATTCAAACTAGTGGAAGATTCGTAATTATAGACTATAAACATTGTTAGCAAATCCAACTGACAAATGTGAGACCACACAGCTAGAAAAGATAGTTTGTTGCAAGAGTTATCATAGTTGTCACTTATTGTTTCATTGGCATGTACACAGTGTCAGTTTGGTCAAGGCTCTATTGATAACCACAGGGAGAAAAATGACATCAATAGTTGGGCAGACACAAACACTTACAAATTGATTACAAAATATCTTTCCAATCATTTTTAAGGAAAATCTTGCAGATGGTGTGTTTTCAATTCCAGGACCAATAGAACAGTTTAACAGGGGCTGTGCATCTCTAGATATAATCCAATGAGAAAAAAAATTTGTGCGGATCTGATGAAGTATTACACGCAGCAGATTTATCTCTCAATACGGTTCAAAAATCTTTTAAAATATTTCAAAGCATATGACTTCAGAAGACAAAAATATATTAAAAACTAAGAAGCTATAAAACTATAAACATTTTATCTTTTGTTGATATATTTCCTCACAAATCAAAGATTTCCAAGTCTTTTAATTATAGCATGGGATTTTAGCACAAAATTTCAGTGAACTTTATTGTAGCTCAGTTACTTGAGATTTAAATATATTCCAGGGTAAAATGATAAAATAATGTATAACTGGCTTCTCAGTAACAAGTATGTGTAGAAAGTACTCTCATTTTGCTCATTACTGATATCTGTGCTCTACTTAGTAAAATCAGACACAAATGTAACATCCTTCTTTGGGGCAAAAGGACCTTACGCTTGGTACTTTATTACTAACATAGAAATTCACGTCCACTTTGAGGAAGGAAGCTTAAAGTTACCCAAATAAGTACCTTTTTTCTTTTCCTTTCTTTTTTTTTAAATGTCAATCATCCACTCATATGAGTTGTATGTGTGAGCACAGAATATAATATTTGTTTAGATTAAAAAAGATTAAAAAAAAATATTTCCATCCACCTCCCTCATAGAGGGGCCAACTGTCAGACCCTCCTCCCTTGGCCCAGGCTGCCCACCCTAGAAACTGAGAAAAGGATATTTGGACAAAAAAAAACAAAAAACAAAAAAATAAATAAGAGTTTAAACAAGATTTCATGGACTTTAATTCCCACAGTATTTAGCAAGCTTTGAATTTAATCAACATTATAAAACAGTTTATGTAAATGTCTTAGTCACTGAAAAAGGAGGGATAAGATTTAATTTAAGGTATAGAGAATCAATTTAGTTGAATACAGTTTGAGAAAGACTGGACTTTATTCAAATCAATTTTCTCCGGGCTAAAATAAAAACACCCTTTCTCTTATGGACTATTATACAAAATTCTTTGACTTTTATATGTATTGTGAGAGTATTTTTGACTTAAGTAGATACAAAAACAATATCATTTGAATCTATTTAGTGAAACAAAAAAAGCTATAGAAATTCTAGAAGAAAAAAAGGTATTGATATACAAATTAGTTTGTAAGAAAACATCAATTAATTCATTCTGTTGAATACATTGTTTTTAAGTCTCTATAATAATTAATAAATTAAACTGCTTCTAAAAGGAATTACAAATGAAATTTAACTTTTTATTCAGAAGTCACATATAAATATTTGAGTCTTGCTAGCAAACCCAAGTTAGTTCTGGAAGTAGACTAATACTCTTGTGTATTGCAATGTCAACATCTCTTTACATTATAATATCTTCAAGATATCAAAAGGCTATTAGATGCTGAATTCTTTATCTCTCTCAGTAATACGATTTTACTTAGACTTCCCATTTAGTAAATAACATTTTTTTATATTCTTATTTAAAATTTTTTTTTCTGATTTTATTTATTCATTCATGAGAGACACAGAGAGAGAGAGGCAGAGACACAGGCAGAAGGAGAAGCAGGCTCCATGCAGGGAGCCCGATGCGGGACTCGGTCCCAGGACCCCAGGATCATGCCCTGGGCCGAAGGCAGATGCTTAACTGCTGAGCCACCCAGGGATCCCATATTCTTACTTTAGATTGGACTGAAAGTTATAGCAATGTGACGGGATTAAACAGAGACTTCCACATAAATAAAATTTTATTTGTAGCATTTGAAAGTACCTTCTTCCTTCTTATTTACATGATGGTAGAAAGGGAAAAGATAGCATGTATATATACACATATATATTTTATACAAATATTTACATAATATAATACATAACATATTTTAACATATAAATAATATATATTATATATGCATATATGTATAATCTTTATGCAATCACTTTACTGGTCAACTCCAGAAAATGTAAAGCTTTTAATTAAAATGTTTGGACACTAGCCTGAATAGTTGTTTATTCACTCATTTCTTCATAAAACATTTTAGGATCTTCCTATGTGCTAAGCAATGTGATGATAATTAGAGGTTCACAGCCATCTTCCATCTTCACAGTTTTTCTTTTGGAATAGAGGTATGTATGTATGTATGTATGTATGTGTTTAAATTCTTCATATAGGAAAGAAATGACCTCTTTATAATGTGTTGCAAGTAACTTTTTGCCCTTAGTTTATCATAGGCATTCATTTAGGTATGTCTTTGATTCACATATACTTGAATTAATGAGTATTTGACTTCTATCTCATTGAATTCATCAATCATATTTACCAATTGTGGCTTCTGAATTTTAGTCATAGGGGAGATGTATCTTTGAGAACTTGAATAAATAGTACATCTAAAAAAGTTAATGTAAAATCTTAGATACATCATTTTATGAGTCTCTAAGCAGGATGACCATTTATGTCATAAAAGCAAAATAAAACAAAACAGGAACAGAAACAGTTACAAGGACTTGAATTTCTTTTTCTTTCCTTTTTTTTTTTTAAAAAGTTCATTTATTTACTTGAGAGAGAGAGAGAGCAAGAGAGATCACAGAGGGAGAGGAAGAGGGAGAAGCAGACTCACTGCTGAACAGGGAGCCAGCCCCATGTGGTGCTTGATCGCAGGACTTTGAGATCAAGACCTGAGCTGAAGTCAGCCTTTAACCGAGCCAGCCACCCAGGTGTCTCTGTTTTGAATTTGTATTACCCATAGAAATGAAGAAAAGAACAAAATAAGAAAAGGGAAACATGAAATTATCAAATGATTAGGTTTTTGCTCTGTTTTTCACCAGAAGCATCAATGTTTTATAGAAATTTAAGGCCAGGAGTGTTTCTCAATTTCTAAGCATAGGCAACTTCAAAAAGTGAGAAGACTAATCTTTAACTGTCGATTGTAAGAAGACTAGGTTTTTATGAATAAGGAGAGTGTGTCGCCCAGTCACTTACTTTCATGGAATATATAGAAAACCGTTTCCTGATGTGCCACAGTAAAGCGGCCTCCAGCTCGAGCCTGCTACAGTAGCCACAGCTTCGCCCACATCGCATCCAGCTTCATCAGGCGTCCAGGTTCAAGCATTCTTCACAGTATACAGCAGTTGACAAGCTGAAGATAACCAGAACTTTCGTAGAAGTCAAAAATGTGGTTTCCAGCCAAGACACGAAGAGCAATGTCCACGTGAGCGACAACCCGAGACACCACGGGTGGGGAGTTAAAGTGAACCGTCACCACTCGAGTGCTTCACAGTGACAGCAAACGCCTGCTTTCTGTTAGTGGTGTGTGCGGGTGTGTGTACACGCACTTGTGCAGAGCGCGGGGGGAGCTAATGCGCTTCCATAGGGAGAAATATATCATTTTTATCTAAAGTCTTGCTTTAGATAAAATGTGCACACAAGTGAGCACATTTTTGTTCCTGACAGTAGTTTGCTCTGCTCTATTCAGCCCACATTCCTACTGTTCATTAGGAAGCCATAAATAGTTCAGTTTGTATAAAGAATAACACAAAGTTATTTTACTTCAAACATCTTTGAGAAGTATTTACTTTAATTGTCTCTCTAGGCTTGTGTAGGGTTGAAAGTGCTTGAGTGTCCAGCGCTAACGTAGAAGATTCGGTGCCAGTTATGCCATTAAGACATTCAAAACCCTGTGTTGTGATGGAGTGGGCAGTGAGAGCCTGGGGAACTTGGAAAAATCATTTTGGTAAGCAAACATTTACGATTTTAAATGGAGAAGCTAAAGGTTGTTTAATGTCAAGAACTATAAGACAGAGCATCTGAGCAAGATCAGGCATATTATTATCGAATTCCACCCTAATTCATATTATTAAACTCTTCAGATCACTTTAATCTTATAAATCATTAAATCAGTTCCAGCCCATCCCTGACTCCCTCTCCAAATATTTCTAAACACACTTATTGCTCCCTATCTGCCATTTGCATGCTTTTGAGAAATGTAATGCCAGTTCTTCTTGGATCCAGTATGTCTATGTTGTTGATATTTAGGAGAAAAGATGAAAAGTAAGGAGAAAAAATATCTGTGTAACAAATCCTTTGATGTTCTGATAATTTCCCATGTATGAAAAAAAATCACATGCTCAGGCATTTAAGAGCTAAAGTACAGTATTATAGGTAGGCTTGAAATTCAGATATATCAGGACTTTATCTTAACCTTATCAAAAACATCATACCAATTCAGAATACCCTTAGAAAATTGGGAGTATTTCTTCCAAATAAAAATGGAATAAACACATTTTACATACAAAGCAGTACCTATAATTACATTACTGGCCTCCTAGATTTAGATGTGAGCTCTGCTGCACAGCCCTTGAACTTTTATGAAAGCATACCGTTGGACCATTACTGAAAAAAATAGTACTTTATTAAATATTAAATTTAATAAATTTAATGAATACATATTTAATAAGTGCATATTTAAACTGTCCTTTTGTATCAAATCAGATGTTATAGTTAAGAAAATACATTATTTATATCTTTTTTACTTATTTTTATAATCATTTTAAAATGAAAACAATTACAGTAAAATAAATTGAGAGTTAATTTTATCTGACCAAAAATCAATAAGCCAAAAATTTAGCTATGTTACTTTCTCTTTTTCTGACAGTTTTGTGATAATCTATTAGGATGATAATGTAAGTCAAAATGCGTTTTACATATTTACACATTTTTTTAAAGATTTTATTCATCCATTCATGAGAGACACAGAGAGAAAGAGAGAGAGGCAGAGACACAGGCAGAGGGGGAAACAGGCTCCATGCAGGGAGCCCGACGTGGGATTTGATCCTGGGATCACGCCCTGGGCTGAAGGCGGCACTAAACCGCTGAGCCACCCGGGCTGCCCCCATATTTACACATCTTATTGGATGTTTGAGTTCATAATTGCTAAAAAAGTTCATTATAGATGGTTTAAATAGACACATTTCCCATAGAAACTAAGGAGGATATATGTGTTCAGTTTCTAGGCAAGAGAAGAGAGAACTGGGGTTAAATTGGGAGAATCCTTTTAAATATGACTTGACAACTGCCACTGTGTGACTATACAGTGACTCGATCAAATAGGCTGAGGGCAGTTCTTTGAGGTAATATCTCCAATTGTGGACTCATTACCCTGTAACTAAAGTGAGCCTCTCCTCATCCAGTAATACCTGTTGTTCCTAGGATAGGGTGAGGAATAAGCACTAGAAATTATTGTAACTATATTCAATTCTATAATCTCTTTGTCAAAGACATCACAGCTCAAGAAGATATTTTTTGGCCATTCTGTCTACTGAATGGAGAGACTAAATGGTTCACTATAAAGCTTTCATTTATCTGAAGCACCTGAATTATCACTGTGACTCTTATTTTTTTTTTAAAGATTTTGCTTGAAATACACTGTGTGTTAGATGTAAAAGATAGTTTTGTTGCGTGAGAATATTATTTCTGCCTAAAAGGAAAACTACACATATTTTTTAGAAGATCAAGGTGTACCTATGGGAAATACTTTGAAGGCAGGAAAGCAATAGTTAACCTTTTCTCTGTTTTGGCCACAAAATGGCATTTCCCCAGCATCAGCAACTTACTTAGCTGCAAAGTCTTACTATAAGAAAAAAGGTGGCCAAAATCTCATGGTTTAAATGGATATGGTTCTTAGGGACAAACAAACCCCAGAAATTACCAGATATTAATATCTCAAATTCTTATTCTACAGTAGCTATTGGTATAGAAATTTAAGGGCATGTGGTCACCCACTGGCCCTCTGAATGGATTTTTATTTTCTCTTA
Organism: Vulpes vulpes; assembly: GCF_048418805.1. Lineage (NCBI taxonomy): Eukaryota > Metazoa > Chordata > Mammalia > Carnivora > Canidae > Vulpes > Vulpes vulpes. The sequence goes on from NC_132784.1 coordinate 116,502,685, forward strand.
AGCTGGGTACTAAAACCCATACACCACTGCAGAATCTGTTGTTCTAGCAAAATACAGAGACTTGGATGACTAACTCTCTACACTAGCTGTTATGGAACTATAGCTGGTAGAGAGAGTCTTGGTATTGACAGAATTTCCAATCAAATAGAGGAGAATGTTATATTCTAAGTAAATAAAGTGCTATCAAACTATAGAGTCAATAATAATTTATTTTAATTAGGATTGAAGAAAACTTCACACAAATAGTGACATTTGAGGTGACCTTGGAGAATCAAGAAGATTTGAAAGATGATAGTGGGTAGTAAATGGAAAACTTTCTGAGAAGAGGAAAAAACACTAGAAAAATCCATGAGGTGCAGCAGAATTTGAAATTGTAGCAGAGCTTTGTTGCGACTTTTTTGTGATATATATACCACAATTTATCTTTATTCATTAAAATTAAAAATTTTATAGTCTGCCACTTAATAAATAATACTCTAGGTAAGAAGATAGTTTGAGTTTAAAATAAATTTCACATATCTGTTATTATCATTAGGTCATCCTTTGTTTTATAAAAAGATTGGAAAAATTGAATGCTCGAAATTTAGTGTTAGGATAATAGACAAGAGTTAGCTTTTATTTAAAAGATTTTGTTTATTTATTCATGAGCGACACAGAGAGAGGCAGAGAGACACGGGCAGAAGGAGAAGCAGGCTCCCTGCAGGGACCCCGATATGGGACTCAATCCCAGGACCCCACGATCATGACCTGAGCCAAAGGCAGACGCTCAATCACTGAGCCATCCAGGTGCCCCAAGAGTTAGCTTTTTTCCTACGATATTTGATATTTATTATAAGTCTTACAGAATTTTATTTAATATTAAATTTCTACTTTTCTATAATGTTCCTTTTATATTATCAGAAGAAGCAAATTGACAAATATGGCATACAAGAAAAAAATATATAATTAGCTTCTAAAACTCAGAGTTTCAATCCCATATGCTAAAGAGTGGTAATTATCCAAGTCTGATTTTGAAACTATTTGATAACAAATAGCTTATATTTATATTTTGTGAGAGAAAAACCAGTTTGGCCTGTTTGATTCACGTTTACTCCTTGGTGGATGAGACCATTGAAGGTGGGTGATAATTTACTCATGGACACTAGGTAAGGCCATGTGTGAAATGCTAATGCCTATACTCACTGGTGTCAACAAATTGTGAAGAATGTGTGTAAGAGCCACGGGAATGATTGAGAGGCTGAGCATTCAATTCATGATAAAATACCACAAGAGAATATGAGAGATTGAGTAAATGACATAACTGCCTATATGAATATCAAAAACAATGCTGGTAAAGAAGTGAAATTATTTAGCTAGCCTGAGAGCAAATTATTAGAAATGATAAATCACACATGATCTGATAAAGCATTTTTGTCTTAATTTTTATATAGCCTGTTAAAAGGAACCCTGTTTATAGCCTGTTTAAAAGTATTAGCACACTTGCTATGTCTATGCACGTGATAGAGTTGGAAATGACAAGTATTTGGTCATTCTACACCCTTAGTTCCTTGTTGACAATTTTGAGAATCATGCTAATATTTCTGGACACTTAATGTTTCTGGAGCTTCAAAAAGGAGCCATCATCAATTTGAAAGAAGCAATGCGGTTGGTTGAAAGTTTAGTGCATGTACATGGCATGGGTTATTTTACTTGGTCTCTCAAATATGTACATGTTGTTCTTAATATCTTTTCTTGTGTACATAACATTATTTGGACACCAATCCTGATTAATACAATTTAATTTCCTGTGATTAACGTTTATTTCAGGTGGGAGTTTTCTTAAGGGCAAGCTAATGTGTAAATTTAATAATATTCAGAATCATTGTCAATTTTTGGTAACTGATTTTGCAAACTCATCCACATTTTGGACACACTTGCTTTTTTCTCTCTGGTAATAAACATAACTACCATAGAATGATCACAGATAATTTCCCTCAAAGCATTATAATGTTAGGGTCATTAAAAATAGTTCCTTAAAAAAACAAAGTGATATTTGAACATTCTTCTACCTTTGTTTTTTAAGTTGCATCATAAAACAAATGAGTGGGGATGGAAAACAGAATCATAATCTAGACACTTTTTAGTAATTTATTGATGAAGAACTTCACTGACAGTTTTTTGACTTGGAGTTGATGAGTTGTTTTGCAATGTGTGCAGTCCAGGGTTCTATGTCTGATACGCACAGGAGATACATAGTGAGAGTAGATTAAGTTAGGTAGTAGAAGGAAGAGATAAAGTGAAAAATAAGAAATGAAATAAAAACATGAGTACAGGTAAAACAGAGTAAAAGAGAAGGGGAGATGTTTAAGTCAGCTATTTTTTTCTCTATTCATTATTCATATGGAAGCTTGATCTTCTAGATCAGAATTTTAGCATTGTAACATTTTTATACCTTTAAGGCAAAGTCTAATCCACCTTCTTAATTTTAGGCACTACAAGAACAATGGGATAGAATTTTTATCAAATATCCCAAACTTCCTGGTTTTAAAATAGGAAGGGTAAATAATCTTAACCAGGGGTCTCTGATCTTCTTGAGGGTAATTTATATAAGGTAGGTTATTACCATACATGGAACTGTTTCCCTTGATGTCTTTCAAGTACAAGTTGCCTAACAGTGCCGCAAAGCTTCTTCTAAGATTTTGTGATGATTTAGGAATTTCTAAAGTGGAATGGAAAGAAAAAAAAATAAAAATAAATAGAAAACATTTACTTAGACTCAAAGTATATACACATTCCATAGATTATTTTTTAACACATATACATATAATCAATAAGTTGCCGCTCTTCCTAATTTAATTTAATCTCAGATCATAGGAAAGTGATATTAGAAGTGACTAGCTCTGATTTAGGTAAGGTTTATTAGGTTTATTTAAAAACTTTTTTTTTGCATTTTATATAATTTACTATTTTTTTCCACTTTAAGAAACAGTTCAAAGGCTTTCATCGTGAAGTTCATAACCCCAAATGCTCAATAAATATGTAAAGAAAACTAGCTAATGCTAAGTAATAAAGTTCTTCTAGTTATAAAACCAGCAGTTTTGGCCTCCAAGCTATCAAGTGTATTTTAGGTATTTAAAATCTATCAAATTGTTTATGTCTGCAAAATAAGAATGATTGAAAAAAAAAAAAAGGAAAGAAAGCATCTTTGGAAGAGCCTGGAAAGAACCTTTATGACTAGGAGACTAGGAAAATAAAATCTTATAATGTACACCAGAGATATTTTTAATCTGTGTTAGAATATATTATGGTCTAAGATTGGTTTCATTTGAGAAATAAATTTGCTGTATAAAAATTTGTAAAACATCCTGTATATTTTGCACTTAAAATTTCACATGTCGCCAGCTAACATGACTTTAACTTCTGTTAACACATAAGTTCTAATAGACTTTTTTTGAGTTTTCTAATATATGGGCTGTCAGTTTTGCCTCTATTCTTTTCTCTAGTTTTCTAGTTTTTAAGGTGAATATTATAACTAGATCAAGAAAATATACAGGCAAAAATTCTCAGCTCAAATTCCAAAGACTTTTCAGCTTATGATGAAATTGAAGTAGATTGTATAAAGAGAAAAGAGAGTTGAAATGTATGTGGCAAAATGAGAAATTAGGTTGTTCTCCAACTTTAGAGATCTCCTGGCTGATATTCTTTTGGAGTAGCTCAGGTGATATGAGTAGCTAAGATTTTTGGAACTATGTAAACTACTTACCTGTATGAAAAGTTACTTTGTAGGGACATCTGGTGGCTCAGAGGTGGAGCGTCTGCCTTGGGCTCACATCAGGATTCCAGGGTCCCGGAATTAAAGTTAAAATATGTTTTCTAATTCCATTTTGCTGATCCAAAGAAAAATCACTTACTTATCTCAGATTCAGTTCCATTTTAGAAAAATAAGATAATTGGGCCACCTGGGTGGCTCACTGGTTGAGTGTCTGCTTCTGGCTCATGGTGTGATCCCTGGGTCCTGGGATCGAGTCCCATATTGGCTCCCTGCAGGGAGCCTGCTTCTCCCTCTGCCTGTGTCTCCGCCTCTGTGTGTGTGTGTCTCATGAATAAATAAAGTCTTAAAAAAAAAAAAAAAGGAAAGCAAAAGAAAGGATATGTGCTTAAGACCCTAAGGTCTTTTGAACAGCAGATATTTTCTAAGGGGCAGCCCCATTGATCTTAATGAAGGACCTACTTGCCTCATTTGGGACTTGATCTTTGCTGATCTCTTACTTGGAGAATATTTTGCTGAGGATAAGGATTTTTATTTTTGAACTTAGCAATTCCTGGTTCCTGTCTATATCTGTCTACATCTAGATCTAAATTATGTTAAACTGGGACTACTTTTTCCTTTAGTGAATCTTTCTCTTTCATATGATGAATGTCTAGAAGAAGCAAGGTACAACTTTCAAAATGCAGTGTTGACATCTCCTTAATTATCCACAAGAGCATTAAGATCTTTTTCTGTCTTTCACATTCCCACAGATAAATTTCTGCAACACTTCCGTTAGCAGATACCAGGTGTCTTTTCTTCACGGTCCCTCAGGCCCTCATCAACAGTCTCCTTGAGTCCCTGTCAGTTTATAACAACCATTTTTTCAATGTCCTTCCAGCTTCTGGCCATGGTCTGGTATGAAAGCAAATGTCACATACTTTATTCTATTTTTTTCATGCAACTACCCCACACCTAGGAACCAAATTCTGTTCCAGTTATTTATTGCTGCATAATGAAGTACTCCAACATCTAATAGCATACAATGACAACCATTAAATTTTGATAAAAATTCTGTGGGTTAGGAATTCAAGCAGGCTGCAGCAGGGATCTCATCTGTTGGGCCTTCTCTAGAGACGGGCAACGGCTGGAGATGGCTAGGACAGTTTAACTAGGGCCATAAGTTTGCAGTTTTTTTTTTTTTCCTCCCTCTTTGAGATCTACTGGAGTTGAAATATCCAAGATGATTCCTTTACTCACATGTCTGACAGCTGGGCTGGGATGGCTATTTTTCCATATGGTCTTTTTACCTGACTAGCCTGAGTATTCTCATAACATGGTAGTCCAGGTTTGTTAGTTTTTTTTTTACATGGCTATTGTGATAAGTGAACATGTCAAGAGTCCAATATAAGAATTTTGGGACTTCAAGGCTGCCCTTGAATTCCCACATCATTGGTAATCAGGCCCTATCTGATCATAGGGTCAGATCAGATTCACTGTTGGAGGACACTCCACGAGGATGTGAGTATCAGGAGGCATGGCTCACAAGGAGGGTTAGGAGGATACCTGGAGACTTAGTTACCACAGTGCCCATTGCCCAGGTAAACTATGTGGCCAGAGGCCAAGCAGACCACAGAAATTATAAGGGCATTTCTGGGAAGCTAGAATTTAAAATTAGGATAGAATCCATGAATTTAATTTACTTCCACCACTGCACAGTTTTCATATTCTCTCCTTCAGATTACAACATACCAACATTCATTCTTTTGGACTTGTGTGAAGTCTTAATGATCTCTGGCAAATCTACATACATTTTGTAGATATCAAGCTAAGAAATGTTTGATTTTTTTTTCCATATGAGGCTGTCTTACAAGTTTTTCTGATTGTTGTTACAAAAGTTAATGATTTGTAACATTACAAGAATTTTAATTCAATCCCAAGATTTAAATATGATAATTTCTCCCTTCCTTCAGTTTTTTATACCATGTTGTTCCATGGATAACAAGTATGATTAAAACTGAATCAGTTTGAAGTATATTTGAAAATTCTAGCCTATTTAAAATTTTGTATTGCTAGCCTCAAGCTTTAAAAACATTGGCTTTTTCTCTTTGTTAAGTCTGAAAAACTGTCATTGACCAAAACATATTTTGGGAATTCTAAAGAGATAAATGCTTTCTGTACGTTAAGACTTAAGCTTTGGAAAGAGTAGAATCACAAGGGACAAATTGTGTGGGATATTGATACTCTGTTAGTAGACTAGAGACTCAAAATACTCTTTGAGTATGTCATTATCAGCTGAGACATTCTGGGCACAGCATGGAACACATACTGTGACTAACGATCCCAAGGATAAGAAGTGTGGAACAGTGCATAAAATGGTATTTGAATACATAAACCTTATGTCGCCCATCAAATTTGAGCAGGAATATTGTGTCTAGGAACATGAAACAGACCACCCGTTCATAGGGTCAGGGAACCGGAAAAGAAAAGATAAGATAATGAATTAAGAGGGGAAAAAGGAGGCAAAACACACAGCACAGATGGCAAATGAAGTATGAGATAAGGGGAAAGAGGGTGGCAGTGATGCTCCAGTTACATGGTTTTGTTTTTCACATTTTTAAGTGAATAAACTAGGATAGATTATTTTAATAGTCTGGTCATAGTTTGTTTTCCTTTCCTTTTTTCCGTCTGTGTACATCAGCTCAAATTATTTCCATATTGGGATAAATGGCACTGATATAGACACAGGTGGGGGGAAATGGTTCTTTGCTAGTGTTTCTATAATTCAAAACAGAAACAATCCTTCTCCATCCACCTTCTCCTTTTCTTCTTTGGGTTCTTTAATATCTTCTTCCAGGTTTCTCCAGATTGTTGAAGCTACAGCTGCAAAACACACACTGAAGAGAGCACATCCATTGGGAGAAAGAGAGAAGTAGAGAATTATCATGTGATCTGGTTGTGAATCCTTTTTATTTTGATGGAGACAAAGCTCTTTGTTTCCTGTTTCTCTTCCTTCCCCCCATCTTTCCTTCCTCCCTTGTTTCCTTCCTTGCTTGCTTCCTTGCTTCCTCCCTTGCTCACTTACTTGCTTCCTTCTTTTTATTGGTCAGTTCATTTTTTCTTTTTCTTTTTTAAAGATTTTATTTATCTTAGAGAGAATAAAAGATAAAGAGGGAGCCGGAGAAGGGGGAGGGGCAGAGACGGAGGGAGGGAGAGAATCCCAAGCAGACTCCGCACCGAGTGCAGCACCCGACGTGGGGCTCAGTCTCACAACCCTGCGGTCGTGACCTCGGCTGAAACCCCGACTCTGCTCCATTTTCATTCTTGCCTACACAGGAGGACACTTCTCGGGGCACGAGGAAACACCAGAAGGCCTCATGAATGTTTTCACAGAGAGAGGGGAACAGAGGTTACATTTAACAAATGAAAATAATCCTGATAATTGTTTTATAAGTTTCATATCCATTAGGATTGAAGCTTAAAATCGAGTCCTGTGACCTGTCTATTCCTAGGTTAGAGCAGAAGGTGTGATTAAGAGAATTTCCCTTCGATCCTCTATGTTTGACAGAGAGTCAGTGGTCAGGACCACACAGAGCAGCTTAAGTTGTTGGAAGTAAACTTTTAGAATGGAAGTGATTAAACTGCTTTCCTGCAAATATGAATTTTTGGAACTATTTCCTGAAAGAGATCTACACTCTACAGGGTCCCTCTAATAAGACCACAGCTGGCAACCTGGGTATTTTGCCCCAGGCGGCGTGCCAGAGAGGTCCCTGCAAGGTACCAGGAGACAAATGAGCCCCCTGGAGCCTGTCACCCCACGGGGCCACCCGCCCTGCCTGGGACGGCCTTAAGTCGCTCACTGCAGCTGTCAGGCGGCCCCTTTGCTCCTCACGGCTCCTCTCAAAACAATATCCATCAAAAGGTGTCAATTAGGTTGCACAGGTGGCAGCAGCGCCACTTTTATGAAGAGTTGTTATTAAATATATGGGAAGAATATTGATAACGCCCATTTAAATATTTATAAAGGCAAAAACATGACCCATGTCCTGGAGGAAGATAAAACTGCTCACAAAATCAGAAAGCCCCGGACAGAACAAAAGTACCTCGAAGGGGTTAAAAAATGATTTCCTTACCAAAAAAATATTAAGGTCTGAAAAAAAACCTAGGAGAAGAATAATCAATATGTAGGATAGAATAATAAAAAACGTGAGCAGCTCTTTTAAAATTGTCATTATGCAGATTCCATAAAATGTGCGTAATATTTTGAATCTCCTTGCTCTTTGGATCTAGAGAACTTATAAAAACATAGACAAGTACGTTACGTAAAATAGAATTAGGAGATTCCCATGTTAAAGATGCTCAGGTGGCTGACCAAGAGAGACCAGATTATGTCTGAAAGAGGTGTTTTAAAGATTAAAAAGAGCCTTTTGTTACTATAACATTTGTGCTTATTTATTGTAGAGAGAGAAAAATAAGCAAAAGTAAAAAAAAAAACAACTCTGTATTACGATCACACAGATATTTTCACTTTTAAAACCTTGTTTATATCCTCAATGAATTTTCTGTACATTTCATGTCGATTTAGATCTCCATACGTCCACACATAACATGTACGCGTAAAACGGGCTGAGGCTGCCCAGCTACTGGGTGGCCTTGCAGGTGCGGCTGCGGGTCGCGGTGGCGCGTGTCCGTGGGCGTGTCCGTGGGCGTGTCCGTGGGCGTGTCCTCCCGGGCTGCTTCGGCCCGGCACCGCCCAGACTCTCGCTGGGGTGTGGCTTGGCCCGACAGGGTGCAATGCAGGCTCCGCTGCATTTATTTGTCGTGGCCCTTAGGGCCCTTCCAACCTGGAAGAGTCTCGCGGTTCTGTTTCGTCTTCGTTTCAAAGGCTCGTCAAGGAGTCCGGGCCGGTGCCGGGCGAGCCGCGCGCAGGGCCTGGCGCCCCCGCAGCTCAGGATCCGCCCGCAGCCTCCTGACTCCGCCGCGGCCGCGCCACCCCGAGGGCAGCGGCCCGGTCACCTGCCCGGGGCTCCACGCCCGACCCCCGCCGGCGGCCCGGGCCCCAGCCCCGACCCCGACCCCACCCCGACCCCGGCCCTGACCTCGACCCTGCCCCGACCCTGGCCCTGACCTCGACCCTGCCCTGACCCTGGCCCTGACCTCGACCCCGGCCCTGACCCCGACCCAGGCCCCGACCCGCGGGCGCCCCGGCCCCGACCCCCACCCCCCTGAACGCTGGTCCCAGGCGCCGAGCGCCCTCGGCCTCCTGACCTTGCTGACGCTGCTCTCTGCATCTTTCTGGTTTTAATGTAATCAGACTTATCCATCTGTTTTTAATGGTTTCTGGATCTCACTTCTATACCGAGGCTTTCCCTACCCCCAAAATCAATAACTTTATAGTACAAAAAATTGGAAAGTATTTGGATCTTCATCCCATTCGTAGTTTTTGCCAGTGTCTGATATGAGGCACAAGTCTAATCTGGTCTTTTTTTGCAGGTTGTACCTGTTTGGACGCCATTTATTAAAAAGTCTATCTTTAGCTTAGTGATCTGAAAGGCTGCCTTTAACATATACTAAATTTCCAAATGTGTGTGGTTATATTTCTGGCTTTCATGTTTTATGTCTTTTCATATGTCAATATTATTAATTTTTGAGACCTTATGATACAGTGTATTATCTGGTAAGGCTAGTCCTATCTCATTTCTTTTAAAGACTTAGTCCTGCTGTTTCTACTTAATATTTTTTCCATATGAACATCAGAATCTATTTGTTTACTTCCACAAAAATACCTGTTTGTATTTTGTAGTTTATTTTGAATTCATAAATTATTAAAGATAATTGGTATCTATAAGACTTTGTTTCCTTGTATCAAACGGCATGACAAATCTTTACATCCAAGTCTACTTTTGTGCCCTTCAAGAGCATGTTAGAGTTTTCTTTACATAGGAATCATTCCTTTTAAAAGGACTAATGTCTGTTATATGTTTTATTACTCCCAAACCTGTGATTTGGAAAGCGTGTCCATATATATAACCTGACATTAATACTTCCTCCTCTTTCTGATGGGCTAGCATACCTTTACAAAATGTCTTACTTTCTTCATTTCCTGCTGTCTCTTTTCTTTTTCAAGTGTGCTTTGTCCAAACAGATCATTGCCATTTGCTTTTAATTTATTATATGTTTGAAGCAAGACCTTCCATCATTATGTGTGTTAACTTTCCCCTATGTGTCTTCTTTTTCGAAAGACATCTTTATTTTTTAAAGACTTTTTAGAGACATCTTTACTTTAAAATGAAGCTGAGCCATGTTTTAAGTCATATAAACTCCACTTTGCTTTTTTTTAAGATACAGACTTGCCAGGTTAACTTGAGAATTTAATACCTTAAGATATAAATTGATTTTGTACTGAAACAAAAACGTCTGCACATTTTTAAGCCCACAAATAGTACTTTTAAAAATTGTTAAGTATGCAGTGGAAAATAAAATAAACTATGCTCACATCTTGTGTCGGTTGTTATTAGAGAATCTGGTGCTATTACTAAAAATTAGAAATGTATTATAAAGTAAAAATATGGACATTTTAGTAAAATTAAATTCTATTGTCTTTTAGGAAAACTACAAATATTGAAATTATCTTTAATATTTTCAGTTTTGATCCTTTTTAGTTGATCTGGGAAAATAAATACTGTTCCAGAGGCAAGTCATGGATAGAACTAACTCTTGACAGTTAAAGTAATTCATGAATGTCTACATTTCCTAGTTTTCTGTAAGAGTGTATATGATAGAACATTTCTGAGTTCTGGAGAACTAAGCTATTCTAAAAGGATTGTTTAAAAAATTAAATAAACCAATACCAAATGGAACATAGTGTAGTAAAAGAAATTAGGCAAAAAGACATTTTAAAAAATAAAAATAAATTTTAAAATTGTGACTTAAATAGTGAAATAATCTAGTTGTCAAATACAGAAAAAATAAAAATATATGACTTAACTGAGAGCAACTATAAAAACTAAGCCACCAATTATAGCAAAAAGCACATTAAAACTAATATGAAAAAATTAAAGTAATTAGTGGACAAAGAAAAACTGGTACTCATAGCAAATACTTTTAGTAATATGAGATCTCATTTTTCAGATAAAGGAACGAAGTCTTAGAAAGGTGAAGGTCACTTGCTCAGAAAATCCATCTTCTTATTTGAAAATAAGTATCGAAATTCAAATTTTCTGAAAACAAGTCTAAAATATTTTTTACTAAAACATACTTCATGATTTAAATGCATTACATGTGAATAATGCTAAATGTCCTGAGAAAATTTATGCACAAGTAACTAATGATATACTAGTTTATTGAAGGGAAAAATTATATTTAGTACTTCTAAAGTAAGCTTAATTTCTTTACTTAAGCTAAACATGATTAATATAGTATTGTTTTCAACTTTTTTTTTATTAAAATTGAGATTTGAGAAAGGGTCACCTTACAAATTCATTCCATTGTAATGAATAAGGAAAATTAACAATACTGAAGGGATCATATAAATGAATATGATGTTCTAAACAGGAGATGGAATAAATGTATAGAAACATTAATTTGTATTTTCCTAGGGGAGAGAAAGGAGCATACATGTTCAAGTGTTCGGTATATGAAGACATGATATTTAGTATGCTTTGGCAATATACTATTAGCCCAGGTAGTATTTTTTATCTAGAAAATAACTTTTTTGTGAAAAAGTCCAGTATATTGACTTTTTAAGACTTTACTAATATGTAACCAACATAGAAGTAAAACTAGGAAATACAAAATAAAGAGAGTAAATGGCTCATAATCTACTCAGAGATCATTAGTTTTTTACATTATTGTGCTCATCTTTTTAGACAGAGACGTAGACGTTTTTGTCCTCTAAATAGATTCCTTTCATAAATACTATTTTGTAGCTGTGTTTTAAACTTCTTTTCATGTATTATTTCATCTGTACTGTAATTTCTATTTCTGGACCATTTAGATTTTTTTCATGGTTTCACATTATAAATATTGACATGAACACCCTATAGCTAAATCTGTATGAACTGTCCTATAACTATAGTTTCCAAAGTTGCTAATATCTATCAGCTTTGTAGTATTGCTCTTGTTTGTGGTTTCAGGTGAAACTTCACTGCCTAATGTGGCAGGATTTGGCATCCTTGGCATGCTCAACTGGGACGCTTTGGATACTTCCATTAATCACTAAATATATTAACGTGTTGAGTACTATGTATAATGAGAGGCATCACATATTTTTTTAAATTAATTTTTATTGGTGTTCAATTTACCAACATACAGAAAAACACCCAGTGCTCATCCCGTCAAGTATCCACCTCAGTACCCGTCACCCATTCCCCTCAAACCCCCCCCCTCCTCCCCTTCCACCACCCCTAGTTCGTTTCCCTGAGTTAGGAGTCTTTATGTTCTGTCTCCCTTCCTGATATTTCCCAACATTTCTTTTCCCTTCCTTTATATTCCCTTTCACTATTATTCATATTCCCCAAATGAATGAGAACATACACTGTTTGTCCTTCTCCGATTGACTTATTTCACTCAGCATAATACCCTCCAGTTCCATCCACATTGAAGCAAATGGTGGGTATTTGTCGTTTCTAATTGCTGAGTAATATTCCATTGTATACATAAACCACATCTTCTTTATCCATTCATCTTTCGATGGACACCGAGGCTTCTTCCACAGTTTGGCTATTGTGGACATTGCTGCTAGAAACATCGGGGTGCAGGTGTCCCGACGTTTCATTGCATCTGAATCTTTGGGGTAAATCCCCAACAGTGCAATTGCTGGGTCGTAGGGCAGGTCTATTTTTAACTCTTTGAGGAACCTCCACACAGTTTTCCAGAGTGGCTGCACCAGTTCACATTCCCACCAACAGTGTAAGAGGGTTCCCTTTTCTCCGCATCCTCTCCAACATTTGTTGTCTCCTGCCTTGTTAATTTTCCCCATTCTCACTGGTGTGAGGTGGTATCTCATTGTGGTTTTGATTTGTATTTCCCTGATGGCAAGTGATGCAGAGCATTTTCTCATGTGCATGTTGGCCATGGCCATGTCTTCCTCTGTGAGATTTCTCTTCATGTCTTTTGCCCATTTCATGATTGGATTGTTTGTTTCTTTGGTGTTGAGTTTAATAAGTTCTTTATAGATTTTGGAAACTAGCCCTTTATCTGATGTGTCATTTGCAAATATCTTCTCCCATTCTGTAGGTTGTCTTTTAGTTTTGTTGACTGTATCCTTTGCTGTGCAAAAGCTTCTTGTCTTGATGAAGTCCCAATAGTTCATTTTTGCTTTTGTTTCTTTTGCCTTTGTGGATGTATCTTGCAAGAAGTTACTGTGGCCGAGTTCAAAAAGGGTGTTGCCTGTGTTCTCTTCTATGATTTTGATGGAATCTTGTCTCACATTTAGATCTCTCAACCATTTTGAGTTTATCTTTGTGTATGGTGAAAGAGAGTGGTCCAGTTTCATTCTTCTGCATGTGGATGTCCAATCTTCCCAACACCATTTATTGAAGAGACTGTCTTTTTTCCAATGGATAGTCTTTCCTCCTTTATCGAATATTAGATGACCATACATTTCAGGGTCCACTTCTGGGTTCTCTATTCTGTTCCATTGATCTATGTGTCTGTTTTTGTGCCAGTACCACACTGTCTTGATGACCACAGCTTTGTAGTACAACCTGAAATCTGGCATTGTGATGCCCCCAGCTATGGTTTTCTTTTTTAAAATTCCCCTGGCTATTCGGGGTCTTTTCTGATTCCACACAAATCTTAAAATAATTTGTTCTAACTCTCTGAAGAAAGTCCATGGTATTTTGATAGGGATTGCATTAAACATGTAAATTGCCCTGGGTAACATTGACATTTTTACAATATTAATTCTGCCAATCCATGAGCATGGAATATTTTTCCATCTCTTTGTGTCTTCCTCAATTTCTTTCAGAAGTGTTCTATAGTTTTTAGGGTATAGATCTTTTATCTCTTTGGTTAGGTTTATTCCTAGGTATCTTATGCTTTTGGGTGCAATTGTAAATGGGATTGACTCCTTAATTTCTCTTTCTTCAGTCTCATTGTTAGTGTATAGAAAGAGGCATCACATATTGAATGCTTAATGGCATCTATGTGAGGGAGGCATAAAAAACTAGAGGTTACACGTGAGGTTTGTTTTACTCAACAAGACTAAGAGGGCTTACCAGATCTTTCCCATGCAGACTTCTGGAGAAAAATTAAGGAAACTTTCTAACTGATCTTTAAATGCTCTTTCTTATGTTGTAGACAAGTTCATGGAAAGGAAATATTCAAAGCCACAGGTCAGTTTTCTACCACATTAACCAAGGTACTAGGTTTTTAAAGTAGTAGGTTAGCAATAAAGCTCCTTCCCAAATGGGCAATGGAGACTAAAACAGTCAATGAGTGGGGAGACAGTTGTGTGCATCTGTGATGCACTAAAGTTAAGACTTTTGATCTTTTTTTGGCTTCCGTGACTTACTAACACATCCTTGTTATCTCATTATTGTTATTTCAGCTATTTTATACATCAGAAACTAAAATCATATGCTGATTATGAGTTGGTTTAAAAGATTTAGATCTAAAAACAAATTAAAAATACATCAAAACTTGAATAAAAAAATAATTCCAGGATCTTCAGATCATGAAAATAAGATCATTTATATTGGAATAAGCTGAATTCTATCACACTGCAGGGAGTTCTTAACGTCTTTGATGAATGAGAACTGTGTATTTTAGGTCATCTGACATGATTTTAGAAATCCTTGAATTGACTTATAATAAGGAATTGGTTTAAACAATTGGAAATACAATCTTCATCACAGGTTACAACTTCCTACAGCTTTGAATAATGAAAAATGCTCTTGTTATTGATTAGTATGAGGGTTTGTTAATATTTGGGAAAGAAAAAGGTATAATTGGATTCACTTTAAAAAGAAAATTGCTGGGAGAGGGGAGGTATGTAGATTGTAATTGCTCTAATTCCAAAGAAATCTAAATTCTTCCAAATGCTTAGTAAAATGAAAGGTGGCTTCAATTTAATGTGGAAAAATCCTATTATAACTATGTCTATTAAAACATAATAGACATATGGAAATGGCTTGTGAGTCAACTGAACTTCTATATGTAATACATTTATGGTATTCCTGTAAAATGCCAACATCAAAAGTAGTCATCTACTATGTTACTTGGGACTCTTTTACATATAGACATTATCATTTAGGATTGCAATTTATTCAGAGTGGCTTATATTAGAATTAATTTTGATACTCAAATAAGCTTTCCTCCACCTACCTTTCTGTTGGCCACAGGGATTGTCCTGTGCTATTTCAGCTGAGTTAGTTAACTTTTAAAGAACAGAAGATTTTCTTTGTTTAACTTATTTCATAGGGCTTAAGTGCTTTACCTACACCCTTTTAAGGAATGCTGAGACTCGTGGAGATTTCATGGACAATTATGCAGTGTGATTAAGTCTCACTAAATTAGAATGAGTTCAATTTCCAAAATCTAGTTGAAGGGATGTGGAAACAACATTACATTTTTAAACTGGTCTGTTTAGTCCTTTAAAGATACAGGACTATCACTGCTCTAAGACTATGAGTCTGAGAAATTATTTTTAAAAATTATTTTTAAAAATAATTATGAGAAAATGCAAAGGTAAAATACATTTTTAAATGACAATTTTACATACTGGAGTAATTATGGAACGATAATTAGACTTACTATCCTCTAAGAACCCATGGCATCAAATAAGCATTTGTGAATATTTCATAAAAATATTTAAGCAAAAGGCCCTTAAGACACCACTATGTGGTTTACATGTGAAAACATGTTACCACATGAAAAATTTCACTCAAGTTTCCACCCAAAATTGAAGGGTTATGCATTGAGGCAACAGCACAGGCTATGCCGTCAAGGTCAGTGATGATGAGCAGCCTGGGTCCTCTTCTGTATTGAAACCATAACCAAACCTCCCAACTTTCAGATGCAGGGAAGAATGCTGAGGCTCCATTCAGTAGGGCCAGGAGAAACTAAAAACATAAAGAAAAGAAAGAAAGGGAAAAAGATGTTCTTCACATAGAAGAGTTATGAAAATGTGTGTCTATTATCTGGATAACATTTTCACTGATGTTATTTGGAGAAACAAAATTATAGCATAAAGTATATATAATAAATACATCAGTGTGTGATAGGTTGACTTAGTTCAATTAATCCACCTTTGCTCTGAGACCTGGCATGTTACTGAAATTCACTGTCCTAAGTTACATGAAACCTATATTCTCTCTCCACTTCTCCTCTGTAAACAGGTTGTGGGAGTCTCGCCTGCAGCAGCCTCTTACCTGAGCTGCCTTTTGACCTCAAATTCTTCGCATGGCAACTAGACTCTCAGGTCATTTATCTTTCCATTTATCACTCTCTGGCTCAAAAATCTTTTAATGGCCTCCCATCACCCTTACATCAGTGTTGCCAGATAAAATATAGGATAGGTGCTACACAGCAAGGAGGAATATTGTATTATCGTAGTACTTGTATGAGATGAGATATTTTATAATAAAAGTTATTTGTTGTTTACCTGAAATTCCAATCTGCATATTTAGTTGTAATATATCTATATCTGACAGATTCACTAAATCTGTCACCCTAATCTAACCGGTAGAGCAAATCCTTTTTACTGGACTACAAACCTTGCTCTGAGGCCGGCCTGCCTTGGCTGCCGTCATCACTAGTCTCTACCACACTCTACTCCTTATTTTACAAACTGCAGGGTGACCCCTTGGCAGATCTGGAGATCAACTTATGGTCTCTATTTGTATTAAAAAAGAGAGACAGAAAAAAGAAAGTACAGTTCTCCCCCCCTTACTGGTAGTTTCGATTTTCGCAGTTTTGGTTACCTATGGTTTCAGTTATCAGCGGTCACACAGCACCCAGAAGCAGAGGATCCTTCCTCTGTCACACTGTCGTCAGTCTACATCACCGTGACTATTGTCATTCACCTCACCTTATCTCATCACATAGGCATTTTATTACCTGATATCATCACAAGAAGGGTGAGTACAGTACAGTAATATTTTGAGAAGGAAATTTTGAGAAAGATCACATTCACCTAACTTTTATTTCAGTATATTGTTATAATTATCCTATTTTATTTTATTATCATTGTTATTAGTCTCTTATTGTGACTAATTTATAAATAAAATTAAATTTTATAGGTGTGAACATATATGAAAGACCATAGTATATGTTAGGGCTTAGTACTCTCTGCAGTTTCAGACATCCACTGGGGGGCTTGGGGCATATCCCTGCAGGATGGGGAGGGGGCTGCTGTAATTGAAACAGAGATCAAAGTGTGTAACATGAGGGAAGGAAAACGTTTCATAACATTCAAGTCACATATGTGTCCATGTGTCTGCATCTGGATGGGCACTAGAAGACAGTATAAAACCAGTTAGGTACAGTGGGTCAGAGTCAGGTATTTTGAAAGCCACTCCTAGCCACGTTGTCGTCATTCACTCATTTCCTCAAACCTGAGAGTGCAACCGCTTTCCTGCTTCTTGGACTTGCAAGTGCTGTTTTCTCTGCCTGGTATAATTATCTTCACAATACCTTACTCCTTTCATGTATCTGCCTCCTTGTCATCCTTTGGTTCTAAACGGAAATGGCACTTTATAAAGAGGCTTAGCACAGTGGCATCTGCTGGGTATGGAGAGCCTGCTTGGCCTTCCTCTAATGATCTGGGGCTCACAAATATTTTGAATGGTAACTCAGTCTCTCTCTCTCTCTCTCACACACACACACACCCAATTTTATCTGAATTTATAATCAAAGAAAAGTCAGTGCTTTTCTGAGTAGAAATGACACAATGTCACTTTTTTGAGGTATATTTCAGCATTCCTCTTTTTAAAAGACAGTCAGAAATAATGAAATCTAAATATAGGAATCTGCTTCTTTAATGATTTTGGTTGATCTAATTATTTACATATTTGTTACAGTGTATAAGTACCTGATTATTGGAAAGTGGCCTTCTGTGGCGTGTTCTGTTTTTAATTCACAAGAGGGATTCACATCTCTTAAAATGAAATAATTTGTAGAAATCTGTTTTAAGGATCAGAGAAAAATTCTTCTTGAATATGCTTACGTGGACTAACAGCATTGATTTGATTCTAAGTGATACTTATAAAAGCCTTTGCATAATGTCACTCTTTTCCATTTATACAGACTTCTAAAAAATGAGCATGCTTGTCTTCCAGCTACTAACAACAGATGTGCTTAGCATAAAATATCAGAAGTAGATTTTGCAGACTGTAGCTAAGATCTAGTAAAATTGGAATGAAAATTGGCCTTCAAGGGAGCTGTCTGCTATTTTCTTCTGCAAACCTGTTTCTTATTTTCCTTAGAAGTGAGGGGAAAAGGATGGGCTTGCCGTCCTGCTTCTGCCTAAGCCCTGCCTCTGCTTACCATCTTTTTCGAGAACTTTTACAAGAAAGTTCAAATTGGTCCTTGTGTTAGAGACCTTGAACAAGAGGTTTTTAAAAAGAGTAATCTCTTATGCTACTTTTATCTGAAGTTTTAAAATTCAATTGCCTTTGTCATAGAGAGTTACCAGCCATTAAGCATCCCTTCTAATTTTTTTTTTTCTAGAAATTACTCTGAATTTAAGCAGAAGCAATAGGGGAAACTGAAAAGCATACGAGATTGCTTCTTTTAATTTATGACAAAGAAAGCTATTGCACATGCTTTTTAAAAATATTTATAAGCACTTTTCTAAAATATTCTATAGCACCTCAATTTTCCTTTTAATAAATTTTCAAGTTTTTAAGAGCAATATTTGAATCTACCCTGATGTTCTGGTATATTACATTTGTGTTAATAATTTTGGTAATACACTGGTTATTAACAGCAGCTTACATTTCTATAGAAAATGCAGTTTTCTTTACTTGCAATTACTTCAATTTCTTGTACAATTTCTGAAGCAGAAATTTATTCTATTAAATTCTGAAATATTATTTTTCTCAAAGCTTTGTAATATGTTTTGTTTGTGAAATTTTAACAAACTGAATTAAATTCTTAAGCTATTTTTTTAAAAAATCTCTCCAAGGCTTGGTATTTTTTTAATTATTTTTTTTGGTTGGCTTTATTGAATTATATGAAACAATAAGCTCTTTATTAAATCTCTTAATCATCAGAAAGCCTTGTGTAGACATTTTGCAAGCAGATAAAAATAATCTTTTCTTATAGAATTACAAGTCTTTATTTCAAGTAGGAATAATGACATTTTGTTTATTTTTCAGATTTATCATACTGTACATATCTGGAAATACTATGCAGCTGAAATACCATGCAAAGAAATTGACCATACCAGTGTGTACCCCATTTTTTTTGTGGAACTGATTAGTTTTGTAATACTTGCATGATGACAAACCAAAAGTTTGTTCCGTATTGATGCACAAATGAAATTTATTCTTGATTTGCTACTGCAGAATGCATTTTCAAAACTAGCCACTATTTGAAAAATTGTTTCTGACTTGTGGTTGGCCAGAAGTCTTGATTGCAGAACAACCCCAGTCCTGAATGTAGGGCACTAGGCAGCTGTTATTTTTTTCTCAGAACTTGACAGTTGCAGTAGTTTAAAGCCAAGTCTTGATGCTCCGCTACATTAGTTATCCTCCTCTCCCACGTACAATCGCTGCCATTTTATGATGGTTGAGCATCAAGCTCACTCTTATCCTGGGTGAGTGCACCACTGAAATCACAATAGGGACCAAAAAAGTTCAAGAGCCCAACATTTTTTGGTGATCCTGAATTCACATTTTAATATAAAAATTCTTTTGAGAGGAAAGTAGTGACTAAAGAAACAAAGAAACTGATATTGAAAGCAAAAATATGTCTGTGTTATGTTTCAGTTTTGAGATTTCATCTATAAGTTTTATGTCCTCAATACTTGGTATGTGTCGTGTGTCATGCAACACTTTGAGAGTCTTCTAGATGCGATTTTCATCATGTTATGTGGTTTTCATCATGTTCCCTTTTCTCTGTCTCTTCTTCATGTGCTGTGGAAGTAACCAAGTTCCGTAGTAAGTAGCTGTGGTGATAAACTTGCATGTCAGGGCTTCCCTGCGATGTACTGAAATGTGTTCTTCAGCATGTTCAGTTGTACTATTCAAAACACTAGGAATTCCCTAAAGCCCCCAGAAGGGACGTGCACACTGGGATTATTTTAACTCTAATACTTTTGCTTATGCCAGTAATAAGATGAATTGGAATTGTTTTCAAAACATCAGGAAGCATATGCTGATAGCCTCTGTAGGTCAATTGTCATTTCATGCTTATGGTTGAATGGAACAAATTTAAATGTATGGGATTTGGCTTGGCTCTACTAGATTTGCAGAGGATACTGTCTGGTTGATGTAACCACGGTGGCCATGAGAATGTGCCTCTCAGATCTCCAGCTGCTTAAGGCACTTAGGGAGCTTAAGTGTCCAAGAGCCTGGAAGCTACCCTCTGAAATTCACATTGCTGCTTGTGCCAATGGGCTTCCCTTGGCATGCTGCTCATGCCCAATGCTGCTCCCTGTCATGATTGAGCATGGTACTGAGGTGAGGTGAGCATGTCCCTTGGACATGCAGGACCCTTATGCTGAATAATTTTGGCTTAAGGACTCACAGACTGCCTTTTATTAGAACTACATGACAGTCTGAGATGCCCCACAATAATTCAATCTGTCATTCACTAGAACCTTCTTTCTTTTCCATTCATTTTCCAGCAGCCAGACTTATATTATGGCCTGGTAACTCTGTACTCCCCCCCACCCCTTGTGCCTTCTCCTATGAGAGTTCTTTCTTATTTAATCCGGATTTGGGGTCTGCTTCTCAGAAGACCCAGACTCTAATACAGAGTCTTCTCTAAGACTGAGAAGTCTTAAAAAGAATTTTCTCCATGAACATGTAGATCTATTAATTTGTTATTATAATTGAATGCATGCTTAATACAAAATAACCAAGGAAATCAGAAATAATTTCATAAGCAAACTCAAATAATTTGGGGAGTAGACAGGCTAAAATTATAAACTAAAAGAGGTCCTTTTTATACTTGCATATCTAAAGATATAGTGAGAAAATGTAGAGCTTACCTTCACATCACATAAATTAACAATAGGAATAAAGGAGTTAATGCTTTAAAAGATTTTTTGCAGTGTGATTGGATTAGCATGTAATCCATGTAATTAATATAATCCATTAAATATTAAGTTTATCAATGAGGCTTTATATGTACTCATATTTCTAATATCGAGATTGTAATGGTATCTTCACATGTTTTTATTTTCGTGCTAGAAATCTAGAGTATCACTAGACTATAGATCCCTCAGTAGTCTAGATCCCCTTGAGGAGAGAGGTTATGATTACTTTATTTTGTATTTCAAGTACCAATGAAGGCCAAACTCAGAGAAAGTGCACAATGGCTGTTCTCGCACCTTCTTACTCAAACTATTGTCAAGGCCAGCATTACTGGCATTATATGGGAACTTGTTAGAATTTCAGAATTTAGGGTCCCCTACAGACTCTACTGATTCCAAGTCCACACTTCTCAGGATCTCTAGGTGGTTCATGTGCACGTTAAAGTGTGAGATGCCATGATTCAGAAGACTTGTCTATCTAGTGTTCATTCTTTGTACATTCTTCTTCCTAAAATAACCGTAGCTGTAATCAGGTTGTCTTATCTGCCTCACAGCCACTTGATTCAGGGAAAGCTAGCAGCATCTTTAGCATCAGGGGAGAAGCTACATTTATTTAACCTAGTGGTGGCTGGATCCTCTTTACAAATGATTTATCTATAGGCCAAATGGGAAAAATTCTCCGGGGAGAGCACTTCTGGGCAAGGTATTATTTAATTCAAAAAGAGAAAACACCCTTTTCTTTCCTCTGGATTTTGCTGAGTCTTTATGAGACTTATAATACTCTCTTAGCTTCTTTTCTACTTGCCTGATAATGTAGTCAACTGAAAGAAGTTGGGACCATGAAACAAAGAGGGCTCTGACCTATTTTCAGAAACATTTTTCATCAGTGGAAACCAAAACCTTATTGACCTTTTTTTCAGTCCAATTACTTGGCCACCTTTTTGAGTATTCGATAAGGGTGGTCCAACTTGCTTCTGGAAACTTGTCTCCCATGGCCTGAGACTCTAGCCTTTGACTCACTTGAATACTTCTTAAAATCAGCCTTCTTTACTGCCTTCCTTACATCTAGGGTGCTGAGGATAGCTTGTATTCAAAACATTTAATCTAATTCAGACAATTATTTCTGGAGAGTTCCCCCCCTAAATTCCATTTCCTTTCACCATCACCCCTTGCATGGGAGATGGAGTTATTCTAATTTGTTCTATCATCAAAGTTGGTATATATTTCGCAAAATAGTGATTTATAAGAAATACATATTTGGCCATTCAATGACCAAAATATACCGCTCATGTATATTTGGTCTTTATCCATAGTTTCCCACACTTTAGGAGTTTCCTGAGTGATAAGAGCAATGGGAGCATCTTTTGGTATAATATTCGGTCTCTTGTGTTTAATTCCTAAAATAGCTTTGGAGCCATAAAGGTAAAATGGATGTCTTGTTATTCATAACAAGCCCCTTGCCACCACAACCAGGGTTATGTTAATGAGGTGGCTTTTGGAAAGCACCTAAGGATGGGGACTGGTCGCCATGGAAACCCAACTGTGAATAAAAGTTCGGAACTTTTAGTCTCCCTCTCTGATTTCCAGGGAGAGGAGAGAGGCTAAAGGCTGAATTAATCACCAATGGCCAATGAGTTCATCAATTTTGCTTATTTAATAGAGCCTCCATAAAAGCTCAAAATTGCAGGTTCAGAGAGCTTCTGGGTTGGTGCACAGGTGGAGATGCAGAGATAGTGGCAAAACTGGAGAAAGTGAGGACGCTCCATGACCTTTCCCCATACCTTGCTGTAAGCATCTCTTCGTCTGGCTGCTCCTGAGCTACATCCTTTCATAATAAGCCAACAAGGTCATTACTGTAAGTAAAATGTTTCCCTGAGTTCTGTAAGCCTCTCTAGCAAATTAATGGAACCTAAGGAGGAGGCTGTGGTAGCCCATGATTTATAGCCAGCTGGTCAGAAGTACAGGTGACACCTGGACTTGCCACTGACACTTGAAGTGGGGGGTAGGGGGCTGTCTTGGAGGACTGAACCCTTAATTGTGGAATCTGATGCCAAGTAGATAGTGTCAGAATTGAGTTGAATTCTTAGACACTCCACTGCTGTCAGAGCATTGCTTGGTGGTGTGGGGGGAAAAATCCTCTTTAATGTATTGGAATTGTGTTCAGGATGCACTTATGTTTTTATAATAGCATATAGCAGTTCTATATTGAGTTGTGCAATCGTCCATCTTTTATCCTAGTACTTTGCAGTTTTTAATCTAGCACGTTTTTAACATGACAGAAATATTCAATTAGTTTCTTTTTTTAAATATTTTATTTATTTATTCATGAGAGACACAGAGAGAGGCAGAGACACAGGCAGAGGGAGAAGCAGGCTCCCTGCGGGGAGCCCTGCCTGGGACTCGACCCCGGGGTCACGCCCCAGGCTGAAGGCAGACACTCAGCTGCTGAGCCACCCAGGCATCCCGATATTGTTTCAATTAAAGTCAAATCAAGCGATTCTCTTAAGGCAAATGCATATTTCTATGTGCCTTGTTGTTCTGTGTGTAGATATCCTAGCTCTTCCAGTTTGCAGTCTGATTTTTCAGTGTCCAGCGGTTAGATGCAGTGCTTATAGAATAAATATAGGAACAAATAATTCACATCACTCCACGTGTGTAAAGTGTTAATTTTATTACTCTATTTTTTCTCTTTACGTGTTTAATTACTGGATTAGTTGAAGGTGGAGTAGGAAACAAGAATCCAGGGATACATTTACATACATTAAAGGCTTATTTAAACATTTGTCCTACAATCCGTTGATGAAGGATTCAAAACTACTATGGAAGAGCAGGAACCGTCATTACCATGTGAATGAGGACTAGAGTCAAGATACTACAAAATTCAGTCTTTATTAATAGGGTTGGGCCTTTAGATGGAAAAATTCCTGCTTTTGATTAAGAACTAATTCAGGGGTTATTCAGAGACAATTATGTAAGACCTGGAGATTTCTCATGTGTATGCTCTCCTGGGATGCAGGTGCTTGAAGCAAAGTCTTGAAAGAAATAATAGAAATATAATTTCCAGATGATATGTTAGAATCATAGAAGACGGAGTTCTATGAAGAAGGAATTAGAGAAAATGTGTAAATTTCTTTACATCTATACTTTAGGACTTTAAAGAAATCCCCCTCCTTTATCCATATAATAAAGAAAGAAAAAGCTGACTCTCCAGTAAGGCAAAAGACATATATTGCAGAACGATTTGAATCTTTAACATAGTTGGTAATGCAATGACACCTAGGAAATCTATCAAGATTTTACAAAAGAAGAAAACATACTTTCTTGGAAGTCTACAATTATTTGTGGGGTAGTACCATACTGTTTATAGATTTGATCTTGAAGATGTTGTAAACAAGTTCGTAACTTGTCAAAGAGAGACACTGATTGCAAAGGGACAATTTACAATGCTTATTTAATCACAGTATAGGACATGGTGACCTGGTCTTTTGCATTACTAGGACAAATTTTGGTAAGTTCAATAGTATCAAGTTCATCAAGCTGAGAAGGCTGCTTCATGTTGATTAAAATCAAAAGCGACATATATAAGCTACAATGCAAATTTATTATCTTATGACAAATATAACTGTCGTAGCACATTTCCTTTAGGAAAGCTGCATGAGGAGACCATTATCAGAAGACTGCTGGTTGACAATAGAATCAGAACTGGTGTCTGAGAGGTGGGAATAAAACAGAGGGGTACTTATAGGATTTGAATATTTCATGCCTACAGGCTAAAATAGGCAGATGTAGCCATTTTCTCAATAGATTCCCTTGCTCATTCCAAAGAGGGGCCAAACAGTTGACTCAGGGCAATCTCTTCCTCATATAATCGTGGAGAGCTGCTGCCAACATCTTCTTCTTTTTTTCCATATACATTTCTCACAAAATCTGGGCACATTTTTTCTTCAGTATTGTTAATTTTTTAATCAATTTGCCATCATGTTCTTTTTGCAAGTGATTCTGTCTTCATAAAATGATATCTCTGGCCTATGTATATCATATAGTGTGTGGAAATTAGAGTTTAACTCCATAAGTAAAATCCTGTTTCTCTTATTACCTACTTCTTGGTTGGCCCATTTCTTGACCTTCCAGGCAATGAATAGCATTAAATTAGATTTATAGAACCACACACAATATTGTCTTCTAATTAAAATCATTTTGCACAGTTACATTACTGTAAACTGTATTTTTACTACCATCATTTTGTAGAACAATGATGATTAATGAGATAACATTTCAAAAATATACCCAGTATCTGTTTCAAATAATGACATTTATATGGAGACGTGGAAAATCCGTATATTCTTTGAGGCTTGCATAACATTTAAAGTGCTACTACATATGTAACAAGAGTGCTCAGTGACATTTATAAGGTGATTCTGTATGTGGCAGTTATGGGGTTTATTAAAAATAACTTTTTAGTCTTTAATGAAGGATTAAACAATTATTTTAAAGGAAAGATTTTATATGATTTAAAAAATAAATTGTATTGGATTACCTCGTATTTGAATGAGTTGATAGGTAGTTAAGTAACTTTGAAGCACATTTCTGAAGAAAAATAGAGCAGGGTAAGAGAGTAAAGAGTAAAAGGTGGTTGGGAAGAAAGACAAGGTGCTGTTTTATTTTATTTGTTTTACTTATTTTATTTTTTTATTTTTAAAGATTTATTTATTCATTTTAGAGAGAGAGCAAGCATGTGCACAAGCAGGGGAAGGGCAGAGGGAGAAGGAGAGAAGCAGACTCTCCACTAAGCATGGAACCCAATGTGGGGGCCTAACATGGGGCTTGATCTCAGGACTCTGAGATCATGACTGGAGCTCAAATCAAGAGTTTGGGACTTAACCAACTGAACAACCACCCAGGTGCCCTGTAAGGAGCTATTTGAGATAGAATTATGAGGAAAGCCCCAGGATTAAGGCAGGTGTCCTTTGTTCTCCTGGATCATTGACAGCAGTGTGTTTCAGATAGAGGTAATTATAAGACTCCAAGACCACCCACACTTGAACTTCTTAACAAAGAGAATTACCTTAAATTTTGGCCATTAGCACATTATTCTTTTTTTTTAATTTTTATTTATTTATGATAGTCAGAGAGAGAGAGAGAGAGAGAGGCAGAGACATAGGCAGAGGGAGAAGCAGGCTCCATGCACTGGGAGCCCGACGTGGGATTCGATCCCGGGTCTCCAGGATCGTGCCCTGGGCCAAAGGCAGGCGCCAAACCGCTGCGCCACCCAGGGATCCCCTAGCACATTATTCTACATACTGAAGATCTGAGATTGCAATGCAATCTAAAAATAAATAACTCAAAATATTGGGAGGAAAAAACCTTTTAGTGCTAAAATTCCAGGGAATGTAGAATCCAGTATTGTTGTCCTACCCCTTAAAGAGCATGCACGTGACATATCTGGTATTAGTTATGCCAACTCTAAGTGACATATTTGAAGAGAATACCAACTTGGATGTGGGAAGGTGGTGGTTGTTAAGTAAAGACACTCTTGTGTCCTTATATAGGATTATAAAGCATTAAAAGGACTATAAGCCAGCCCTGGGCTTGGTGTAAATTATTATAATTATTAGGAAATTGTTTTTTTGCTTAAATAATAGAGATGAGTGAGAAAATATAACTATTAAGAGGATGAACAAATGACGGCTGACCAACTGCTAATCCTCATTCAAACATGGTTTCTAGGTCTTAAAAATCTGTTATTTCCCACCTTTAGGAGATTTTCTCCTGTGCTACAGCATATGTGAACTCCATAAGTGCATACAGCCCGTTAGGAAATGCCAGAGCTGTTGTGCCCAAGATTGCGAATCCGAGAAACCACCAAGGAGCCAACACCGATGCAAACACACGAGGGCTTATTTACAAGCTGGAGCTTGAGTCCAAGTGCACCCAACACAGCGGAGCACAGACTTGGACCCCAAGACTAAGAGGCGTAGCAGCTTTATAGGGGCCAGTGGCCCATGGGATACGCAGAAAGTTGCACAGTCATGTTGGTCCACACGCAGGTGGCCGATTGAATTACACCTTACCCTATAGTATCCACTTGAGCTGGCCTATTACTGTGGTCAGAATCGGCGCGCAGTTTTGGCGGCACAAAGCAGGGTTACATTGTTATGAGCCGATTTCCGATTAGGGTGTGCCCAGCGGCTCGACTAGGGTGGGGCAGCGCCTTAAGCAATAAGCAGGTCATGTGGGGGTCATAGGGGAGGTGGCTGGTGTAGCACAAAATGGAATCAGTCCTGCTCTGCTTGTCCAGGGGTAGGGGATTTTTGTTCAATTTCCTGGGTCCCACAGAGCAAGCCCCCTCTGACCTCCGGTCTTCTAAAGTTACAGAGATTTAGCCACTCAGGCTTCTGTAGAGCGAAGCGTGGTGGGCAGAGAGGGGTCCGGGAGGTACAGGCAGTTGTTGAACTTCAAGTATATCCCAGTGGAGTCTCACTTTTTGTAATACAAATACTAAAATACCCAATTGTTCTTTCCAGCATTTGGCCTAAATTCATGCTCTTCTCTTTGACAGTAGTGCTCTACCCCCCCCCCCCCCCCCAACTGCTGTTTTCTTTCTTGTCTGAGCAATTCTCAAGTTTTAAGACTCAGAGTGGAATGAAGTGCTCCAACCATGCTTCCCTTACCTCTGCCCTCACCTGGTTTCCGTAGGGCCCGCATCTTTACTTGACAAAACCACGTATCTCTCTTGGTGTCACTGAACGCCATGTATTGAGACTTAGCTGTTCCTATGTGTTTGTCTATTTCCATAGTATAACATACTTTGTTATGTCTATTGTCTTTGTATGTCTATTTCCATAGTATAACATACTTTTTAATGCTGTTTTGACTCAGTTTTGGGTCAAAGGCGGAGACGGAGGCGGTGGGGGAGGCCTGCGTGCTGCCCCTGGACTGCGGCCTCGCGCTGCGGCCCCGGGGGCGGGCTCCGCGGAGGGGGAGGCGGGGGCGGGAGGCCCAGGCCCCGGCGGCCGCATGGACACGCTGGAGGCGGTGCGGCTGAAGCTGGAGACCATGAACGCGCAGGCCTGTGGTGCAGGAACCTGCTCATCCGGAGCATCCCGGCTTCTGGGGCGCGCCTTCCAGGACCACCCGCAGCCGTCGTCCTTCCTCAACAGCCAGGAGCGGGAGGCCCTCGGCTACCTCAACAGCCTGGAGGTGGAGGAGCTCGGCCTGGCCAGGCTGGGCTACAAGATCAAGTTCTACTTCGGCCGCAACCCCTACTTCCAGAACAAGGTGCTCATCAAGGAGTAGCTGCGGGCCCTCGGGCCAGGTGGTGTCCCTCCCCACCCCCGTCCAGGGGCTGCCGGGGCACGACCTGCCGTCCCTGAGCCCGGGGAGCCCGGACAACAGCCGCAGCTTCTTTGGGTGGTTTTCCAACCACAGCTCCATGGAGTGGGACAAGACGGTGGAGATCATCAGCGAGGCGCTGTGGCCCAACCCCCTGCAGTACTACCTTATGAGCGAGGGGCCCGGGCCGAGCGAGGGAAGGAGGGGAGGCCGGGCCCCCGGGGCGCCCGTGCCCAACTGACCCTGCCCTAGTGTCCCCACGACCCTCGTCGGACCTGCGCCTCGCCCACCAGGCCGCCCGCCCGCCGTGTCTTCATGGTGGCCTCCGCACACTGGCATCCCCCCCGCCCGGGACTTCAGTTACAAGAATAGGGTATAAGCGATCATGTTCTCTCGCCTCCTCGTGGCCCTCGTGCGTGTTCACATCAGTGCTCCGCGTTACAGGGCCTCACCCCTACTGTTTATCCGTTAGGCACACCCGCCTCAAGTGTGTGCGGCCTTTTGCCCGCATTGCCCGGGCCGTGTGCTGGGCCCTGGCCCTTCCCAGCTGGCCGTAACGTGGACACCAGCCATCCTCCAGGAGGACCAGCGAGCGCATCCTCAAGCCCTGCTCCTGCAGGCCGGTGGCCTGCTGAGCTCCGTGCTGGCGGGTGTCGCTGCTGCTGCCACTGCACAATGCACGCAGGGTCGGCCGTCAGCCCAAACCGATTATTCCAAAGCCGTGGGGTCGCCAGCCCGGTTGCCGCCCCCTCCTGGATCTCTGACTTTGGCCTGTCTGCCCTGCGGGGTCCCCGGCTGCCGGGCGTGGAGGAGGCTGAGCCAGAAGCCGTGTGCCGTGTGCTCTGGACCACGTCTCTCCCTGCCTCCGGGCCCTTCTGATGAACCTTCATCGAGGTCTGTTCCGTGCCCCGTCCCTGTCTGGCCGTTGAGATCTGTCCGGGTCGCTGTCGGCCCCAGTTGGCCTCCGGGTCAACGAGGACCTTGAGAACTGCCCGTGGACCCAGGCCCCTGCCCGTGCATGAGGCACACACCCACCCTCCCCAGCCTTCCAGGAGCCCCGCCTGCAGACTGGGGGGTGGGTGTGTGGACGTGTGCTGGCTGTCATCGTCCTGTGGCTCCAGGTGTGGCCTTGCATCTGCGGAAGATTGAGGCTGTATGCTGCTTATTTTGCCATAAGTAAAATCTTAACCACTTACCCCATTTTTGCCTAATGAGAAAATGTAGCTGTATCGGTCTGCTTTTTTTTTTTTTTTTTTGGTAATGTTTGCTCTTTATTATGGACGTTTCCAGACATGCACAGAAATGGAGAGACTGTGTCAATTATGATCAACCCGGCATCTTCCTCTCCCCGCCTGTATTGATGGAAAGTCCAACACTGTGCCAGCTCAACCTTGACTCCTTTGGGAGATTGGGACTCTCGGTGGTGGTGGCAGTGGTGGGGTGCACTGTCATGATCACATCAGGTCTGCTGTTTTGCTTTGAATGTTAACTAGTGAAGTTCCGGAACTGGGCCTTAGAAATGAAAGTCTTCAGGATAAATAGGGAGTCTCAAAAAGAGAGGAAAAGATGCTCCCCTTTCCCCTGTATCCACAAGAGGAGAGAGACTGTTCTGTTGCAAATCTTTCAAAGACCCACACAATACGCTGTTTACTTGAGACCCTTCAGCAGGATATCAGTCCTTTTTGCCTGTGAAAGATGGAGGCTTCTGTGGCAGTTAGACATATCATCCTCGTGTCCTGATCTCATAATATAACTGGTCTTGGAAGTATGATTTGGAGATTGTTTGTGTGTTCTGTAAAAATAACCTCCCCAAACAGTCAGTTACTGGTTGTCTCATATGGTAATTTGACATCCTGGTAATAATGCAAGTATTCCTTTGTTCCTAAACAGTACAAATAGCTGTAAGCTTGCATGCATAATGGAATAATAAAGGTCTGTATCTCTGTTAAAAAAAGGGGGGGGGTTAGCTCTGAAGGTATATTCCATATGTAATCAATTGCATAAGAGGCAAATGAAAAAGTCATAGGTGATTTCATATGGGTAAATGTGAGAGCATCATATGTGACAGAAAGGTAAAGAAGGATTACACTTTCCTCAGGTACAATTTTTCACTATTCCCTCTGTAATGAATAATGGGGGCGAAACTATAAAGCCTAACTATGGGAAATCTGGCACCGAGTGGAAAGAGTATTTTTGGATTTCATTTATTTGCGTGTGTGTGTGTGTGTGTGTGTGTGTGTGGCGTGCGCGCCCGCACGCAAACACATTCAGTTTGTTATTCATGACATAAGGGGAAAAGTTTGTTGATGGGGTAGCCTAAGAAGAGGTTATGAAAATGTTACATTGCAAAACGGTTAAGTTAGGGAAGAAGATGAAATCAATTGTGGGAACCTGGGTGGGAAGCTCCAATGGAAACGGAGTCAAAAACTTCTAGTTTAGAGACACCTAAGAAAAAGGAGAAATGGATCTCTTCAAAGACTCATATTGATTTTAAGTTAAAGGATTGTTCTTGTAATATATTCTTTTTCCAGGTATTATGTTCACTGATTTCCTAGCATACAGACGATCTGGCGCTGAGTTTCCCGTCTCTTCCTGTATTTTGTGGAGCTCTGGTGTGAAAAACGTCACAGGATTTTAGGCCAACTGAATGTGGGTCACTAGGACCTGAAATCCCTACACTCTGTTATACTGTGGCCGACTTTTCACTCTTACGATCATAAAGCATTCTCAGAAACAGTAAACTTGCTGAGTTGGATGTGGTTTCAACAAATAAACAATGCAGTCTTCACACATAATTCCCTTACGTAAAACAACCCAGTGATTCTTCATGGTCTTCAAGGGAACTGAAATCTTGAGCTTCGTACAAATGCTTTCTGCACACACCCCCCTCCCCCCTGCACGGGAGGCTCTCCCCCTGGAGCTTCATCTTTGAGCCTCAGGCACAATCTGTATTTCCTTCAAGCCCAAAGCTCTCTTGCATAAGGGCTCCATACTGCCTGTCCTTTCCCTTCATCTCCACGTTGATGTTCCAAGTCATCCAGTTTCCACACACACACACACACACACACACACACACACACTCGAAGGGCTAATTATTGCTACCTCAAGTCTCAGGCAAGGTATTTATTTCTTCCCGGAAGCCCCACCTAAATTGCACTTCCAGGAATTTCTCTAATTCGTGCTTTCTCAGCATAGATTATAATCTATTTTAATGCTGTATTTCCTTGTCTGTCAACTTGTTAACCCAAGAGTATCCTCCTTGAGAACACACTCTGCTTCGTTGTCTTTTTATAACAGGACCTTAACTATGTCTGGCTCAGAAAGAACAGTCAATAAATACTTCTTTCTTATGTGTGAGCTCTAAGCTTTTATTTTTCAAATGGTAACTCAAGGAGAGAGGAACACATTTCTTAGTTCTTGTTTTTAATAGTTTATATGTAGAAGGTTATAGGCAAGTGAGTGATGTTTATACTTAGATATTTAGTAGCCTTTAGAATGCATATAAAACACACCAGTGATTTAAGGAAAATACAATAATTAAGGCAGTGAAAGTTCACTTTTCTGGTACAGGCAAACAAATTCCTCAAGATGATTTTTTTTAAACCTCATAGATAACATTAAACTCATTTGTATAATGAGCAGTTAGCTAGTAATCTTTAGAAAATTAGTACCTAGGGGCCCCCGGCTGGCTCATTTGGTTAAGTGCTGACTCTTGGTTTCTGCTCAGGTCATGATCTAAGGGTCATGAGACCTGAGCGCAAAGTCTGCTTAAGACTCACTCTCCCTCTGCACCTCCCCGCTGCTCACTCTCTCTCTTTCATAAATAAATAAATCTTAAAAAAAAAAGAAAATTAGTGTCTAATACAAAATACTTGTTTATTTAAAAAACCTGTTAAGACAAGTTAAAACCTTTATGTGAAATGATTAGAAAATCTTCATACAGGAGTAGAAAGATATAGAATGTATCTTTGGGTGGTAAGCTCTTGGTGGGTTGCATTCGTAGAGACTGATGTTTTACAGGAACGTATTTGTTTCAAAGCAGTACTAAGTAATACATCCACTTTTTATTTTTTATTTAAATGCCTTGCACATCATTAAAAAATTGGGGTTTCTATGTCTCAAGGCAGGAGAAAGTACCGGGTTCTCCTACGTGGAAATCACGTTTTGAGTGGTGCATTTCCAAGGAGCGTAACTTTTTTTTTTTCAAAGACAAAAACTCTGTATTCTCTTTGAGCACCATTTACTTTCAACCCTTCAACTGCAATATAAGGTCATTTTGCAGAAAGGCAAATATCAGTCATATATATATTTTTTAAACCAGCTTTTTACCTATTAATCGAATGCAATGAACTAGCCCACTTCTTATCAAGGAAAGAAAACCATAACTTTTAAGACAACAATTAAAACCAATAATTCACATGTTTAGCTATGGGTACTCATAAGCACATAATTTGTGATCGTTACAATGTCACAGTTTCATGTTAGCCTAAAGCGACACCTGTCTTCTCTAACTACTGAAAATGTATAGGATAAAATTCCTAAGTAGGTTTTTAATGACATATATTGTCTATGTCAAAGATTAATGTTTTTACCTTTCTGGAGCCTGAGATATGAAACCTCCAAATAATATAAATATCATTTATGATTAAGTTATAATCTTCAAAATAACACACATACATACACACAAAACATACCGTAAGTTTTGGGACAGAGAAGATGTATTGCTTTTCCCAATTTATAAAAATTTTCCATTTAATATGTACTTAAAACAATTTTAAACTGAAACTAATCACAAGGATTATAATATTTCTTAATTAAGAGAAGAAATCACATTCTACCCTGTGGATAATTAAGATTCACCAGTAAAATATGTAAATAGGAATTGCTTCTGCTAAGTCGATGGAAAATTTAGAAAAATGCCATCAATAACCCATTATTTGAATTAAATCATTCAGATTTATAGAGAAGTAACATCGAGAGATAAATTAATTCAAGTTATCTATAAAAGAGTGACACTTTCTTTGTATTTTCTCTTAAATGCTGTCAAAATTTACATGCTGCTTCCAACCTATTTCTATAGTTTATTCATACATAAAATTGATTCTAATTTGGGTAAGTTCATTCAATGCTGAAATTCTAGTCCATAATTCAAAATCGCTTTTAATTTTAAAAATTTAATCTTTTTATTTTGGAAAATTTCAAAAGCAGATTAAATAGGAAAAACTGCATAACGAATCCTCAGTTACCTCATTACACACAGTATCACAAGTCTCAACTCATGACCAATGTCATTTCAAATCTATCCCTACCTACGCCTCCTGGTTCATTATTTTGACAAATTCCAGACGTTAATATGTTGTCTGAATTCAAAGAAGGATCTGAAAATAAACCAACAACACCGTTATCATACCCCAAATAAGCATATCCATATTCCTTAAATAGCACTAAATATCCAACTAGTTTTCCTGAATTTCTAATTACTTTTGGCAGTTTGCATGAGTCAGAATACAATTATCATCTCTCGTTAAAGATAAGGCCCTACATGGAGTCACAGTTGGGTCCCCATTACCACACCAAACCTCCGTTAGGGGCGCAGCTCTCAGGGAGGGCGCCCTAACCGGGGAAGCTAGGCACGCTCGCAGCCCTCCCACTGCTCTTCCCCTTCTTCTCAGGTGAGCCTCGGGGACTCCCCACCTCGGGGAAGAGACGGAGGGTGGCTGGGGGGGGGGGGGTGGCGCGGCGGGGGCGGGTGCTGGGTGCCCACGTGGGGAGTGAGCGTGCAGGGAGCACTGGGTGTCCTTCGCGGCAGCACTGGTGTCCTCGAGGTAACCCCCCCGCGCCCCCGACGCCCCGAGCCGCAGCACCGCCGTCCTGCCCCTCCCAGGCGACCTTGAACCCCGTGCGCCCATCCTCACGCCACAGAGTCCGGGGAGCTCGCAGGCTCCCTTCCCTTTACATTTTCCATCTCGGGTCGGGACGCCTGCAGGACGTGACGCGGTGGGAGCCAGTCCAGACCCGCTCGGGGACCGGCTGGCACGCGGTGCGGCGGCCGCTCCCCGGAGAGACTAGGCCCCACGCGCAACTCCCGGTCCCCACGCTGTTCCCTGCGGAGGCCCCACGCCAGAGCGCCCCGACACCCCAGGCCCGCACGCCCAGAGACCTGCACGCTCGCAGACCCGCACACCCGCACACCTGTATGCCCGCACACCTGCACGCCCGCACGCCCAGACACCTGCATGCCCAGACGCCCGCACACCTGCGCCCGCACGCCCGCACACCCCCACACCCCCACACCCCCACACCCTTACCTGAAGTCACCAAGTTTTGGACTTTTATTTATTTTGTGTGTGTGTGTGTGTATGTGTGTGTGTGCAAGTGCATGCACGCCATCTTTTCCACAAACATCCGCTGACCTCTCCAGTTCTGGTCACAGTGTGTCTGTGGCAGGCCACTCCAAGCAGGTAACTTATTTATTCTAACCTGAGGGCTGCACTGCCCATCACAGTGTTCCATGGTCCTTTGTACAGGCATCTGTGGAAGGGTGACATCATATGCAGATGAAATTGTCACGTTGCCATCCCCTGTTCCCCTCCCCTGCCCCAACCCCTGTGTCCAGTTGAGTGTAAACACCCCCACTGAAGGGTCTTTGAGAAAGTCTCAAAGGAGCAAGCTTCAAACCCACAATTTTATTTATTCTCAACAGGAGGGTGTTTCAGCTCTCCTCATGGTTGTATGTGTGCACTCACTGCAAGGAAATTCTTTTTATTTGAATGTATTTTAAAGCAGTAGGTAGAGTAACAAAGGAATATGAAAACCACGAACAGAAGGGACCACTTTATGTATTCAGAGAGGAGCCACCCATCACCACAAAGGAAATACCAGTGTAAAAATCAGCAATTCGGAGGTTGCAGTATTCAGTATAGTTAATGATCAACCTTGTGCAACCACTACCAACAAAGTGTGTTGTAATGCATCAAAAAACAATAACATTGTATTCTCTAATGGTTATCAATAAAAGAAGTTCAAACGATGGGAAAAACACACACACACACACAGCAAAACCAGAGACCTGCACGCCCGGACGCCCGCACACCCGCAGACCCAGAGATCCCACCGCCACACACCCGGAGAGCCGGGCTGCATGGGGCTGGGACGCCGCTGGCTTGGGCCCCGCGGGGATCTGGGGACCGGCTGGGTCTGGCCTAGAGCCCAGGCTGGAAAGGGGGCGGCCTGGGTCGCCTCAGAACCTGGACTGAGCCGAGGAACGGCCGGGTCTGACTCCAGAGCCCTGGTCCAGGGTGAGGCCCCAGTAACTATTTTAGGGATGAACAAATAGGTCCCACTGAGGAAAGGCAGTGTTTGGCATAGTTTCCCTGGCTTTTATAAAATACAGTAAAGGTGAAGTGCAATCCGTTTCTTAGACTTGTGCTCCTCATCCGACTCTTCCTGTAAGGATTAAACGGACCCCTGCTTGAGATCATAGATGCAGAATGAACAGAACAATGAAAATTGAATTCCTGTGTAAAAGTTGGTCTGAATAACAAAGTGCTCACGCCACTGGATTATGTGTATCCGTGTGGCAGAACGTGCATGTCTGGAAGGGATGCAACTGGGTAAGTTGTTAAAACATAAATATTTTCTTGTATTTAAAGTCCCATAGAACTCCCGGTACTATTTGTCTTGAATGCATTAAAAGGCTTTATTGCTTCCCAAATATTCCTTTTCCATTTTGCATTCAGTTTTCTATTGTTCTTTCTGTATTTGGAAATCCTGTAGTGGTTTTTGTCCCCTTGTTTTGTTCGTCTGTTTCTCAGGTGACTCTTAAAAAGGCTTTACGAGGGAAGCTCCTGCCAAGTGGAACATTCTGGATGATTTCCTGAACATTTTAAAGTCTTCTAGGTGGGATCCCTGGGTGGCGCAGCGGTTTGGCGCCTGCCTTTGGCCCAGGGCGCGATCCTGGAGACCCGGGATCGAATCCCACGTCGGGCTCCCAGTGCATGGAGCCTGCTTCTCCCTCTGCCTCTCTCTCTCTCTCTCTCTGTGTGTGTGACTATCATAAAAAAAAATAAATAAAAAATAAAAATAAAGTCTTCTAGGTAACAAAAGCTCAGTATTATGAAAAGTAGCTCTTTGTTTAGTCGGTTTACTGGCCAGGAGCTGCCTTGAGCTGGGGGGGGGGGGGAGCTCCTGCCTCGGGCCTCGGGGCCTGGGGATGCCTTCGGGAGGGTTGCGCGTTCAAGCGTGAAGCAGGTGGTTGGGTGGGCGGCACAGCGTGGGACAGCACTGGTCACGGGGAGGGGGGGACCAAGACAAAACAACGACACCACAACAGGGGGACTTCTTTTTCAGGTTTGAGCTCCTTCTCCTTGCTCCTCTGCCCCCGCGCGCCCCACGTGCCCCCGTGTGCCCCCGCCAGGCCCTAAGGCTGGGGCTCTGCGCTCGATGCTCGGGGCCCGCGGCTCCCCTGGGCCAGCGCAGGGACCGCGGACACCCTTCCGCTCTGACTCCCCGGACCGCACAGCTGCCCGCAGTGTGGACGGCTTCCCCTGCGGGAGGCTCACCAGGGAGTTCCCGCCCTTCTCCCCGCGCCCCACGATTCCACGTAAACACGGCCAGCTTCCTGACCGCAGCTCTTGTCCTTTCTAGGCACCTCTAGTTGGCTCTCCCATAAGCCACTGACACTCAAAATAGCCGTCGTGCTTCACAATCTTCCCCGTCGATATTTATCTCAATTTAGGTCGCCTTCACTAACATACCCTCAAAACTTGAGCTCCAGCTTCACAATGTCTTTCTCTCACGTGCACCTCTTATCCATCCCAGAGTCATGATATTTCTCTTGTAGCCGCATTGCCTACCGGTGTTAATCTGGGGACCCGTTTAAACCCTCATTTCATGCCTCTCAATCCCTTTCAGCAACTCCCTAACTTGTGTCCTTGCCTGAAGTCCTGCTTAAATCAAACCTATCATCTATATTGGGGCAGGATTCACTTAAAGTGCAAACTACATGCTGTCATTGGTCTGCTTAAAATAGCCACTGTCATCTCATCACTTACCAGATATAGCTCAAATCATCAAGAAATGCCTATCTGCCTAAACTCATCGTCTAGGATTTTTTGCCTTAAATACGATGCATTTGTTTATGCATTTATTGTTTCCTAGCTCTGTGCCTTTGCAAATGTTTCCCTCTAGTCAAAACACTCATCTACCAGTTTTCTTTTATCCTGAGAGGTTTAACATATGCTTCAATATTCAACTCATGAATTCCCCCAGAACAATCTTCTCATAATCTTCTGTACATTTTTATTATAGTAATCACCACAAAAAATTTGAACTTCTATGATTACTTCTTTCCACAGCTATAGTGCAACTAATTCAGTAATGGGAGTGATGTTCTTATGCTTTCAAATCCTACAAAAACTTGTGACATAATGTTTCGTAGATGCTAGTTGCATTGGACTGAGAAAGGTGTGTTAAAAATTCTGCATTGTCTATGAAATTGGAGCAGATGAATTGATAGAAGGAAACCCATACAAGGAGAATTAAATCACTGGCACTGAAAGAATGAGAAAGAACTAATAAGTAATATTTGGATGAATTAATTTGTGTCTATAGTTTTCCTTCTACAGCATTACTTAGTACCCGATTGATTCATTATATTTATGTCAGGTGTGTTCAGACTCTGAGTTGGCACAGTTCTTCCATGAAATGCTTAATTTAAAAAAATGATTATTTTGAATATTTACTTTTGCCCTATCTATGTTATACTACCTACCAATATCTGCTGGCTGTGTGAGAGACACCTAAATAATGTTTGTTGGCTTCATATTCCTTAATATATGTTCATAAATATAATATTTGAAATTGACTGTTTCTACATAATATTATTCAATTCAGCCTCAAATTTTATTTATAATATGGACACTTAGTCTATAAGGTCTAAGTATTTAAGTGAATCTAACCCTTAAAATTTAACTTTGGTTTATTGCTATAGAAATAGGATTTCCCACCTCAAAGTGAGAGCTTTTGCAGTACTTCTGGGACACCGGAAATTTCTAGTAACCCTAAATAAACAAACACTATACAGATTAAGTTTCTTTGACTTTTATTATTTTTCTTTTACTTTCCTTATATAAACTACATTTAACTCAGTCTTTTAAAAGGCCTATAAGAAGAAAATATGACTATCCTTTTTGCATATGGTGAATAACTCAAATTTTGGAAGTTTCTTCTCTCTTTGCAAACTTCTTTTTCACCACCTTTTATAGACTAATGTTTTGAAATACTTTATCTTAAGTGGAATATAAGTAGACTGTAGATTGGAATATGGGAAATTAAAATTAAGCTTGTATTTAATTAGGGATAAGTAAAAATATAGGCAACAGAAAATGCTGCCTAAACGGTTTATTTTCAGCATGTGAACTCCAGTTTAAAGTGTTCACTAGCCCCGGAGAGGATAAGGAATCAGATATCCAAAAATAACCTGCAGTGATCTATGCAGTGAATTCACAGACAGCTGTGGATTTACAGGCCTTATTACTTACACTATATTTCCAGTCCAGGTTTTTTAGTTCATATTTTGTATTTCATGTTCATATTTGCCAGCCTTCTTTCTTTCTACATATTGCAGCAGGCCAAGTTTAGAGAAAAATTTTTGGTAAGTTGTATTGGAAATATACCTGTATGCAAAGCATTCAAAAACGAGTCCTTGTGGCCTGTACACTGCAGGGCTTTCCCCGTCTTCCAGCTCTGCATTTGGTAGAGCCTAAGTATGGCCTGGACAAGCAACCCTGTGGTAAGGATTGAGAGGGCGCCCAGGTGGCTCTGTCCGGGGAGCTTCCTGCTCCGGGTTTTAGCTCAGGTCATGAGCTCCTGGGTCATAAGACTGAGTGTCTGCTTGAAGACTCTTTCCCTCTGCCCTTCCCCCACTTGTGCACACACACGCGCTCTCTCAAATAAATAAATCTTTTCTAGAATATGAAACATTAGGAATTCTGTGACAAGAAGAACAGATGACTTCAAAGCAAAATTTCTTAAAGTTCTCAAAAAATAGAAATTTAAATAAAAAATTTATATATGCAAATTATACCTGAAAATATATATGGTTTTTGTTTGAGGGACCTAACAAGACTCAGCTTAAATCTGAAAATTATATTTGGAGATGATATGGATGGCAAAGAAATATTTCTGGAAAGTTTGGTAGGTAACAAAGGTATACCCTAACAACGTGTTGAATATATAAATAATTGCGTTGTATAAATTACATATATTATTTCACATTCATCATCATATTTCAAAAGTTTGTCTATAGCTCTCTTCCCACATACTTTTATGGGTTTCAATAAATTTAAGACCGATTTTTATTAAGTTTAGATATTTGTCTTTTGTGTTACAGCATTTTATCATATGGTGTTAAACATCAGTTTCTCCCATAAGATAACTTCCAGTTGATTAAAAATACTAGGTCTTCACTGTATCCTTTCAGTCTAATAGTTCATATTGCAAAGAACTCTATTTTTTGAAAAAATAAATGAATATATGAAATAACCCGACACAGACTATTTCTAAAGTCAGCTTTAAAAATTATAAAGACGAATAAAACAATAAACAAATGAATAGAAATATTAAGTGCAATATTCATAAGTTTGGAGTATCAGTTTTCACTTTGTCTCAAAGCGTTCAATGTGTGATGCATAATATCCAAAAAATATAGTACAAATGACAAATAGGATTCCAAGTAAAGCCATCAACTGTACTATTTCTGTTAGGTAAAGGTTGTGTAATTTTTCCCTGTATATAAAACCAAGGAGCAGTAGAAATGTCATAAATTACAAATTTAAGCAAATTTTTTCCTATATATTCCAAACATTAAAAAAAGAAAGCATGAACTCTCAAAGCTAAAACATGCCTGGTTTAAAATCTAAAACCAAACTGAGCATATATTATCAGAGGACTATTAAATTACAATATATTGGATTACTTTATTCAGCCTAGCATAAATAGTGCCTTATTAATTGAAGACAAAAATGTCAAGGACTTTGGTTTGAGTTTTATATTACACAATTTGTTATGTTAGAAATAAATGTTTTTTTTATTTTTACTGACATTATGCTCTACTTGAGTTTGTGAAATTTGACAAAGATTTAAATCAGAGAAGTAGGGGCTAGTAAACCAGCTCTACCATTTTAATATTATAGATTGATAGATTGATGATAGCTACAGGGAAATTGAAGAGTTACAAAAGTACATAAGCAGCATAGAGATATATAATGGATTTAGTCATTATGGTTAATAAACACATTTCAGAAAGTAATAATCTTTTTCAAATTGATATTACTTATCTAATCTCTTTTGCCTTAAAAATTAATTTAAAATGTTTCTTTTAGTTCCAAATGCAAAGCTATAATTTTAGCTATAATAAAAAAATCTACATACACACATTCCAAAAATGTACATCTTTAAATGTTACAAACATGTCCAGTGAGTAAGAAGTAAAAAGAATAAATAGAAGTGCTGCCACTATTCCCAAAGTATCTTATCTAATATCTTTGCCTTAAAAACAATTTCTTAATTGCATACATTGATTTGGACCTAATCATTCTTACTGGCAGTGAGATGAACTAGATAGATGTTCTGTAATTTCAACCTCAGGTTTAATTTTGATATTAAGTACCATGATGTTTCACAATACTATGAGTCTTTGGTTACATTATGCATTCCTGTGGAAGGTAAATTATTTTAAATATTCATTTAACATGATGGCAAGTTTTAGTTCTAGATCACTGTGTCAGAAAAAACTTGTTATAACACACTTGGGAAGAAATGCACAATATTAATATCCAGTGTCCACCAATTTAAGGTTAAAATATAAATATTCAACAAGTTAAATATGTTGAACTATTTAATTACTAATTAAATAAATTCAATTTCTCTCATGTTTACCATTTAAGTAAAAGCAAATGGTGGCATTTGAAAAGACTAATGGAAACTATTTTGTCTATGTATTAATTTCATTAAATATAAATATATAAATGAAGGTAGTCACATTTATAGGGATAATTTATTGAAGTTTATATAAATTTATTATAAGTAAACACTATCAAAAGGAAAATTTATAAAAGTTTATTTTATTTATTTTTTTTTAAAAGTTTAAAAATATTACCTTATCTAAATATAGAATTCCATATTTTAAATAAAAATGTGTCGAGCCACCTATTATCAGGTGTTGATCATCTGAAGAAAATAATTTCTGCTGAAAATGTTTCATCTGTTAAAAGATTCAGAATATATGGGATAAATTAGCTATTTCTTTAACAC
Source organism: Vulpes vulpes (assembly GCF_048418805.1). Taxonomy (NCBI): domain Eukaryota; kingdom Metazoa; phylum Chordata; class Mammalia; order Carnivora; family Canidae; genus Vulpes; species Vulpes vulpes. The sequence continues at coordinate 116,544,264 of NC_132784.1, forward strand.
CCCTTAAGTCACCATCTATCTTTGTGATACATGTAAGTTCTTAAAATACTTGGCAGTCGAAGAAAAAAATGTAGATTTAGAGATGTAGAATATATACTTTAACACATTTTTCCATCTGGGACAGTTCTAATTTTCACAGAGCAACAAAGTAAGCCAAAGTTTATATGCCACTTGAAGAACCTCCGGATATGAACATCCATGTTGGCATCATATAAACCACCAAATATACAGGGGAACATCATTTCTTAATACCTCAAACCATGACAAATTTGTTACTACTATAATTTTGCCTAAATTTCAGAGTATCATTATTTGTTCTTTTAGCTATGTCAGAGTCTGCACCCTGTCAATGGTTCTAGTTAGTTCTCAATTTTAACATTTTAAAAGTCTATTTGTTTGACTGTTAAAGGGGACTCTTTGAGTGGAAAGGAAAGACCATAAATAGGAAGAAGAAAAGTAGGAAGCACAAAAGCAGTAAAATTAAGTATATCTATAAAAATCAGCCAAAAGATTCACAAAGTAAAAGAGGGTAAAGTATCACACCATATACCTAAAATGTGATCTTAAAAAGAGTTCAAACGTAAGCAACCATTAGCTTAGTACAGACTGCTATATGCATAAGATGTTATCTATAAAATTAATGGTAGGGTTGCCTGGGTGGCTCAGTGGTTGAGTGTCTGCCTTTGGCTCAGCGTTTGATCCCAGGGTCCTAGAATCAGGTTCCACATCGGGCTCCCTGTAGGGAGCCTGCCTCTTCCTCTGCCTATGTCTCTGCCTCTCTCTGTCTCTCATGAATAAATGAATAAAATCTTTAAAATAAATAAAATTAATGGTAACCACTGCATAAATAAGTAGTATATATGCAAAAATGAAAGAAAGGAATCCAAGTCTATTGCTGAAGAAAGCCAGGAAACTGAGAGAAGGGAGCAAGAGAAGAAGGGAACAGAGAAGTAAAAACAAACAAACAAAAATAAACATAAAACAAGTAATAAAATGGCAATAAATACATACCTACTGATAATTACTTTGAATGTAAGTGGGCTAAACACTATGAAACTAGAAATTAACTACAAGAAAAAATATAGAAAGAATACAAAACATGGAAGTGTGATACCATGGATCAATGAGTGGGTCAACCAATAAATCAAAGAGGAAATAAAAAAAAATACATGGAGACAAATGAAAATGAAAACACAAGGGTTCAAAATTGTTGGGATGCCACAAAAGCTGCTCTAAAAGGGAAGTTTATAGCAAAGTAGGCCTACCTTAAGCGAGAAAAATTTCAAACAACCTAATCTTACTTCTGAAGGAGCTAGAAAAAGAACAAAGCCCAAAACCGGTACAAGAAAGGAAATGATAAATATTAGAGCAGAGAGAAACAAAATAGAAATGAAAAAGAACAATAGATCAATGACAAAGGAGGCAAGAATATGTAATGGGAAAAGACAGTCTCTTCAACAAATGATGTTGGGAAAATTGGACAGCTGTATGCGAAAGAATGGAACTGGACAGTTTTCTTAGACCATATGCAAAAATAAACTCAAAATGAATTAAAAACGTAAATGTGAGGCTGGAAACCATAAAAATCCTAGATGACAGGAAAAGAAGTAATTTCTCTGACTTTGGCCATAGCAACATTTTTCTGTGTATGTCTCCTGAGGCAAGGGAAACAAAAGCAAAAATAAACTTTTTGGAACTACATCAAAACAAAAAGCTTCACGGCAAAAGAAACAACCAACAAAACAAAAAGAGAACTTACTGATTGGGAGAAAATATTTACAAATGAAGTATCCGATAAGGGATTAGTATGCAAAGTATATAAACTCAACACCAAAAAACCCAAATAATCCAACTAAGGAATTGGCAGATGACATGAACAGACATTACTCCAAAGAAGAACCACAGATGGCCAACAGACACATGAAAAGATGCTTAATCACTCATATTCAGGGAAATGCATATCAGAAGTACGATGAGATACCACCTCATGCCTGTGAGGATGTTAAAATCAAAAACATAACAAGTAAGGTAAGGATTTGGAGAAAAAGCTGTACTGGTGCTGGGATCATATACTGGTGTAGCCACTGTGGAGTATGGAGTATGGAGTTTCCTCAAAATTTAAAAATCAAATTGTCATAAGACCCAGTAATCCTGCTACTGGGTGTTCACCCAAAGGAAATGGAAACACTTGAAAAGATACACACAGCACTATGTTTACTGCAGCATTATTTACAATAGCCAAAGTATGGCAGCAACACATGTGTTCACAGGTAGATGAAGATGTGATGTATGTATCTATATAATACAATATCACTCATCCATAAAAAATAGTGAAATTTTGCCATTTTCTACAACATGGATGGATCTAGAGTATAATGCTAAGTGAAATAAATCAGAGAAAAACAAATACCATATGGTTTCATTCATGTAGAATTTAAGAAAACAAATGAATAAAAAAAGATTCAAAAATTGTCAAATATAGAGAATAACTAGTGGTTACCCAAAGGGACATGGGTAGGAGGATGAGTGAAATAGATGAATAGGATTTAGAATTCACTTATTATGATGAGCACCGAGTAATGTATAGAATTTTTGAATCACTATAACGTATACCTGAAACTAATAGAGCATTGTATATTAATCATACTGGAAATTAAAAAAGAAATATTTGTTTTTAGTAGTTTGAAATGTGACAAAGACCAACTTTTGAAGGGAGAGATGAGAGGGAAGAAAGACAGCCATAGCATTTTGGATTAATAATTTAACATACAGTCTTGTGATTATAGCAAGTATACCTGACCATATGCAGAGAGGTAGATTTTATATAATAATACAGTAATATAGAATTTTAATATTACCAAATATATGGATACAGAGTCATTGTTAAAGTATGTATTACTAAATGGTTGGGAGTTTCATCCTTAGTGCTATTCAGTAAAAGTTTAGCCAAGAATAGAAAATAATCCATTTCTTCCATGGCATTGTTTTATCAAATAGACTGATAATAAATTTACCAAATGAGAATCATATGTAACCTATCAAGATCTACCTGGTGTCATAAAGTCTGGAAATGTAGGATTTCAAAAGTACACTTAAGTTGTGTTTTACCCTCGAGTGATCCGCCTATCAGACCAATATAAATCATGTGACTGGTTATTTCAGTAAACACCTGTCATCCCCACATCTTATAGAACTTGTGCACACATGAACTTGGAGTGTCGCAAAAGTATGGCAGAAATGTTGGTTTGGGTTCCTTTGAGGGAATACCAGAGTGGATCTAGCTGTGACGATGAAAGAAAATGTATGCACCAGTGTCATCTAAGGAAAAAGGCATGGCTCAAAATCTCTCTTACAACCCACATATATGGGTGGCACCTGAGTGGCTTGGTTGGTTAAGCATCCCAGTCTTATTTTCAGTTCAGGTCATGATCTTCGGGTCATGAGATGGGAGCTCTGCACTGAGCTCCCTCAGAGTGGAGTCACTTGAGATTCTTCCCCCCCGACTCTCTCCAATAAATAAATGAAACCTTTAAACACACACACACACACACACACACACACACACACACGTACCTGGGTGGCTCAGTCAAGCATCAGAATGATTTTGGCTCAGGTCATCATCTCAGGGTCATGAGATTGAGCCCCATTGAGCTCCACACTCAGCAGGGAGTCTGCTTGTCTCCCTCTCCCCTCCCCCCCCCCGTCCCTCCCCCCCACTTTTGTGCACCCTGTCTCTCTCAAATAAATCTTTAAAAAAATAAAAATCACACATGCACTCAATGCAAGCAGAACTTAAGTTCATATACCATACTGGCTCCATGAAAAATCTGGTATTGCATTTCAACTAAGGATGATGAAGATAGATGTATCAAAAGTTTTTAGGAAGGACTAGATGTATAAATAAATATCAAATATTTAGAATCATGTTTGGCACATATGAAGTGCTTAATCAATGTTACTTATGCAGTGATGATGATGATTCTGGTGATCACACAATGAGAATGAAGTCTTAGTCTGAGTACTCCAAAGGTAGATACTAAGAACGGCTTGACTGCAAGTAGATTACTGGGAGTGCTCTTGGGAAGCAGTTCAATGGAACAAGGGGAAGTAAGACCTAACAAGAGAAATAAGATGAGAAAGTGTGTCTTACGAATGGGTTGTTACTAATGGCAGCTGGAGCCTATTCCTGCTGGAGACTCTGTAGGAAGCCGTGTGTAACACGTCTTAGAATCCACCGAGGTGTGGAAGCAGGGAGGGAAGGGAAGAGAGAAATCTAGACATTTATTTACTAACATCACAACTCCATTGGCAGAAGGTTGCCTTTGGAAGTGTCCTTAAGGTTTCCTGATGCTGAAGGAGACCCTCGGGTAGAAAAAAGACACAGGGGATCCCTGGGTGGCGCAGCGGTTTGGCGCCTGCCTTTGGCCCAGGGCGCGATCCTGGAGACCCGGAATCGAATCCCACATCGGGCTCCCGGTGCATGGAGCCTGCTTCTCCCTCTGCCTGTGTCTCTGCCTCTCTCTCTCTCTCTCTGTGACTATCATAAAAAAAAAAAAAAAAAAAAAAAAAAAGAAAAAAGACACAGGTACTTAGGGAAGAAGCTTTCAGCCTCCTGGAAATCATCTATAGCAGCTAACGGTGAACTAATGGGGTCAAGTTGTTAAAAAGCAAAACATCATTGTGGTCAGTCATACAGTCCTTCCAAGTTAAGCTGTAACTATGAAATCTGTGCAATGAGGGCTTAGACAAATTCGTGTGAAATTCAGACCAGATGATAAAGGAAATGTTTTCTGATAGTTATAGGTTTCACAAAAATGAGAGGGTATTTGCATAATTCTAAATTTTGCATGTATAGATATATTCTGGGTAATAAGTTTACCACTTATTACTTGTTAATTTATAAAGTCTTTCATTATGGAAACTGTTTACCCATTCTCTAGTTCTAGTTAGCATACGATTATCATAAGATTAATTGCTCACATATTCTTATATTCTTCTTTATCTTGTGAGTGCCTCATAAGAGAATATTTCATGACATAAAGTAACCAAAAGAAGACTGAGTTAGTGTTATTTTTCCAAAGCAGAATGAAATGCTCAGAGCACTAAGTAGTATTTTGTAATCTCTCCTCTTGGTTGGTTGTGGGATTTTCTGATTTATGAATACATACAGTGCTTTGGATAGATGCATCTCCTACCTGAGGTAGAATTTGATATGCCAGTTTGCACTTTACTAGAAAGAGACTATCTTCTTAAAGGATTGATTCCTTTTATAAATAGCAAAATCACTGCTGCATTTGAGTCAGAATAATGCAAAACTAAGTAATTAGACTCTAGAAGAGTCAGTTTTTCAAATTGAGAGTTAGGAACTTTGAAGGGAATTGGATGTACGGGAAGACATGCCTAAACCCAGATACATGACAAACTTTGCTCATATTCTGAATAAATGAAATATTTAGCATAGGTATGTGTCAATATTTCGTGTTAAATAATGTAGAAATTTATTTTAGAACACAACTGAATTCTAGTAATATTTTTTATCAAATATTGGTTTACTAAAAATAACCCCTTGGCATATCATGGAATCTTATGAAAAGGCCATAGATTTAGAAATAAACGTCTAAGTTTGAGTTCTCTTTTAATTTTAAATACATAAAGTTATACTAATTTATTTGACTTCTCTGAGTTTATTTCATTTTTAAATAATTTCAATACTTGTAAATGACTGTTATTACATGTGTACATGTATTATTTTGTGTTTATGTGAATAGGATGTTTACATTATTTACAATTATACACACATACCTATACAGACACACACACACATATTATGAATTATATAACATATTGTATACTTCTTGTGACATGATACATTTTACATTAAAAATTGCTTAGGCTGTTATGTATAAGACAAGAGGGAATGACAAAGAATGCAGAGTCAATGAGAAATTGGGAGTGGATGAAAGAGGTACTTGGGAGGAATACCTGGGACTTTAAATCATTGCTATTTTATTTCTTAAATTCTTTAATGGAAACATGGATGAGTATTTTGTCTTTGTTATTTAAATGCTATGCATGCATCTGTTTTATGGAGATATATTTCAAAAAAATTAAAAAGGAAAAGAGTGCTTGTAAGCTGCCACAACATAGTTAAGCATTGGGTAGGAGTCACTAGGGGAGCTTCTCCTAGTGCTGCAAATTTTTCTGGGAAATATTCTCTGAATTTGGAGGGTATGTGTTCCTTTTTTCCTATTTTTAAAAAAACTTTTAAATTTGCTGATCAGATTGTAGAAAATGCAAGTCCACTTGTTCAATGAATGCTAAACTACTGCTAGTAGTTTGATTAAACCCTTCATATAATTTCTGATTAAGATAGCTTAAGTAATATTTTGCATGTGTACCATTAAAAAAGATTATATTTTCCCTCTTCATGGTCTCATGTAACCATTTTCTAGATTACTTTTTAAAATCTAAACAATAAAAGAAAGTACAGTAAGTTTAATTTTTAATTTATATTTAATGCATATCAAATGACTTATAGTGAAATTTTTTATCTACCTATTACATACTGCAGAAAATCTTACCAACATTGTCCTAGTAAAATAAAATATTCTTATTACTGTATAGTTTTTTACCAGCTTTATGTTTTTAATAACCAACATCATCAGAGTGTCTAACATATATAGACTGTATCAAATCCAGGTCTGGAAGGAAAATAAATTTCTGACTAAAACGATTAGATTTTAACAGGGGTTCATTAACAATATCAAAATTTATCATTACCACATACTTTTGAAGCAAGGGTCACTGACTTTTATTATTTATTTCTAGTCTGTAATAAAATGCTCAGCTTTTGAAGAAGTTATTTTAGAAGAGTGTTTTTTTCCCCCGTGTGTAATAAAAGATAAAAAAATTAAATTAGCTGATCCACCATTATGTGAAATTTCTCAAATTTGGAGATATAAAAGTACATTATAAAAGTAAACTTTTTTTTTTTTTTTAAATTTTTCTTTATTTATGATAGTCACACAGAGAAAGAGAGAGGCAGAGACACAGGCAGAGGGAGAAGCAGGCTCCATGCACCGGGAGCCCGACGTGGGATTCGATCCCGGGTCTCCAGGATCGCGCCCTGGGCCAAAGGCAGGCGCCAAACCGCTGCGCCACCCAGGGATCCCTATAAAAGTAAACTTGAATGTTCATAATTATAGCTAAGAAAAGTGCAGTCACATAAGTTTCACTGTACCAAGAATAAATCTTTCTCTGGATGATGACTTGAAGGAATCCAGGTTTTTTTAACCTCAGAAGAGGCCTATAATATGTTAGTAAACTTATATTCTATGGTGACACACTGCATTGCCATAGATTAACCCAGCATACTTTAGTCTTGAAGGATTTATTACATTCTGGTCTACTGATCTAAAAGCCAGCAAGGGGACAGATGTGCTGGTGGTCAGGCTGTTTAGAAATATTCCACAAGATCACGAAGTAGGGTGGAGCAAATTTTCTTTTTCAGAACACAAGTCCAGCCCTGAAAAGACATTTTATAATAAAATCATGTTATCCTAGACTCTGATCTACATATATAAAAATACCATCTTATAGCCCTTCTCACAGCTCCAGATGGTCCCACTTAAATTCCCTTATGAGCAGCACTGTACCAACCACTGGGCATTGAGCTGTCAGTGCTCCCTCAAATCCTGGTTACCTCTTCCTCCACTTTTTTTGTTTCTTCCCATATTCCTCTCTTTCCATCCATTTAAATCTGGAAACTTGAGTCATCCTGTGAGCCAAGAAAAATATTTAAGTCTGCAAAAAGCAAAAATAAACACAAAAGTTAGTGTCCTGTTTAGCATATATTTCATTTCATGAACTCATCAATTGTTACTACTTGCCAAGTTTTGATCTAATGTTTGCTTTGTTGGTAAAGTTAGCAGACAGATTTTCTAGCTAAGTCATAGTAAGTTCCCAGTGGCCCCAAATTCAATATAGGCACAAAGAAACTCTAGGCGGAAGGGAAAGCTTTGAGTAAGGAAAAAAATTAATTATAGTTGAGAGAAAGATCAAAGGCAGTATGGCCATGCGAGCTGAGATAAGTTTAAACTTTAATTACTAAGGGAAGGCAATGAAACATTTTAAGCAGAGGACTTACACAAATTGATGTATAGTTTTGAAAGATCATTGTGTTCGCAGTGAGAGAATATGTTGTAAGGGCATCAGTAGAAGCTGAGAAATCTTGAGGGAAATATTGCAAGAATTTAGGCAAGAAAGAGTAGTTACTGCAGCATGATGGTGGGAGCAGGAGAGATGAAGAAGTCAGTTGATTTGGGATATGTTTTCGAGGTTTATCCTGCAAAATTCAACCATGGATTACTATGGAAGGAAATGGAAAGAGGATAATTAAAGGTGACCACTACTTTTCACTTGAACAGCTGAGTGGTACCATTTACTGAGTGCAGGAGCCAAAATAACAACAGGTTTGAGATTGGCGTGAGGATTAGAGATGTTTTGAGGAAATTATCAATGGTGAGATGACTTCATCACATTCAATGCTCAATCTTTTTCAGTTTTAAAACAACCTAGAAATCCGTCTCAATTTTTGGCCTGTAATTCCTCTCATATGCTTGCAATTATTACTGCAGTACATTTGTTCTCAATGTGTGGCTCCTAAAACAGCAATATCAGCATGGGTATCACCTGGGACATGGTGAAAATGAAAATTCTCAGGTCAAACCCTAGATATGATTCTGAATTAGAATAGGCCCAAGAATTTTTGTCTTAAAAAACCCTCTAGGTGATTCTGATGTATGGCAAAGTTTGCAAAATCATTGTTTTGGTAGGATGCTCTAGGGCATCCTGATCTCCCCTTCAGGGCTGAGGCCCTGGTTTTCCCAACTTCTGGTAGAACAGGCAGCAGAGAACTGTGAAGTGAGTCCCTCTCACTGAGGGGAATTGTCTTCAGTGAAAAAGGAGCTCAGAGCTACTTAACCCCAACATCACACCTTCTCTACAGAGGCTTCCTATCTCTATGACCTGTAGAAGTAGAGCCTGGTGTAAAGATCAGTCTTCCTTGCTTCAAGGTGGGGAACTATGAAGGGACATACCATTTTTAGGATTCACGAAAATGTTGCCTACATTCAATCACACTGTGGTTCAGCATCTCCTTTTGTTTAATCCCTGACACCTAACAGGTACTTTTTTCCTATAATAATAATCCTTTTGCATGCAAATATGAGACTTGATTTCTGTTCCTGGGGAATCAGCACTACATAATTACTGGTGACATTCTCTGCCATATATGATAAAACATTCAATATCTGTCTCATTTAGCTGCTACAATATTCTTCTCATATGACTACCATTTGCTCCTTAAAATCACTATTAACTAACATATATATAAACTATATAAAACTATTAACTAAACATGTGTTAATTATATATAACTATATGTATTAACTATGCATATATATTAATATACATATGCAACTGTACATGTATATTAACTATATGTATATATATTCACTGTACATAACTATATATATATTTCCATTCTTTCCTGGATGTTCTTAAGACTTCACCTTGTCAGTGGTCTTTCAAGAATTCTTCCCCCCATTCATCCCTTCAATTTTGGTTTTACTTTCTTCTTTCTTGTCTTTCCATCTAACTCTTCCTTAAAAAATGCCTTGTACCATATATGTATATCTATTACATAGAATATGTAATATTACATACTATACATTATATATACATACAATCATTATATTATAATCTATATTTAATATATAGCTTAATATATATTACATTACCTTGTACATCTAAGAAAACCCTAAAACGTCACATTGTACAACATACAATGTGTCCAATTTTTGATTGTCAATCATACCCCAGGAAAGCTGGGGATAAAAAGGCCTTTCATATTCACAGATTCAAAAAAGATGATAAGTTTATACTCCAGAACTCCAGAAGTATATACCCATTCATTTACTAGATGTTTCCAACTGGATGTCCTGACAGTACCTCATAGAGTGGCTTATTCAATTTATATTAAGTATATCTTATTTGCCAGATATTCAAGTGTGTCAAAAATTCAAAATTGAACATTGTCTACTCCCTCAAACTCTGACTTGGTATGAGCAAGGTCATATAGGGGAAAGAATCATCTGATCTTGAGTGACAGATGTTTAGATTAAAACAAATGACTTACTGCTAGAATCCTGTGTTGATTGGATTACTAGATTTTAAAATAAGTTAAAAAAATTGTCAGCTCTTTCCACTGAAGAGAGACAGTCAGTAACTCCTGGAAAAATTGCTATGTCATGCAGTAAACCTGTTGTAATTTTCAAAATGGTGGTCCAGGTAAACATATTGAGAAAGTTATCTTTAAGCATAGACTTAAAGGAGATAGGGAAATTTGCCATATAGCTCCCTAGTGCAAGAGTCTTCCAATCTGAGGAACCAATTAGTTTAAGAACCCTAAGATATGTGTGCACCTGACATGTATGAGGACCAGTAGGAAGGCATTGTGGCCAGATAAAGTGAACAAGTGATAGAGTAGAGGTTGACGGGGTCATAGAGCTACCATGGGACCAGATCTTGGAAAATATTGTGAGCCATTGTAAAGACTTAGATTTTAGAAAAATTGGGAACTATTAAAAGTTGTGAGTATAGGAGTGGTGTAATTTAATTCCTTTAGAAAGGATTACTCTGGATGTTTCAAAAATAGACTATGGAGTTGACAAGATCAGAGCAAGAACCCAGTTAAGAAATTGATACAGTCATCCATAGGGAAATGGTGACAGTGGAAGAGACGAGAAATAGCGTGTAGATATGTTTTCAATATATTTGCTGATGTCTTAGACTTGGAGCAGGTAGGAATCAAAGATGACTCTAAAGTTGCCTACTTACACACCTGGAAAAATGAACCTACTCTAAGGTAGGAATGATTGTGGGTAGAACAGATTATGGCAATAAGATCCTAGGTGCGCTTGGTTATGTTGTTTGAGATATCTTTTAGGAGGTGTTTGGAAGAAGACTGCAGATTAAAAGAAAGGTATAGAGGATTTTCCTTTTTGTTTATAAAATGAAATGGGTGTGATTACTGAGAATGGGTTGATATACTAAGATAAATAGATACTGAGCCTACAATGTGTCTATATTAAAAGTCATGAATGAAAAGAAGGATGGAGCCAGTAGATTGAGAGGAAATAGCCAAGGTGAGGTAAGAATAAAGCCAAGAGTTTGGTGACACGCAAGCCAAGTGAAAAAAAAAATGTTTACTGAGGGTGATGAGAATAATCAGCTGTGTTAAACTGGGCTGCTTTGTGAAATAAGATTACTTTTTCTATTGCTACATAACCAAATACCATAAAGTTAGCTATGCGATAATTTATTAAAAGTCCATACAGGATTCCAGAATGTTTAAACTGGGTTCTCTATTCCGGATCTCACAAGGGCCATATCAAGGTGTCAGCTGGGTGCTCTTTCATTTGGAAGCTCAACTTGGGAAAAATCTTCCATGAAGATTGGTTCCAACCCTTACCCCAAGAGAGGAATCTATTGTTTTGAAAGCTTCTGTTAGATTATATGGCAGAGACAAGCAATCCCAGAATATTAGAGGCCTACAGCAATACTCAAGTTATATTTGACCATAGGTTGGAGGAGGTGTGTGAAGCTCTTCTGTTCTTGTGCCTTCATTTCAGAAACGAAGTTGAGAGATCAGCTTCTCCTTGGGACATAATGTTCTCATAACAGAGGGAAAACACAACCACCACAAAAGCAAGGATCCAGTAGAAACACCAATCAGTGGTTTTTAGAACCCCTGCTCAAGCCAGACACATGTTAGTTAAGCTCCTGTTTTGTTGACCATCCCACGCAGAGCCCTTCTACTGTATCTGAAAGAATACAGCTGCCGAGAGAACGTAGCACAAGTACCTGCATTTTGTGGAGATGAATAAAGCTCTTCCAGGGAAGGCGAGGACAAATAATGAAGAATCATAACTTTTTACAACCAATTCAAGACTTATATAAGTTACTTAAGTCTCTTTAAATTGCACAATGCGTCCTCGTGCATCCTGTGCTAAGTAGCTGTTCGGTCCCTCTAGTCATAGGATTTCAGACACCAGGCCAGGCGGCCCAATCGGTCAGAAGTCACTGGTACCTCACACCTCACAGTGCAAGCGAAGGCCGTGGTAAAGAAAGGAGAGTTTACCACTGCTGGCGAATTTTATTCTTTTCCGCCCCACTTTGGGGTGAATTTTCTCCTTCAGAGCCCTGCCTGCCAGCCTCAGGGCCTGCTGTCCTCCGTCCCCCGTGGGCCCGGACCCGCCTGCTCTCCCTGTGCCCCGCCACAGCTTGCTTGTGCAGTTTGCAAAGCATTACTTTCTAATAAATAAATATTGTGACCGCGTTTCTATCAAGATTTTATTTCACTTGGAAAACTGAACTCGTCATCGGTTAAATTGAACCGGTCTCAGGCGATGGGGCAGGAGAGCTGGTGTGATTTGTGGGTTCTGCACTAGGCGGGCAGAGACACCCGAGTGAGGGGGGCTTACTCTTCTGCAGTGCTCCTAGTTCGATCTTTTGACTTTTCGATGGAGGAACAGTCTCAGACTTGCTAATGGATAACTATAAATCAGTGAGAAGTTAAAATAAAACAAGGGAAAAAAATCGTAACTTTTAACCTCTCATATTAAGCATTCTAAGAGCAAAATCAAGTAAATAAGTCAGTTTTGCTTATATTTCATGAGACATAGTTACAGATTTCACCATATCTCCTTATTTCTTACAAATAAATCTCACATTGATGAAAAGAACACTTTTCTTCTTTCTCATTTTTTTTTCTTGCCCAGGTGTTAATGAAGTAAAATAAATAATTTGTTAGGCAATTAAATAATATTTCCCCTAGAGGATGATATCTGAACTAACTGGTTACTTTTCTGAATTTTGATTTCTCTTTGTATGTGTAGGTGTGGCCTGACATTTTTAGCCTAGCCAAAAGTTTTTCTGTGGTTAACTTAACATTTTCTGTTAGAAGATCACTTGGGTTCTGTTGGAAAAACTGTTCAGAGAATGAGGATTTATGCTGTCAATCACTTTTATGAAAAACAAGAAGTCTATAAATATTTATAATCAAATATTATGGTGTGCTTGAATGAACTTTAAATCCTTTGTTGAAAAGTTCTGGGAAGAAACTATGTTTAAAAAGCTGAAGAAAACGAAATGAAATACTCACATACACCTTAAACTGTGGATTCCGAAATTCCCTTTCGCTGTACCATCAGCTACTAGTTCAAGTCTAATGGGGATTCCATTGGTTTGAGTGACTAAGCCCAGGCTCTACACTAGAGAATGTTGGTGGCTGATTTATCACTACTGCTCTAATCAGAGAGCTGTTTCTTCAGATAAGCTCTCTTGCCTGAAATATCTTGCCTGCTGTGCCACTTCGTTTGATTGAAAAAGCAGCGATCCTTCTTCCATTTTTGTAGTAAAACCAGAAAACTTCCTTTTTGCCCTTCAACAGTCTCTTAAAATATATTTCAATAATTCAGAAGTTTGTAAACTTATAGCAATAGGACATTTTGTCCTTGCAGAAATATGATCTTAGTATGAATTGGAGAATAAAGCCTATTCTTCCAGACTGGTATTTTTGTAGCTCTAGATATTATAGAAATCTGATCTGACTTTTAAGTCACTATTTTACCTTACAGACGGCAATAAAATTCTAATTGCATTCAGAGTTATGCTATTGTATTTCTTAAGAGAGTATTTTATGCATGCAACAGAATTATGGTCACCGAAACCGAAGCTCTAGGAGTACAGGTTTTTCATAGTTGGGGCTTTAAAATTTTTGTAGGGTATAATCATTTAATCATATAATTAGACTTGATATTGTGAACAAAATAATCGTGCTCATACTTCCATTGCTAAATGGGAAAATGGTTAAATGCAAATTGAAACTACTTAGAAATATCTAAATAGCTGGAGGAGATTTGTCCTGAGAATGAGTTAGACCTGGGGTGATAAATCTTGCTTATTTTTAAATGTTAAACAGGACCCCCAAAGCACAGTTCAGACTAAGCAACTAAGTTACCTTTGTATGCAGTATGGTGAGGTGCTTCTTATACTATAAATTCTTTTTTAACAGGAAAAAAAAGTTTAATGTAAACTAAGCTAAACACAGATAGATGATTTATCTAGCTAATCTTATTCTACAAGTTTCTAGAAAGTTGCTTTAAATATATTATTTTGAATAGTTTATTCCTCGTGGATTGAAATTTGTTTTAAGGGGAACCCTGGGTGGCTCAGGGGTTGAGCGCCTGCTTTCGACCCAGGGCGTGATCCTGAGGTCCCAGATCAAGTCCCACATCAGGCTCTCGGCAGGGAGCCTGCTTCTCCCTCTGCCTGTGTCTCTGCCTCTCTCTCTCTCTCTCTGTGACTATCGTAAAAAAAATATAAAAAATAAAAAATAAATAAAATTTAAATAGTTGTGTCAATCTCATGTAGGGCTGGGAACTGTGGAGAATGGAAGTTGGGTAAAAGTTGAAATTATTTATAGGAGACCTCCTTTAAAATTGCATATGGTCTGACATAATACCTCCTTCTGATGGAAATACTGAGGCACAGGCTATATTTAAAGAAAATACAGATTTGGAACAGTTTCTTAGGAAGTTAAGGTTTTTATAAGAGATTTCATATTTCATGACTTCCAGCTCTTTATGTTGCATCACAAATACACATCCGTATGTATGCTTATACACGGCAAAAAATCAAAAAGAGTATTGGTTAGATGGCTCCGGTGTCCCTTGGAGATACTCCCATCATCGTGTATATGTTTTGGTTTGTTTGTTTTGTTTTGTTTTTAGCATTTTCTTTCTGGAAGTACAAGAGGAGTCATCTTGTGTATTTCCTACCCTACTCCTAGAATTAGTCATTTCTGTAGGTATCTCATGTTTCTTTTATTGGAGAAGGATATTGCAAAACAAAATATGATTGCCAAGCGTCTTCACTGCTGCTGAGGTGGTGTTCCTTCTACACCCTCTCCTATGAGACAGTGAGGAGCTACAGATGTGTATACTAACACATGCATATGCATATACCTGTGAATATTTCTACATGTAATCATCTGTGTCCATATTAAGCTAAACATGAATTAATACTGAGGTTTCCAATTGTAATCCGTTACCATATGGAACATTCTAGCCTATGCTCCTTATTTATATATAACCTTCCACTCTGGCAGTAAGAAGTCTAGGTCTCATCAAAAGCTATCCATTTACTTTTTTTAAAATCTAGGTTGATAAAAAAGCAAAAACAAAAAACATTCCAGGGCTGCGTGAGTGGCTCATTTGCTGCACTTGGCACAGAATCTGCTCAAGATTCTCTCCCTTGCCCTTCTTCCTGCTTGCATATTCTCTCTCTCTCTAAAATAATAAATACATAAATAACATCTTAAAAAAAACCCACTCCATAATTACATAATCGTACTTTTTTTTCACACTGAATTTGGAGGATTTCAAAGACATTTTGAGGCTCTATAAAACCTGAATCCTTCATAGACATGTGGTTTTTTTTATTCTATATTATTATTCTGACCTCAGATCATGACACTCATTCTTTGCTTTACCCCTAAATATACATTAAGTATCTACTAAGCACAGATGAATGAAAAGAACAATACAGTGTTGTATTATAAGAACTATATCAGAGGCATGTGCAGATGATGCTATATAAGCCTGGGTGCACACACTGATGCCAAAATAGAAAAGGAATAAAAAGGCTTCCTGAAAAGTGATATCCCGAGAGAGTCTTTTTTTTTTTAAATTAATTTATTTATTTACTTATGATAGGCACACAGTGAGAGAGAGAGAGAGGCAGAGACACAGGCAGAGGGAGAAGCAGGCTCCATGCACCGGGAGCCCGATGTGGGATTCGATCCCGGGTCTCCAGGATCGCGCCCTGGGCCAAAGGCAGGCGCCAAACCGCTGCGCCACCCAGGGATCCCCCCGAGAGAGTCTTGAATGAGAATGAGGTCCAGCAGCTGAAGGAGATCTTTCTAGGCAGAGTGCAGCATTGTCCTGGACTCAAAGGGAACATGAAATATAGCAGGTTTTAGAGGGTAGGAACAAGCTAACTGTGGCTAACTTTGAAGATGCATGTTGCAAGAGGTAGGATATGAATCTGAATTGATGCTTGCATGATAGATCATGAATGGCCTAATACACCACGTAAACACATTTTTATTTCACTGAAGTAAATTAGTATTTTCTGGATAATTTAAACTGGCACATAGTGGGACCAGCATTGCCTTTCTAAATGGTTACTTTGGTGTCAGAATGAAGGAAAGCCTGGCAGCATAAAACCAGGACTGCAGGTAGTAAAGTGATAGTTCAGGAGATGATGAGATGATCATGATGATGATAAGAATAAAAATAATAGTAAGTAGTATGTAGTCCTTAAATGTGCAAGGCCAAGTTCGAGGTGTTTTATATATTATCAACACATGTAATTCTTACAATAATCCTAGGAAGCCCAAACTGTTATTAATATATGCGTTTTTAATTCTCTTAAGAAATCTATGATAGATTTCTCAGTATTTCCCCCCATTATTTCCATTTACAGATGATGAGACTTATATGGAGCAAGTTTTTGAACCCAGTCATTTCAGTACAAAGCCCAAATACAACCGAAATATTATAATGCCACTCATAACCTGAGGAACCCCCGAAGGATACCTTAAATTTAGGGGAAAAATTAATGATGAAATTACTCTAATCTATTTTGTTAACTTGTCACCACCACTGCTTGGTGACAACAGAAGCAGGTAATAGGAGGCCTGTAGTTTGCAGATTTCCTCTTACTCCTCACGGCCACCTCCTGGATCCTCAGCATCTCGCTTTACTGTAGCAGGTGCTTTGCCTAACTTCTTCGCTTACAGTTCTGCTTCTCGGGACAGACAGTGGCTTGTCCTAGAGGAAATTGGCATAGCATAGTCACCTCAGCCATGCCTATAATTGGATATGTTCCTTCTGTCACATGTGTACGTTAATCATTTCCCCAGACTCATGACTTGGGACATGTGGTCAATCACATGCTTTGAAATCTCATCTCATTCCAAAGTAGAGAGACTGTGGCATCCTTGCTCTCCCTCCCCTGCAGTTTTCTTCCTCCCCTTCAGGAGACAGATCCCTCTCTTTAATGTAGTAGCCATTTTCTTCTCCCCTTTTTCTATCCACGATTAGCTAATACCATTTCCCAGCTCTACCTAATTGCTGTGTGTGTGTGTGTGTGTGTGTGTAACAGTATACAAATCTCTAACCCGTATTAGTTGTGGGAAATACGCTTATCAGTTAGAATGCAGTGCCTTTCTTTTCTTTTATTCATAAAGACTCCATTCATCTCCAGAGTTACCTAGGTCAGTACATTCTCCCAAATTTCTTTAGTGAGGTTTTCGTAAGATAGTTAGATAGTTTTGTCATACTCTGCGCTCCATCCTAAGATATACCCAGCCTCCTAATTGTTTTTACTTGTATACATTTAGGTCCACTCTTTGTGCTGTAAAGTTCCATTGATTTTGACAAATGCATAATGTCATATATCCACAATGACAGTGCTACGGAGAATAGTTTCACCATCCTAAAAACAATTCCCTTGTTTTTCACTTTCAATTTACAATAGGCATTTAAGATACATCTATGAATGTTAATTACTTGATAATTATTTTTTGTTGCTAAATAAAAATTTATTTATCCCCTATAAAGATGTATGTAACACAGTTGTTCATTCATCTGTTGCATCTTGGCTCTTTCAGTTTTGGGAAATTGTAAATAAGCTGTTAGAAACATTCATGTGCAGATTTTTGTGCCATTTGATTTGTGTACCCAGGAGTGCAATTACTGAATATTAAGATAAGACTATGTCTAACTTTGTAGGAAACTGCCAAACTGTTTTCCAGGGCAGCTATGCCATTTTTCAATCTCTCTAGCACTGAATGAGAGTTCCTCTTGCTCCATGTCCTCTTGCTCCATTTGAAATGATCAGTGTTTTAGATTTTAGCCATTTTAATTGTTGTGTAGAGATATCTCATTTTTGAAAAATTTGAAAATTTATAATTCCCTGTGACAAATCATATTGATCATCTTTTCATGTACTTATTTGTCATCTTTGTATCTTTTTTTGGTACTCAGAGAGTTGTTTTAGTTGTTAGTGTTCTTATTACTGAATTCTTAAAATTTTAGATCCAAGTCCTTTATCAGAAATCTATCTTTCAAAAATTTTTTCTCAATACGTGGCTTGTTTCTGTGGATTTCATATTTGAAGAAATTGATTTTTCAATAAATTCTCAATTTTTTAATTGAGATGTGTGTTTGAAATGCATGGAACTGAGGTCTTATTCTATTCTGATGTATAGTGTGCCAAAATATAAGCAGTGATACTCATGGCTTGTGCTCTCTTTTTTTTCTCTCTCTCTCTTCCTCTTTCAACTCAACAGTTTTTAACCATGTGTGTAAGTGAATATTTGTGTGTACTTATGCATTTTACCTGTACTGTGAATGAACGGAGTTGCCCTGATAAAAAACAAAACAAAAACAAAACAAAACAAAACAAAACAAAACAAAACCCAACCAATTTCTTGGTCTTTCTCTTGTGGATATTCAAGAAAAACAAACATATTATAACACCATTAAAGTCCAAAATAAGTAATATATCCTCCATTGCATCAAACTGGAATATAAGCACTAACATGGTACCAGTGATTTTTAACCATCTTACTACCCAGTATGGAAACACTTGTGTATCAGTGTTAGTATATCTTTCTGACCCAATGTTTCTGTCTGGAAATTATTATTATTATTTTTAAAAATATTTTATTTATTTATTCATGAAAGACACACAGAGAGAGGCAGAGACACAGGCAGAGGGAGAAGCAGGCTCCATGCAGGAAGCCCGATGTGGGACTCAATACCAGGACCCCGGGATCACTCCCTGAGCCAAAGGCAGATGCTCAAACCCTGAGCCACCCAGGCGTCCCTGGAAATTATTATTGTCTGTTAATTAATTTCAATTATGGCAGTAAAAGAATTATAATCACATTAAGTGCTGGTATTTTGATAATTTTCTAAAAAAGAAAAAGAAATGAGTCCAAGATGTTTTTGTACTTCTTGGATTGCATCATTCCTCATTAAAGTTTACTGAAAGAGCTCGTTTGAGGTAGTTTTGATTGTAAATTCCATATGTCAACTTGTAAAGCTTAGTTGCCAAAATATGAAGAATAGAAACAGGAGGGAATGCTTAACGAAGCACAAAACCAGCTAGTCATTGTTGGAAAATCATTGTTGAGTGAAATAGATGTGGAATTATTTTGGTGGGCTGAGAACTTTAGAAAGTGATCTATAATGGATGAATGTAAATTGGTTGTAGATAAGTATATCTAAGGATCTATGTGTATACTTACCATTGTGTAACATTTCTAATAACTTCTGCATAATGGTTTAATGATTGCTGCCATCTAGAATTGGTAAGAATATAAGCTGCTCTACTGGTAGAGCTACCTTCTCTAAAGAGTGACTGGCTCCTTACAAGGCCCCAGACATAATAATTTATATTAGTTTCTCTTTTTTTAAGATTTTTAAAATTATTCATGATAGAGACAGAGAGGCAGAGACATAGGCAGAAGGAGAAGCAGGCTCCCTGTAGGAACTCCATGTGCGACTTGATCTCAGGACCCCAGGATCACGCCCTGGGCTGAAGGCAGATGCTCAACCCTAAGCAACCCAGGTGCCTCTATATTAGTTTTTCTGTGAGAAAGAGAGTAATAACAAAGGAATGAAAAGATGCACATTTTCAAGTTCTTATCTGGATTTGCTAAAGTGCATATAGAATCTTTGAGAGTAATGTAGAAATCTATATATTACACAGTGGTGTAAAAGGGTATGTTTGCATCTTAACAGTTGCATGATTTTTTTAGACAAGGGATGACTGTTGTACCTTTGGACTTCAAAAAATTATTATTTTAGTAATTATGATTCTGTACTTGATAAGCTTGAAAATTCTTTGTACTTTTCTATTCAAAAAGATAATAATAGCTTTTATTAGTGTAAGATAAAAAAATTCCTATATAAATGAAATATTTTATATCCCTATATCACAAGGATTTATCCTCTAAAAATTTAAGTCATTTAGTTAGTATTATAAACCCACATAAATGGAAACTGCAGTATGATGAGGTAGTTCTCACTGTGAGGAACCAAAGCCATTAGAGCAGAATTGAACAGACAGCTAGACAAGACACATGGAAAGGGGACATGATCACCCCTCTTTTAATGGAATCATCCCTCATTAATATTGGAATTAATTGGAGTGATTAAATTAATTTTCTTTAAAGATTTTATTTATTTATTCATGAGAGACACACAGAGATAGAGAGAGAGGCAGAGACACAGGCAGAGGGAGAAGCAGGCTCCCTGCAGGGAGCCCAATGCGGGACTCGATCTTAGGTCTCCAGGATCACGCCCTGGGCCAAAGGCAGGCACTAAACCGCTGAGCCACCCAGGCATCTCAATTGAATTAATTTTATTCTTCTTCACATATTCTAAAATAATCACAAATTGTAGCCTTATTTTTCTATTCAGTATGTGTTTTAGTGGTTTTAATGCTTCCACCTCTACTTTACCTCTTATTAAACACTACTATTGGGAGTTTATGAGATCTGTGATCACAGTCCTTTGTTGTCACTCAGCATATGATCTGCCTTACATACCCTATGAGTCTCAGTTTTCTCATGTGAAATCATATGACAAAATTGATTTCAATTTTTCTCATGAAAAACATTCTTATTAGGAGTTATGCACATTAAATGAGATAATCCTAATGAGCAGTTAACACGGTGATCAGCAGGTAGGAAGAAACAAGTAAGGGTCACTCTTACCAGTAGTATTATGAATTGAGATGGTATGTGACTATGTTGTCAGTTTTCACAGAATACCCTCAAATAAGTGAACGTTTCTTCTACTTGAACCCCAAATCCAAACTTAAGCAGCTTTCCAGCAAGTAGGAGCCCTGTCCCATTCTCAAAGGATGTAAACATCAATTTGAAGAGCGTTGGACTTCGACTTTTCCAGTCTGTCTAATTGTTGAGGTACCTCTGCTGAGTAACCAAGTGAAGAAACTTAATTGCTTAGAATTTTCACTTTCCTCTTACAAAAATGCTTTAAGAAACATTTGTTTTTTTATATGTAGAATTATTCCTACACTGTACTGAATTAAAGAAACTGTCACGTTATTTTTATTAAGTCAAGGAGTTATTGAGTGTCTATGATAAATATTTTGTACTCCACATAGTAAAATGCTCAAATAAAGGTATACAGCAAAGAAATTTTTTTTCAATCTATCTATAAAGCCACATAATTTTACAAATTGCAGTAAGTCTCTATCAAAATACTTTTTGGGCTAGTGGCATAGTTTTCTTACTATTTTTTTTAAAATTTTATTTATTTATGATAGTCACACAGAGAGAGAGAGAGAGAGAGAGAGAGAGGCAGAGACACAGGCAGAGGGAGAAGCAGGCTCCACGCACCGGGAGCCCGACGTGGGATTCGATCCCGGGTCTCCAGGATCGCGCCCTGGGCCAAAGACAGGCGCTAAACCGCTGCGCCACCCAGGGATCCCGTTTTCTTACTATTGAATCAGAAAAAGACACCTCAGTGTCTGGATGAGGTTACAATATATATTTAAATTATCCCCTTCCATATTTCCTTTTTTCTGGCAAATATTTTTTGGCACAAGTTTCTGTGAACTCATTAATATCAACTAACTATACACCAAACCTGCACTTTGCTTATGTGTAATTTAAGTGATTTAATTTTTTAAAGCATAAAAAAATTCTGGTTTTTAGTGGTCCTCATTAGTACTTACGTGCAGGCTATGATTTAAAAGGCAAAGGGCAAGGTCAAAACAGTTGCTGAGAATGTGTAAAGCATTGGGGATGTTACAGGCAAGGACATAGCAGAGAACAGCAGAAGGGAACAGTGGTTTTGCTGCGCTCTAGGGCTGCCGTCCAGGTCAGCCGCTATTAGCATCATACATACATACACACGTACACACATACATATGTGTATGTATATGTATGTGTGCATGTGCGTGAAATTTCAGTAAGAACTTGGTTCTTCCTCTAAAATTTTGAAAGGAGAAGCAACCCTTTCTAAGATTTTAAAGTTAGAGTCAAGTTCTTATAGAAATTTTACAACTAATTTTTTTTATTAACTATTATAGCTCTAACTAGTTCTCTGCTGCAACATCTCCTTCTTCCCAAGAAGCTAACGGCCCTGCTAAATCCTCCAATAAACTTAGATAACTTAG
This sequence comes from Vulpes vulpes, assembly GCF_048418805.1. Classification (NCBI taxonomy): domain Eukaryota; kingdom Metazoa; phylum Chordata; class Mammalia; order Carnivora; family Canidae; genus Vulpes; species Vulpes vulpes. Next base: position 116,566,611 of record NC_132784.1, read on the forward strand.
CAATAAAGGTCACAGAAGCAAATAAGTGTGTTTACAGAAGGAGTGATTAGGCCATACTATTGGAAAAAATATTTAGAATAAAATCCTTGACATACTCATCAGTATAGTAAACGATAAAGTAAATCACTTCTTTTAGATAGCTTAGAATATTTAGATAATTTCAAAAATGCCAATGGTAACTATAACAAACATCATCTATTTTTATAGTTGACTTCTCTTTTGCTCCAGTGTTTGGAGCTTTATATAATAAAAATACTTTTAGTGCACCTCTGAGCATTAATTTAGAACCATTACTGTATGTGTGTGGTTCTTTCCATTGCACGTTATGAGGACATATTTAAAGTATCTTATTACTTTCCTTCATGTTTAACAGGAACTATTATTATTTTGTGGCCATAATTTAGAAACTCCATGACAAACTAGTTAGTATTAGTCTGGCAGTTGAAAAGTATTAATTGAAGTTATTAAATGTCAGGTTATTCTTTTACAAAACATAAAGCTATCAATATCATAGGTTGTTTTTTTTTATTAGAAACACATACCGCTTAAACTGTCACTTTTGTATTCTACTTTTAATAAGATGGTAATAATTTATTTTCTTTTTATAATAAATATATAATATTAACTTAATACCAACCTATGCCATGGCACCAAGTTAAGTGATTGTGGGAAAATACTGGATTTATTTGAAAGATAATGAAGTGTAGTGGAAAGAACACAGACTGACTGTCAGTAGACATATCTGTAGGCCAGGATCTGCTCAAACTATATAACTGTCGATAAGACATTTGGCATTTTGGGCTCTTAGTTTCCTCAACTATAAAATGAAATTTTAGAAAAATGAATAAATCTCTTTATGTTCTCTACTGCCACCTTTAGTTGGATTACAAAGACAAAAATATACATAAAAAGAAAGAAATTGATAGACATGTCTGTTATGTTATGAAACAGGGGTGTTAGGTAATTGTTTAATTTATTTTTTATAAGACGGTGTTGCTATTTTTTAAAATCTTACATGTATTTAGGGAAGAATAAAAAAATAGCAGAATGGATGGAAAGCAGAATGGAGCATTTTAGAATATAGAGAGTGGTAAAAGATAAAATAGACTTACGGAAAGGAAATCTAAATATGAGAGTATAATCATAAGGAAAAATGAGAAGACTGAACATAAACTGAAAATAAACATCTTTCAATCCTGTATATTTCTCCTTGAGTGAAAAAAACACCTCTACTGTCCCACTACCATCACTACTACCATGGATCTGCAATTTCCACTTGCTGTTCTTCTCAGGTGTTATTTTAAATTTTGTGTCAAATATAAATATTTATAAAGTTCTTCCTGACAAAATTTCAGAGTAAAATTTAAATTTCAATTATAAACTATATAGCTTTGAGAATGGCATTAAGATGGCTTCATTAGAAATATTTTAAGCAATGACCACCATCAAAGGAAGAAAATAAATAATGTTTACCAGAATACCATGGACTTCATAATGTATAAGGAAAGCTAAAACAGGATGGATGTAGTGTGAGATTTATTCATTCATTTCAACTAATAATTATTTGGCACTTAGAGTGTACAAAATGTCACTTGTTAGAGGTAACGCAGGAAAGCATTATCCCCGTGCTGAATGAATTAGTAATTTCTGCTTCACTAAATCAAATCTTGAGTAGAACCACTTTTGAAGAAATTTGAAAATGGACAAAGAATGAACTTCAGAGTTGAGGCATTGCTTCTGCCTCTAGGTAGGCATGTGTGTTTGCATATGCATGAAAAGGAGAGAGGAAAAAAAGGAGAGAGAAAGAGAGAGAGAGAGAGAGAGAAACGGGGAAATGGGAGGAGACAGAGAGAGAGAACCTAATCAGACTTGTCTTGGTGTTGCAAGTTGTTATTGTGTAAAATGACATCCTTTGAAGTGTAGAAGTCATAATCCTATTTAATTTCCTCATTGACTGAAGGGCTGCAAAGTGGGACAAAATATGTGTCACATTCAGTCTTTAGTGAGGGAGGAAGAAAGCCATCAAACATTAGCTACCCTCTAGGAATGCTAGTGTTGACATGTTTCTGACTTTGGTCAGAATTTGAAAAGGAAGAGAAAAGTGAAATCTAAAAAAGAAGGATGCAAAATCATGTTGGATCTCGATATCATTAAAGAACAAACAGCACATTCCAAATATATTCTACCCACATTAAAAATAAATATATGGGGATAGATACCAAATTGATAATCCTGGTTACTTTAGATGGTGGAATTAAATATGTATGGGAGATATGTTTTTGTACACATCTCTAAACTATTTTGACTGTTAATAAAACTGTAATGTTTGCATAAAAGGAATAATGCCCTGGAGAAAAGGACCAGTAATAACATACTCTGGCATTGTTCACCCACAGCTTAATAGTGTACAAAAAACAAAAACAAATGTGTGGTTTGGGTTTTTAGCAATAGTTTTCCTTTTCTGGTTTTCTTGTTTGCTTGGTAGT